>NW_004567104.1:7590387-7639518 GCF_000260355.1 Condylura cristata | reverse complement strand
CTACCAGTAGCAATTCATGAAGTTCTTATTCCTTCGAACTGGGGTACAGGCCAGAGATGCGGAGGGTGAGAGGATTCACCAGAGACACAGTGGGGAGCAGAACGGGCAGATCAACAAAGTACACTGCTGAGGGGAGCAGCGGGCGGGTCGGGAGAGGTCTGCCACACCATGTGGATCTCCTTCAGGGCAGGCGGGGATCGAACTCATGCGGAAGTGGCTTAAGTTTCTTAGTGCAGTGATTTAACCCGCTGCGGAGGGCCATTGTTGGGCTATTATTAATGAGGATTAGAATTTATTAATTTCCATAATAATTAAGAGAAGGAATTGGGGCTAGAACCCAGGTTATTATACTTCCTAACTCAATAAACTATCTTGGAAGATTATAACAATTAATAGAACTGCAGGGTGGTTAGGATTATTACTTGATTTTAAATTCATCTAGTGTCATCACTAACCCTAACCCATCACTAACTAACAATCGCTCCATATCATCTTTAACTTATGCTTATCTAGCCTACATTAGAACCCTCATGATGGGAACTTGAGGCAATCCATTTTACTTTTGGATGTCTCTGATTAAAATCTGTATCTTTGTCATTATTTTTTTAAGATTTATTTATTTATGCATACAGAACTGTACAGGTACAGGCCAGAGGCAGTGAGAGGATTCACCAGAGACAGAGTGGGGAGAAGAACAGGCTGGCTGATGAGAACATTGTTGAGGGGAGCTGCGGGCAGATCAGGAGAGGTCTGCCTCACCATGTAGATCACCTCTGGCTGCAGATCAAACTCATGCTGAAGTGGCTTTAGCTTCTTTGTGCTGTGTTTTAACCTGCTGTGCCACCAGGGAGGGCCTTCTTTGTCATTTTTTTTTTTTTTAAGATTTATTTATTTGCGCATACGGAACTGGGGTACAGGCCAGAGGCTCAGGGGCGGTGAGAGGCTTCACCAGAGACAGAGGGGGGAGCAGAACAGGCAGATCGACAAAGTACACTGCTGAGGGGAGCAGCGGGCGGGTCAGGAGAGGTCTGCCACGCCATGTGGTCACCTCCGGGGCAGGCGGGGATTGAACTCATGCAGAAGTGGCTTTGGTTTCTCAGTGCTGTGCTTTAACCCGCTGCGCCACCAGGGAGGGCCTTCTTTGTCATTTTTAACCCATATTTTTCTCAGTTCTCCTCTTGAAAGTTGACTAATCAAACAAATCAGATTTGTTCTTTAGTTAATATCCCCTAGTGGACAAGAAGTATTTTCTTTAAGACAGTGCAAATGTTTTCCAACTGGTACATGAGTGGGGGATTCAAACCCATTATTGCATTATTCTCTCTAGCAAACATTCCATCTCCTCCACCTCTCCCCCAACCACACATACACACATAGGCATAGACTTGGGGTGGTTCTGTTATTTACTTTGCTACTGCTCTCCCCAGAATGTGTGTGCTGAGTGTCCAGTTCCAGGTACTCTATCTGCTGTCCCATAATGATCTTCCCATGTCCACCAAGGCACTGTCCCATATAGAAACTGAGTTTTTCAGTTTAAAGGAAACTTTCCATTTCACATACCCTATGACACTCCTTTTCTCCTTTCCTCTATGGAAAAGTCACCTCATTTCTTTAATAATTTCAGTTCTTATGAATGTCCTGAAGAATCACCAACTTCAAGAAGCTTTAACTTTATGCACAAGTTACCAAGGCAAGGAAATACCAAGAGCTTGGTCATGTGTATGAAACAGGAAAGGAAAATAGACAAAGAACAAACACAAATTAATACTCCAATAAATAACCTTACCTTGCTTTACACGCCAGCCTTTGGAATCTTGGATAACTCCCACAATTTAGTCCAAGACACCATTTATGACACAAACTTTCCAGTACCTTGTATAATGTGATCAGCTCCCAATTTGGGGTGGTTGTGTGAGGTTGTCCGTGTCCATGTTTTCTTGTTATCACTATTTCACTTAGACTAATAATTAAATTGCAGATTGTTTCCCAGCTGGATAATCAATTGACTGACCCATGAGACTATTGACAGTTGAAGATTAGCTCATTTGATTTATGGATTCACCACAAATAAAACTCAGAAGTGATAATCTGTCCTTCCCTACTAGTGAATAATAGAGTTTTTAATGCTGGTGTGTTTTGACAGTAAGCCTTCTATTTTGTCACTAAAGAAAACTATATTATAAACTGAGGGCCAATCTGCCAAAGTTTAACTGTTCTCTACCAGTAGCAATTCATGAAGTTCTTATTCCTTCACAGGTAATGAGTGTGTTTATGGCAGCTACCCTGAAATTCCTTTGGAAGAGATGCCAGATGCAGATGGAGTAGCCAGCACTCCTTCCCTAAATATTCAAGAGCCATGCTCTCCAGCAACATCCAGCGAAGCCTTCACTCCAAAGGAGGGCTCTCCATACAAAGCGCCCATCTACATCCCTGATGATATTCCCATTCCTGCTGAATTTGAACTTCGAGAGTCAAATATGCCTGGAGCGGGACTAGGAATATGGACCAAAAGGAAGATTGAAGCAGGTGAAAAGTTTGGGCCTTATGTAGGAGAGCAGAGGACAAACCTGAAAGACCCCAGTTATGGATGGGAGGTAAGAATTTATTTTGAGTAACACACTTGTATGCATTTGGCTATATAAGGAAGATTGTATTTTCAGTCACCATAAACCAATAAGCAAATTAATTATGTTGCAAATGTCTGAAATAGGTCACTAAGAACAACCTTCTCAGATAATCTCACTTCTTGATAGAAACAAGGTATTGCTTAAAGGTGTGGAATAATAGGAGGAAACTGAAACAATGAGTAGCCAAAGAATGGTATCAACTAGAAAATAAACTAAAGGAAGGACATATAGTGTTTATAGTTAACTTTCGGAAACACTGTATGTGGTTGTCCAAGCAAACAAATGCCATCATAGAGCATGTTTACTGGATTTTACCTTTTCTGAAGGTGGAGGGGCTTAGAAAAATTAAGCCTCCATTTTGTATCTGAGTCAGGTTGGTTTTAGTTTCATTCCATATGTTCATTTTTCTCTGTGATCTTCTAATATATTTTGCCTTCTTGTGGTAACCCTGCTTTGATTCTACCTGGTTCCAGAATGTGAACATGGACTGAATTTTGTGGTAATTCTTTATATTCAGATTGATATAATGATTACTTCATGTATAAAAATGACAGTAAAAAATACTAGGGAAATAAATCACTGGTTTTCACCATAGTCTTCATAGAATCCATTTGGTAATGTCTAAGAATGATGATAAAATCCAAATAAATTTTATCTTGATAAGGATAGTTATCTGTTCTTCTTTTTGAGTTTATAAACTTTGGTCAGATTGTGATTATACATATTTCCATTTATTTGATAAATAGAAAACTTGTAATTAGACTATTGCATCAAAATTTCCAAAAAATATTGGTCTATATCTGAACTACTTGCAGGCAATTTTTACATGGACAAGAAGGTATTTTTGGAGAAGTGATTGACCTTTGGTTTCATAGTATTTCAGTGAGACAGAAATCAGATAAACTAGATTTATTTTGGTATGTTCTCTTAAACACAATTCTTGTTCAAATTCTGAAATGCCAAAAGTTGAGATCTGGCTCTGACATGATTACAAGTGGAGAAATCCTTTCTTAGTTTTGTTCTTAGCCACAGCCCGAGTAAAGTTGTGGGTTAGCTACATTGCCTTTAGACATGTATATTGATAAGAGATTTTTTTGAAAATCACTGTAGCATTAACTGATATGTGAGCTGAATACGTTTCAAACCAAATGCGTATGAACTTTACGTCATTATTGTTCACCTTAAAATCATGGCTATAAACATTCTAATAATAGGTAACTCATTAAACTTTTATTACAAAATCTCTAGAGTTAAACAACAAGTGCAATACTGCTAGAGATTATCCAGAAGTCTTGGAATAAACCAAAGCTTAATAATGAAATCATTTTGCAATTACAGTGTTGGTAAATGCAGCCCTGTGTCTTTTTAAACAGGAGAACTGTAGTTTGGGGTGAGGGGTGAACCTGGGGGAAATTCTGCATTTAGAGGAAATTTAAAGATAATGTTATTATTTTTCTTTCTTTCTTGACGTAAAATGTCTCAATATATACATGGACAAATACCTTGAGAAATGTAAAATGATTCTTTTTTTGTTATAACATAACTGAATTTTATTGTTTGAAATTCAAGATACTATCATAAAGAACTCATGAGTCATTGGCTATATATCATCTATTCCCTCTCTCTTTTTCAAAATTTGGTCATCAATATAGTAGTTTTAGTCACCATTTTAGTGGTAATCCTCATTTGGATTGTCTGTTTTATGTCCATGGTGAACAGAAGTGGAGAAAAGCTTTTTTTTTTTTTTTTAAAGATTTATTTATTTGTGCATACAGAACTGGGGTACAGGCCAGAGGCTCAGGGCGGTGAGAGGCTTCACCAGAGACAGAGTGGGGAGCAGAACAGGCAGATCGACAAAGTACACTGCTGAGGGGAGCAGCGGGCGGGTCAGGAGAGGTCTGCCACACCATGTGGTCACCTCCGGGGCAGGCGAGGATTGAACTCATGCGGAAGCGGCTTTTTAGATTCTCAGTGCTATGCTTTAACCTGCTGCGCCACCAGGGAGGGCCGAGAAAGGCTTTTTTTGATGATTTTGACAAACTTATTATCCTTGGAAGAAGTATTCTCTTGGCTCTGGTGTTTTGTTTTTAAATCTTATACTATACTAATGAATACAAAATCTAATAATAGGCAACAGAGTTGTCACACAGACATCTCACTCTACTCCTGTGTGTTCATTTTTAATCATGTTCGTGTTATATTTGTGCTCAACTGTAGCTTATTTTCTACTATTTTTGTTTAGATGGATATTTGTGATTAACTAGTAAAACTGCTTTTTTGTTATCCATTCATTTAAAAAAAATCTCAGTTGAAGGTGAAAAAAAGAAAGTCTTGGATGAAGAAAAATAAACATGAATACAGAAAACCCAGATTTGCAAACAATCATTGAATGTCTATTGTGCATCAGATTCTAAATGTTTTCGCTGCAGAAACCCAACCTACCATAACTGAATAAATCATTTCTATCATTCACCTTATACCTGCTCTTTTCTCCCCAAAAGGTTTCTTGATTTGTTCACTTTTGGGAAGTACATTATAATCTGTTCAGTTGTTCAAGTCAAAAAATGGATCATCTTTATGCTTTCATCCACACCAACCATATATAATCCATCATTTACATATTAGGTGAAGTCCCCATTTTTTTGCACATGTTATTCTCCCTTGCTGGGAATTTCCTTTTCCTTCCCATTCCATACCAGATTCTAGTTAGTCTTCAAATTCTCTTCCTTGATACCAGTGTCTGAACTTTCTAGTCACAATTTAGTATTATTTATATTTTGTCCCAGGATAGCACCAATAAACTTATATATTAAAGACCTTAAGCATTGTAAGGCATCCAAATTATATGTCTAGCTTCCCTCATAGATTACAATTTCCTTGAGAGGTTGCAAAGCTGTATCCTTTAAAAACAGTGTCTTGATTTTATTCTGCATGTACTGCCTATGTTTTCATTTAATACTGGGTATTTTACCTGAAATTACCAGACTCAGCTAAGGATGATATACCAAAATACTGTAGACTGGATGGCTTCAATAGTAGCATTTAATTTTGTTGTGGAGGTTAGAAATCCAAGATCAGGTTTCTGGTTGATTTGGTTTTAGTACAGACAATTCACCTGGCTTCAGATGGCTGCTTTCTTGCTATGTTTTCTGATGGCCACTTATCCAAGCATGTGCACAGTGAGAGAGAAAGGAGCAGGGAGGGAAGGAGGAAGAAGGTAAGGGGGGAAGGCACAGAGAGAGAGAAACTGAGATCACAAACGATACTCCAGTGTCTTATAAGGACACTAAGCCCATAGAACCAAGGTTACATCCTATGACCTTATTTATTAATTGTCCCCTAAAGTTCCTATCTCCAAGTAGTGGGTTAGGACTTCAACATTTGGGGAGGACACAAATAGTCAGTCAATAGCACTGACATTTATTAAATATTTGTTTAAGAAAGCATGAGTGCATGCAAGAATAAATGAAAAAGATGAATGAATAGATGAATGCAGGATTATGTGATTTTGAGAGAGAAGACAAAAGCAGGAATGAACTGGAGTAGGTCCGTCAAGGAAAAATACATAAAACCTACATTCTGGATTTTAATCATGTGGAATCAAGTCTCAGCTCTGCCACTATGCAACTCTAGGAAAACTATTCAAAATCAATTGGTTTTGAATTCTCATTTAATCAATGGGCCGATGATAACTGTCAGACATCATTAGTTGTTGTATAATTAAAATTAAGTAAAGACATATGGTAGTTTCTTCAAAGAAAGTTTTTCAAAGAGAAAACTCAATGATAATAATCTAATTAGGGGGGTCACCTTTCAGAATGCCACTTAAATAATATTTTAAAAGTTAAATATATTTCCTAATTAAGGCTTTTTTTTTGAAAATCATTTAAGTTTGATGGTAGAGAAATAGGATATATTTGAAAATATGGTGTACAGACTAAAATAGATGTTCAAGTAAAATGTCATTTGTATGATTTCTCCCAAAGTAGTATTGGTTTAATAGAGAGAAATTTTTTTAACAATTTTAGTTTGGCAGTGATTGCCATCTTATAATGCATGACTTGTCTGTAACAAAAAGTTCTTCAAAAATTGGTTGTCTCTAGCATCAGAAAATAATTAGTAACTGAATGTTTTTTTCATAGGTTTGAAATGTTAGTATTAAAGATTGAAGAAAAAAAATTATTTTGGTTCAAGATGAGGGTTTTCTTGTTTCTCTTAGAGATGACCATTCTGGGCAAGTATAGGAACTGCATTGCAGAGCAGAGGAACCAGACTGCTGGAGGGAGAATTCTGGAGCTCAATCCTCCTCCAGATTCTGTGTGCTAGCTGAGTGATTTGGGTGAAATTACGTAGTTAACTCACTTCCCCTCAGTTTATTTATATGCAATATAGTATAATAATTGTTGTGAGGATAAAATGTGACATTGTGTGATAAAAGTCTACTAAAGAGTCTCTTTCCTGGTAGAAGAGTTCAATAAAGGTGAACAACACAAACAAGAATTCAGCTAAACTATAATCCTAACATAGGACCCTTAAATAGCACAAAGGTCAATTATTTTTTATTTGTATAATTGTATAAATCATTTATTTTCCTCACATCCTGTTTCCTAGAAAAATTCAGATGTCTCTGGGGTGATGTAATTATGTGACTCTAGGTTTATTTGAACTGAAACATAGATTGTTTTTCAATTAACAGTTGAAACAAAGATTTGGGAGAGATTCATAAATTTTTCTTGAAGTCAAAGTGTATATCAATGGCATATTTTTTAATACTCTGAATTGTGAAATTTTATTTCTTTGAAATGTTGTCATTTCACACTTTCTTTTGTGGCCATCACCACTGGTCAGCATACAGCTCTATAAGTAGATAGTCAGTTAATGAAGCAGCTATTAGGTGCCAAATCCTATACTGTGTCCATTCCATTATTAGAATTGCTCCTGATTATTTCTTTGATCAGTTAAAATATCAGGTATGAACTTAGCTTTTCCTTTTCTGTCCTCCAGTATGCACATATTCAGGCATAGAGAAATACGACATGGATGGACAATAAATTTATCTTACATTCTGTTAAATAGATGGGAAGGAATAGTGGAAAGAGATTTTGCTGGCGTCAGAAATTCATTAAATAATTTTGATGCAGTGCTTTGACAATACATTATGTTCTAGGAACATAATCCTGAAATGTGATATTACAATGAAAGTGTGCCTCCCTATATCATTTTAAAAGAAATAGTTTTCCCATTTGTAAGCTTGATTTGAGTTCTTCAGTGATGCCTTCTCTACTGAAATATGCAATGTATATGTTAACTGTAACATGAATATCCATTAAAACAGAAACAAGATACTTCACAACATAGTTCAGTATCAGAAGACTGAAATCAAATAATATACATTTGGTAATAAAGAAAAATGTGGTAATTTGGCATATTGTGATATGCACTAGATATTTTTGAATGATAATATTTCTTCTCTATAGGTCTGCTAATGCTAAAAAAGAATTTTCTCTGGTTTGGTACGGAGCTTAGAGAAAAATGTTTACTTATTAATGATAAAGCAAGTACACTTAATGTGTCCTTAAAATTAGATTATTAAGAAGCAAGGACTTTTGTTTTAATAATGTACAGATGGATTGATTCTAATTGGGAGGAAACACTAGCAATTTTCCAAAATGGTGTCATTAACAGTAACTACAAACTGATAGTACAATAGCTACAATAGATTAATAGACAATAACTACAAACTAATAATAATATGCATTATTATAAAACTTTACAGTAAAATGTATTTATTAAGTCTTTGCAATATTATTTAAAAGATGGCAAATACAGTTTGGATTTTCAAACTCACTTTGTGAGGAATTAAGAACTAAGAAAATGCAAAAAAACAAGTTTAAATTAATAAGAGTCTGAGCATGATCGTCACTGGGTTCATTAAAATGTTTTAGAATGTCTTAGAATATAAGAAGACCAAAGAAAGACAATGCACTTTATTTTATTCATCTATGCTTCTAGCATACTTAGTAGAATCTAAATCTCCACCCACTTTGCTGGCAACATACCATCTTTCAAGAGAAATACAGATGGAGTCCTCTTGTATACTCCTCTTCTCAATGTTTTTGACAACTTCTAATACTTCAAAGTATAGTTGGCAATCTGGACAAGGGTGGTATAAAAAACCTCTTCAGGGCCCTCCCTGATGGCGCAGCGGGTTAAAGCACAGCACTAAGAAGCTAAAGCCACTTCCGCATGAGTTTGATCCCCACCTGCCTCAGAGGTGATCCACTTGGCATGGCAGGCCTCTCCTGACCCGCCCGCTGCTCCCCTCAGCAGTGTACTTCGTCATTCTACCTGTTCTACTCCCCACTCTGTCTCTGGTGAATCCTCTCAGCGTCTCTGCACCTCTGCCTGTAACTGAGCTCTGTAGGCAGAAATAAATAAAATCTTAAAAAAAAAACACACACAAAAAAACTTTTCAAGTTCCTCAACTATCAAGAATCTTACTTTACTCTCTCTTCCTTGACATTCAACTAGAACTTCTGAGTCTGTCAATTTTCTAAAGAATACTGAGTGATTTTTCTTCCACTTGGGAACTTTGTATAAATTGTTAGAGTAATCTGCTAAATGGACCAAAATAAGTTTCTTTTATCATTTATCTCATAAATGATACTTACATGATGACCGTTTCCCTCTTTAATCACTGAATCAATAGTAGAATTTAGGGGTTCAAATAAAAAAATGCCGAGGAAACTTCCTCTTCTAATAGAGTTGATAATTGCTTCTAGGATTTGTCCAGGCCAAGCCAGAGATTCTCATATTTTTTTTTTTAAGATTTATTTATTTATGCATACAGAACTGGCGTATAGACCAGAGGTGCGGTGAAGGTGAAAGGCTTCACCAGAGACAGAGTGGGGAACAGAACAGGCAGATCAGTGAGGTACACTGCTGAGGGGAGTAGCGGGTGGGTTAGGAGAGATCTGCCGTGCCTTGTGGGTCACCTCCGCGATGGGGATCGAACTCATGTTGAAGTGGCTTTAGCTTCTCAGTGTTGTGCTTTACCCCGCTGCACCACCAGGGAGGACCCTCATAATGCTTTTTTACTCTGCAACACTTTCTTGGGACCTCTTCAACAGGGTATCTATTCTCTGAGTTTTTCCCTTGAGTATGAATAAGGCAGCAGTGGTTCAGGAAATAACTCATTAAAATCTCTCTCTGAAGAGGGGAAGAGTTGGTACAGAATCTTTGCTCTTGATTTTGTTCACTGCAGCAATGTGGAGATAGTTTGTTCCAATTGTGATAAGTAGGTAGTGTGGCAAAATGGGGAGACTAAGGGGATGTATAAGTGAGCTCATTTGGACTGTAGATATAACATGTTATTAATAGGGCATCTTCGTTTTTCAAAGTTCATTCACATCCCCAGAATCATACAATATTTTGCAGTAGTCTTTATTCTATAATTAAAAATTCTTACAATTTTAATGAAATAAAAATTCAGTAAATAAATTTTATTCTCATTTCTGCCTCAGTATTTCTTTTGTCCTCTTATGATGTAGATGAAACTGAAGATAGGTCAAAGGAGTTTTTCTATGTGATAATCATTGAGCTTATCAGGCCAAAAAAATCACAAAAATTAAGCAATCGCCAACTAATAATATAGACATGCTGTGTTTATGTGGAAATAGATACAATTACCTGTTCATTTGTCAGTTACTTCAAATTGATTTTTGACATATCAAGATTTTAGTACATCCACAGCAAGTTGATAGTGCCTTTGGTATAAAGGAACATTTACTTGTATAAGTGGAAGGCAAAGCAAACAGCCTATAGAAATAACTTGCCTCAGTGAGGAGCTATACACTGTTGTGTGGTCTCATGCCCATAGATCTCAGAGGTATCTTCCTAGAGGAAATTTCATGACCAGAAACAAGACAAGCAGGTTCAAAAACAGCTCAGGTAGGCCCTCCCTGGTGGTGCAGCGGGTTAAAGCACAGCACTGAGAATCTAAAGCCACTTCTGCATGAGTTCAATTCCCGCCTGCCCCGGAGGTGACCACATGGTGTGGCAGACCTCTCCTGACCCACCCGCTGCTCCCCTCAGCAGTGTACTTCGTCGATCTGCCTGTTCTGTTCCCCACTCTGTCTCTGGTGAAGCCTCTCACCGCCCCTGAGCCTCTGGCCTGTACCCCAGTTCTGTATGCACAAATAAATAAAATCTTTAAAAAAAAAAACAAAAAACAGCTCAGGTTGACTCTATCACTGCTGGTCATGCCACTGGCTCTCAATACTGCTGCTTCTAGATCCAAACCCTATCACAATGTTAAGCTGTTATCTCTTCAGCTTAAAGAATAGAAAGATTCCACCAGTCACTGCTGCTGAAGACACAGAAAATAGCTTAACCTATTCATAGGACGTCAGGCGTAGACAGTCACATGATACAGAAACAATATTTCCAGAATCCACACTGCAGAACCCCACACAATCACCCACACATTTTTATGCTTTTAATTTTTTTTATGTTTTTTAAAATGGATAATATTATAATATAAATTTTGGATTTGGATTTTGGATGTCTGTTGCGACACTTTTTAAATGTAACCCATGTATGTAATCCTAACCCTATTAAATTTGGGGACAGTTCTACCTTGTTAGTCTCTAAAAATTTCAACTTAAAAAGATCTAATAACCTTTAACCTCCTTCAACTTTTTTTTTAGATTTATTTATTTATTTATTTATGCATGCATACAGAACTGGGGTACAAGCCAGAAGTGCAAGTTTGGTTAGAGACTTCACCAGAGACAGAATGGGGAGCAGAATAGGCAGATCAACAAAGTACACTGCTGAGGGGAGCAGTAGGTGAGACAGGAGAGGTCTGCCACACCATATGAGTCACCTTCGGTCTGGGGTTCCAACTCGCACCGAGGTGGCTATGGCTAGCTTGCAGTGCTGCACCCTAACCCTTTTTGCCACCAGGGAGGGCCCAACTTTTTTTAAAAACAAAATCTTCCACAGGAAGGTCAAAGGAGGATTTCATTTACATGTCCTGCAAAATTTAATTCCTCTTTCTTTATATATCTTTATTACTTCTTACTCCAATATCTCACATATCCAGCAGGCATTGCTCTGAAAGGTTTTCATAATCCAGGCCTCTGCCTCTCTCAATACACACGCACGCACACACACACACACACACATTCAATCATATAAAGTTATCCAATGTGATATTTTTCCATTAGAGCATTTCCTACATTGGTTACTTACTATCTGTATTTTGACTAAAAAATCAGAACCTAGCAGTCAATCCAGAAAGGAAGACTGTTCTTCCTCCATGGTGTGGAGGGCTGTAAAAATGGACAGAGGGTAATGATTCAGGTATTGCTTCTGAAATCTCTTTTATTCCTGCCAAACCTGCCCCTAGAGTTTTCCTTACACTCAGGGAATATTCATGCATTGTCAGTGACTTACATTTTCTGTGACCATTGACCAATCAGTTCAAGTTCCAGGTCCTTGGGAGCTGGGCATGTTTGTGCCTCCTTCCAGCTGTCTGTAGTGGTACTTTCCTCTGACACTGCAGCTGACCTTCTGGGCTCCCAGGTGTGCCTGCCATGGCACAGAAACCGCACTTGGTTGGCAGTCACAGGTGTGCATGATTTGTTTTGCTTTTTCAGTTGTTTAGATTTTTGTGTCAGGAATGTAATAGGTATGCGATGCCAAGATAGAATCTCCACCCTGGCACAGAGGCCAGCTGCCTTCATAACAGGATGTTCTTATTGGCCTCGCAATACTGTCAGCTTGAATCCCCTTTTTCCTGAAACCTCACCCAAGGATGATAATCTGCCCAACCAATGATTTAGGATGAATTCATCTCAGTGGATGAGAAGGAAGAGTCTCATTATAAACCTAATCTACAGGGAGGAAGAAAATTGAGTCCATCCTCAATTTTTTTTTTTTTAAACTTGTGCTGGCATCATTTAACATAAGCTGGAATAGCACCAATTATAGGGATATAGGAAATCCTCGGCTTGGTTTCAAGGAGGAAGAAACCAGGATGCTTTTGTGGTGTGTAAATTTCTGCTCATTTGGTTGAGACTAAACAGTAAGAACACAGCTGGAGAAGAGCGGTCCAATGTGTGTTCTTCCATCTTCCTCTGAGCTACTCAGGGGTCACTGACTAGTTCAGTGTACAGCTTGTTAAAATCAGAGGTTATCCCAGGCCTTGACTAGCAATAGTGAAGGAATAGGGGAAGGTTAGTTACGGTAACTGAGGGGAGCCAGGTAACTAGAGAAGGAGGTAGCAAGACTTTCTGCTGCCAGTAAGTCAGTGTGTGGGGCTGAGATTATGTAACTTTTCCCTTTCCTAGTCCTCCCTAACCTTGCTATTGTATCACGGCTTCTCTTGGCAAGGTCCTGATATTGAAAGAAATTGGCAACACACTTTTGATTATTCAATTTTCCTTTACCATAGTCCCTTCCTTTGATCTCCCATTTTTCCCTTAAAAAAAAATTATTTATGCATACAGAACTGGGGTACAGGCCAGAGGTGCAGGGGTGGTGAAACTGATTGTAATAAGCCAGAAAAGTAAACACTAAACATTATGTCAGCCATTAAAATCAGTTTTACAGCTATTACCCTTTGGAGTGGCATTTCATATGTGGTATATTTTTTGCTAATATTTTCACCAGAGACAGAGTGGGGAACAGAATCAGCAGATGGACAAAGTACACTGCTGAGGGGAGCAGCGGTCAGGTCAGGATAGGTCTGCTGTGCCATGTGGGTCACCTCTGGGGTGGGGATCAAACTCATGCTGAAGTGGTTTTAGCTTCTTAGTGCAGTGCTTTAACCTGCTGCACCACCAAGGAGGGCCCATTTTTCCCTTTTTAAAGACAACTTGGAGTCTGTTTGATTTAATTTTTACCTGCATACACATAACTTAGGCATGGAGTTGGGGGGGGGCAGAAAGGTCCAACAGGGAAAATGGGTGTCCCATAGGAGTATCAGATAGTCTTTCATTCCATGTCTTAACTTTTTCCAGGGAAAGTATTTATGTTAGCATACATTTGATCCAGTGGCAGTAGTTGAGAACTGATTGTAATAAGCCAGAAAAGTAAACACTAAACATTATGTCAGCCATTAAAATCAGTTTTACAGCTGTTACCCTTTGGAGTGGCATTTCATATGTGGTATATTTTTTGCTAATATTTTAATCACAGCATCTCTTGAGAGTCTAACTCTTCTATAATAACAAATAGATGAGATGAAACCCTTGCTGTGGGAGTCCAGGATGGAGAGTGGTCACCCATAGGTCCAGCATTCAATTAGAACTCACCTTCTAGCCAAGTCACTGGCTCCCTTAGGAGAAGAGGATGGACTAAAAATAGCATCCGTGCCCAATGGATGATACTTACAAAGAAAAAGAATTATCATTGTGTTTAATAACAGAACTGACAAGCAATCATAATTCTTTCCATTAAGTAAATATGTTCAAAAAATTTATTATGAAATGACACATTATGCGAGCCAGGAATCAAAGATGACATCCTTGCATTAAATACGGTAGATGCCATTAAGGAAAACAGTCAATATGTCACCAAGCCATGCCCTGTAAAAATTAAATTGATTTGGTAAATGTAAGTAAGATAGATCTGTTTGCTTTCATCATCAATTTTGAGTGGGTGAACAGGTGATGTCACCAACTTGGGAGCGATAAAGATGCAGGACCATCTTGAAAGGCAGGTGATGAATGGGCAACAGCTTTTGGATGGTGACAGTGCTGTGGTACTTTGTCACTTGGGATGCAGTACTTAATAACTTTTCAATACCATCATAATAAATTTCACTGCCTTATTAATATAGAAATGGTGAGTTATTACCATGATGGGGAGTGTAAATAACTGGAGATGCAGCCGTCAAAAGCTGATTGTTTGGGCATGTTTCTTTAAGCAACACAGTTGACTTGTGATAATCAACCTATGTCTATACCAGTAGAGTTTATTGCACTTGTCAAAGGAAAAAGTAGTATTATTCAAAATTATATGAAGTCGTAATAAACAAGTTTAATATATTATCAGACTTTTCCTGTAAGTTTCCAAACACGAGGCAGTAAATCATTTTTAATAATGTCTTTTCATGTAAAATAATGTCCTTATGCAGTAATAATGTCCTTTCTTAACTATTAACAAAACAGTCGACTTCTTTGTATGTGTTTTAAAGGGTATTTTTTATTTGTACTTTTCAATCATTGGGACTCTGTGGAATGAAATCCTTTTGCAAATAAAGAACTAAGGCAGGAACCTTAGAACGTTTCATTAATGAGCTCCAAAGTTGCTGAGTGCAGACCATGTCACACGTTTCCATTTTAATTGAACAGATGTACTTAAGAGTAAACCACAGCAAACGAAATGCAGACAAAATTATAAACACGTGTCACCAAGAAGCAGGCAGGAAAGACCCTCTGATGAGCATCTGTGTGTATTTTATGAAGCCAAAGACGGCCACTTCATAAGTTTGTCACTGATGTCTCCAGTTTAATGAGGAGAAACAAAATATGTAGATAGGCGTAAGTTGAAGATGAATTACTAGATCAATCACTTAGCACCATCCCGGGTGTCTGCCATTGTGTGGTGGGAAAATAATTAGATGCGGGACGCAGCTCGTGTTTATACACCGGCTGTTCAATCTGGGATGGGCTGTGGAAAACTTCCTCTTTCATGTCACTGTGGTCTTTATGTTGTTCTTGGTCAGACTGACTTTTAATTCTGACATTGTCTTTCAAGCTGCAGTCTGCCAGCCCCTTAAATGAAATGCCTCTCCACCATTTCTATTACTGCTGAAAAGAGAGCCAGCAGTCTATTAACAGGCAATAAAGTTCAGGAAGCCCAGGACTCATTTCTTGGGTCAGAGGTGAAAATTGCATACTAAATGAAACAAAGGTGTGCCTTGATCGCTCAAGAAGCAGCACCAGAGAGAACACACGTGTTGTTAGCCAGAAGTCTTCCACTTAAAGGGAAAGGCGTAATGGTAATAACGTTGGCCGATGGAGTTAAGTACTCAGTTGAGAGAAATTATATCAATCTGACAAATATAGCCTTCACAGGAGATAAAGTCTCTAATGACCTTAAATGCATATATTTATCATTTAATTCAACAAGCCAATTCCCATGGGCTTTTGACCAACCATATTTCCCCTGAAGTTTAGAAATTTTTTACTAGCCCAGAGAATAATGGCCATTTGTCAGAGGGTTCCAAAGCTAAATGCAGTTGGAAGCGAAGAACAGGGGAGAGAAAAAAATGGCTAATCGTCTTTCCACCTCAGAGAATATTAATACCAACTTTTATTGAGGCAAGAGCTGCGGAATTTCGTGGCTGAACAGTAGGTGGCAGACATTGTAGTGAAGAAATGAGGAATTTTTAATCGAAGCTATTTTCATCTGATTTAACTTGCAAATATGTCATCAGTGAACCCAGCACATTCATTTGCAAAAAAATAGGAACACTAAATAGTTGTGAAGTGCGCTAGCTGAATGTGGAAAGAGTCAAAATGATCTTATAGAAATACAAGTAGAAGGTCTAACGTTTCACCAGGTAAAGTATGTGTGAAACAGGAAAGTCCAAAGAATAAAGGGGCCCTTGTGTGCGGTGGGCTTTCCCTCGCTGTTGTTCTCGGTCCAACTTGATGAAGTGTACTAGTGATATGCACCAAGCACCAGACTCCTGTATCTCCCTTTGTGAGACTGTCCATGTCTTTGTTCGGCTGTCAGTCAATTGTTCTTTCTCTTGGGCAGCCACATTGGTAACCACAGGATCTACTTGCAAATAGATTTCTGTAAAACCATATTATTCCTTAGCCCCTCACTCCCTCTCCCCCATCTTTCCTCAACAATCTGGCCATTGATGTGTCAGAGCTCCCTGCTTGCCTGTCACATGTCCAGCGGTTTGTGTTTCCGGGAGGCCGTGTGGCACTGCGGAATGAAAACTGACCTGAGTGTCGGGTGGGGGGTTGCTGAGTTCTTGCCCTGGCACAGCCTGGGGACCTTGGAAAAGTCACTTGACTTTCTCTCTTCTGAAGTCTCACTGAGATCTGTCAAGGCTCAGATTTTCTGAGTCTTCCAATTCTGTCTTGGAACCCACCCTTGATGTTTTTAAACCCTATGGGTAGACTTGATACTGTCATAAATTGAGAGATATTATTTGCATTGGGGCCATGTTTGGTGTTTGTAAGCTGGCAAGGAAGCTAATTACCTTTCAGCAGAAATTAGAGAGGCTTTTTTTTTTTTTTTAAAGATTTATTTATTTGTGCATACCGAACTGGGGTACAGGTCAGAGGCTCAGGGGCGGTGAGAGGCTTCACTAGAGACAGAGGGGGGAACAGAACAGGCAGACTGATGAAGTACACTGCTGAGGGGAGCAGCGGGCGGGTGAGGAGAGGTCTGCCACGCCATGTGGTCACCTCCGGGGCAGGTGGGAATCGAACTCATGCGGAAGTGGTTTTAGATTCTCAGTGCTGTTCTTTAACCCACTGCGCCACCAGGGAGGGCAGTAGAGGCTGTTTTTATAGTTCTCTTGTACTAAGCTGGTATAACTGTGCATTGCAAACCCAAAATCAAAGCAGTTTTGATAGGTGCTTCTCTATTTGCATATTTTTATTTTATTTTAGTAGAGAAGGCAGCTTAAGAAACAAACCTTTTTTTGAGAGGAAAGTAAGTTGGTTAGTTAGGGACATGATTTTTCCCTAGTTATCTTTGAAAATATACAGGTATGCATTTCATTTTGTGCATGAGGTATCATTTAGTTAAGTTTTGAGTTTTTATAAAGGCACCTTTCTAAGATATCATTTTATCTCCTCAAATACAACCCAGTTGTGACGAAGTTCTTTTAAAAATAATCAGATAACATCACACATGTATTGAAGGTATTAGATTTGTTGAATCTTGGTTCAGATTGTCTACCAGAATTCTTCATGGCCTTTTGATTAAGATCATGTGCAAATTCTCTACCCATCACTAGCTTTGTGATCTTAACTAAGTAGTTAGCCCTCTTGTATGGCTTTGGTAATCTGGAAAATGGTGGCTAGCTAATCTTCCTTGCAGGATTAAATGTGGAGATTATATTGTAAAGTTCTGTGAAGCATTTAGCGTAGGGTTTAGTATGCTTAGTACTTCAGTGCAAATCAATCTAGTAATCATGATCACTATTATCATTTCAAAGTTGGGTGCATTCCTTGCATCCTTGTTTTGTGAGGGAAGGATTAGGGAATTCAGTCATGAGGATCTTCTTTGGCTTGGAGAGCCACCATATTGCAGTAAGTGGCATTCCCTTTTTAAATAGCATTGGTCAGTAGCCCTCCCCGGACCCAACATACTTGGAATGCTGAGGGGTGTTTACATGGCTCTCTTTCTGAAGACCTAGTGAGCATCCCTAAATGGTGCAGAGGGAGGCCAGGGATTTTGACTTCCAATTTAATTAAATTATGTTCTCATAGCATGAGAAGCAAGAACTCACCATTTAAACTAAGAAAATGTCTTGCCCACAATCCCAACTTTTTCAATGCATTCTCCCCACAGACCTTATCGTCTCTTTACTTTCCCTTATGTAACCCTCAACACATCTATGCCCTGTAAAAACTGTCCTTAGGCTTCAGTTAGAAGGTCTAACACTGTTTTTCTCTAGCAGGAAGTGTGAACTGGACTGTGGATGGGGAAATTGGTGTACTTTTATTTCAGTTCGTGTTTTTCACAAAAGACCATGTTGGTATCTTTTCTAAGAATAAATGCATCTGACAGCAGCAAGGAACTTTCCAAGGGAGCGATTTTAATCTTGAGTGAGGACAGTTTACTCTGTTGTTAATAAGGAAATAACTATCCTGATCATCTTGTAAATTTGTTTCTTACCTGTGCCTTGCTTTATCAATGAAATCCAGTTCAGTGAGATGGTTTAAATCTCTAAGAATAATAAAAATATAAGAATATAAAATATATGAGAATATAAGAATATAAAATATATATAAAATAATATAAAGAAAAAGTGTGATTAAGTATATGGAAGTATTTCAGATAAGTAGAAATATATATACTCACCTTTTTGTTCATTACTTTTTGTTTATTCTTATTTTTTTTCAAATTGTGGTCACTGATGGGTTGATATCTTCCTGAAACTTTCAGGGCAGAGATTTTGAGAATTAGAACGGACTCTGCAGATGACCCATCACAACTATCTCACAAAAAAAAAAAACATATTTATCATCACCTTTGAGCATTTTAAAAACAAGAAAATCAAAGGACTTTTTTTTTTTTTTTTCTCACCAAGAAATACCAAAATATATGCTTTTAGAAACTTAGGACAAGTTATCCAATTCATGGGATATTAGAAAAGATATGCATTAAGATTTTGGTTAAAGATTTATGGCTGAAAGTAGCAGTAGCCCATAAAGTCGATTTTAGTGTGGGAAGAAACTTCTGGAACGAACGATCCAAAGGCTAGAGGTGGGGTCCTGCTTCTCTGGGGCAGAGTTATTTTTTCCCTTCAATTCTCCTGACCATTGCAATATAGTGTTGATTCCTTCTAACTCCCACAGCATAGACTCAATTGCCACTAAATAGCCACATGCTAAAGATTCTTTACTTACATAAACTATGCCATATCCCACGTCTCTCTCTACATGGGGGCTTCCACTGAGAACAATGTGGATTTAATAATACACTTAATTGGGAAGTTTAATAAGAAGTTAAGACTTTTTTTTTTAACTTGGAAAAAAGACCTCGGGTTAAAAGATATTAATCTCAAGAAGGGGGAAAAAAAAAGATGTAAGTATGATTTTAATAAGATAATTTTCACTTTCCTTGTACCTTCCAAAGCCAGGAAATTCTAAGATATTAATTCTGTAAGAATACTGTTAGCAGTATAAAGTTTGAAGAGTAGTTGAGTTTGCCAATAAGCTAAAAATATTCTTGATGAAATCATGAATTGTTAGGGTTCAAATTACAGAGCTCTGTGTGGACCCCCGAGCATTGATTTTTCAGGAACATTGTGGAGGATAATATGGTGAGGAGGTATATAATGTCACTTGGTGAACTTGACTCAAAATGTGTTCATTTGAAGTTTGATTCCTTACTCAGCTACCATAACTGATTGATAGAGTCATGGATCTCCACTTGACTTTAGTTTCTGCTCTGCAAATATCCCATGAACCTCAGTGAGAGTCTATGATGCAGCTATAAAGAATGATTGAAAAGTATGATTTCTATGTGTATTCCATTGAAGCACCTACGAGCACTGATTCATAGTTACAATGGTCTGAGTAGTGCTGAGAAGGGAACACAAATAAATTTGCTTTGAGCTTATCTAGTTGGGATGATAGGGCTGTAATCAGGAAAGTGACATTTAAAATATTAGGACTCTTCTGTGGAGAAAGGCAGAATTGTGATGTGCTGTGACATAGGCATAGAAAGAGGTGGCCTTTTAAAACTGAATTCCAATAGACCAGATTATGACTGTGGATGGGAAGAGACTGAAGGATGAGTTAATTCTAGTTGAACCAAAAAAGATTAAAATCAAACACTGATGGTCATCATAGGATGTTAAAATTTAACATACCTAAGATGGAGGGAGTTGAAAATTGAGCAGTAGCGAGGTTGTATTCCCACCATCAGCTGTGAATTTATCATTTTGAAAACTACTTACGCTTTCAGCTTCATTATAGTTTTTCTACGTTTATTATAGAGTTGTGTAAAACTTTAAAAACTTTATCTGTATCTACTCTTTCATGCAATAAATATTACCTATCCATTCTAGTCTAGACCCAAGTACTTCCTCCCTGTGATCCACCTGAGCTTAGGAATTTAGAACGGAGAGAAAAACTGCCTTTTGATAATTATCTTTTTATCTTTTTGACTATATGTCCTAGGGCTCTTAATGCTTCCACTGTCTTGGTCTTTCATTCTATAAAAAAATAAAAGCTCATTCTTGTCTTTAATCAAAGGTTAGCTTTCTTGAAATAGTAGAGTTCATCTCAATACAGTATATGAAACAGGACCACTAACAGACAGATTACAGATATGTCAAGAGAAAATTATATAGTAATGAAAACTGGTCTAAGTTTTAAAAAATGAATGATTCTGGAAGAATAGAAATCAATTTAATATAAGTCCTTTGGTCATTGAGATGTGTCAGAAACCTTGCCCTTTATTCTGATATGCCATTGTGTTAGCGTTGAAATGTAAAAATAATAAACAGCTAGCATTTTAGGCACAGACTAAACATCAAGCAAATAGCATGACATCAGAGCTCTCAAGAGAATTATTAGAGGACAAGATGACAAAGAGAGTGAGAAATGGTAGCAAAGTCTTACAGTAAAGAAATTGTCAGCCTAAGTCTTACTTTAGGGAGATTTCACTTATGTGGAAAATTATTTTTTTTTGGCTTGAATTTATATAAAGCTTGATGAAGGGCAGAACTATCACAGGGTTCTGAAGTTTTTCTTATTTTTGGCTCATTACTGATTAATTTGTTAACTCCATGAGCATGTGTTGCATGTCTACCAGATGTCCTCCCGAAACACAGCTGAGAAAAGCAGTGGCTATGTGAGCTCTCTTTTCCTCCTCTTTCCTTTCTTGCATTTTCCTGCTTTCTTTTCTCTTCTTTTCTTTTTCACTTTTGGTATTTGCTTGCCCTTACCCAAATGTCAATACAATTCCCTCTACCTAATAATTTTGGTAAAATTAATTGGTTATTCATCTATGTGTCACCTTCCTTCAGAGCAAGTATTCATGGGCTTTGACCATCTGGGGGACAGTTAGTCATTTTGAGGATGCAGGTGGGAAACACACCTGTAGTTAGTCACTTACAGAGGCATTTGTCTATACTGAAATTATTTGCAGGTGTGAAGCATATACTTGTGAACAAGGGAAATAGATATTTAAATTCCACAAGAAAATTCGCCTCTTAATTTAATATTATTCTCCTTCTTCTCTATCTCTTTGTTACTCAGAAGACAAATGAAGGTAGTTTTAACATAATGTCCTGTTGAGTGAGAAGATAGAAATGCAACTTTTTTATTTGGCTCATAAAGAATTTTCTCTGACCCCAAGGATTCATCAGTATTTGGGCTTTACAGAAACAATGCTGTAAAGCTTTCTAGTTTAGAAGACAAAATTGCTCTCTAAAATCTGAGATACAGAGTATTTTAATGAACTTTAAAGACTATGATTACACAGCTGTTAGCTTTCTTTGCATGGCTACTTATAGGCAAAATTATCAAAATGATTGAGTAATTATTAGAAGTATTGGTAAACTTTTTATAAGCCCTCCTGAAAGCCTATTAGCCATGTGCCATGGCATAATAGCATAAAAAAATAGAAACAGTGTAAAATTCAGCAACCAAGATCCCAGTGCTCTGTCAACATCACGTTTGGCAGAGCTTGAAAATTCTGTGATCATTTTTCTCCTTATGTGACACTACCCTTGTTCATTCTTCAAAAACATTTGCCTTAGTGTGGGGAATTATAGATAATTTGATGCAACAGGTTTAAGTTACCATTTTCATAGTGAAAAGAATAGCTTAGCATGATCCCGATTTTCCTTGGTTTCCTCCCATTCTTGAGAGAAGCAGAGGTATTCACATTTCTTTGTCTAACAGTTTTATAATGTCTTAAGAGATTAACAGTGAGCATGAATGAGGGCCTACGGATTAGACAACAAAAAGCCTGGGACGTCCACTACCTTACTTGCAAATTTTACATTTTCCAGCATTGCTGAGAGAGTATAGAAACTAAGAAAAGATAATAAGTACCAGAGTCTCAAAAGTGTTTAGTGATTCAAAAAATTCAGATGACATGTCAGAACTGACAGACTGATGGAACCGTCTGTGGCAGGGCCCACTTTTTTGTCTTATGTTAAGCTCTCATACTGAGTGAATGCAGATGTTATCACGGTACCCCAGACAGACAGTCAGTGAAATGTGACAAGCTGTCAGCAAAGTTACACTACGTTGATTTTGCTAAAATATCCACAAGCTTTATAGTTTCTCTTTATATAAGAAACTCTTACCTCACTGAGCTAAGAGAATGGAAGCTGTTGGAGAGATCACTGTGCTTTCATCATCTGCAGAATACCTTGGGCTGTTTCTCCCGGGAAATTTCACTTAGCAAATTAAGTAGTAATCCCCCCCCCCTCACCCCCGCCTCCTGCCCCAGCACCAACTACCAAATCCTAAAGTACCTCCGAGTAAGTTTTTCTCTCAGTTTTTCTCTGTAAGTTTTTGCTCAATTTACTTTGCACCTCAACACTTTGGCAAACGATGTGTCCAAATCAGAAAGAGTGAATTTTCTTCATTTAAACCAGGATCCACGTTGAGAGTTTGAAAGTCTGAAGGGCCACTTGAACAAAAAGCCTTTCGTAAGAGAAATTCAGGCGTGGAAAACAAAAATGTGCACTCAGGGTAAGCACAAACTTTGTTCTGGGCTTCCCCTCGTTGTGTATTTAGATATTGAAAATTGTCACTGGCCAAAGAGAAATCTCCACGGAAAATAAATCTCTAAGTAGTTTATGATAATCAATCCTGTTTTCCATCTATCCTTTAGACACTTGAATTTTTCTTATAATTGAGAAAATAAAAAAATTGTGAAGAGACCCTTTAAGGCTAAATCATATTTATAGTTTTATAGTTGAAGTTTAGGTTTGCTTACTATATGCACATTTCACATGGATTTCAGAATCAATTAACAGAGGAATTTAGAAGTCAGAACAAGCAAACAATAATTAATTGAACAAAATTTAATAAAGGCCCTATATCTGGAAAAATGCACTCTTAACTATGTTGTTCTTAGTGATATTAACACTATTTTTTTTTTTAAAGCAAAGAAGACATCAGTTTTGGTATTTGAGTTTAACATGGCAGTTTATTTGTAGCCTCCGGGTACAATAATTGGTTGCCTTTTGCCCCACGTTGAAGGGTTCCTGTTGCATATAATTTATTTAACATCAAATTACAATTGTTTGGTAGAAAATTACTTTTCAGTCCTAGTTTCCACAAATTAACCTCTGTGTATATGTTCACTTTTGAACCCTAAAGGTGCATGGAAAATATGAGCCATGCTTGTTTTGTTCGATTTACATTGTCATCGAGGACATTATCATACAATGAGAAACTGTTCAGTGATTTTGAAAAATGAAAAGTCAGGATATTTTGAAGATAGCATCTAGCCTAGTGTTTTGGTAAAACACAGAAGTAAATAATCAAACGAAATTATGCATATGGAGGAAATGATTTAGAATATGTTTCGCTGCTAATCGCACTCATGCTGAAGTTTTAAATTTCATCTGTCTGCTCAGATCTATTGTGAGCCATTAAGTGGCTTCCTTTTTTCCCGACAAATTGAATGCTGCAACTGCAAGGAGCTCTTTTGTTCTTTTAATTCAGTCAGCATGGAAATGATTTTCTCATTTCAGGCCCTTTTCTGTCCTCTCTTCATTGTGTCAATAAAATAGAGTTGTGCAGGGCCGCTCTAATCAGCTTAGAGTGCTAATTCATTGCTCAGGGATGCTATCTGTGTTTGGCTACAGGTGGGCCCGCTAAGGGGTCAGTCTCCAGGGGAGTGTAATTGTGTGTCTCCTGGGGCTTGTTTGCAGAATGACCTAAAGCTGAAGCCCCAACTCGGGAAGGAGGGGAAAAAAAAACTGACCAAACATATGCCCACGCAAACAGATACAGCTGTATTTTCATGGCGACAATTCACTTGGTTCTACATTTTCAGATTCTAGCAACATTCCTTGTACTCTACCTACTCCCTGTCTTCTATGATTGAGCCATAAAGCATGCATTCTTTTAAATGTTACATGCACTTCCTAAGGGTCTAAGCTATAGGGTATTTCCAAGACATAAGTTAAAGGCCAGACTAGGATTTAAGATACGGATCATGCAACCAACTAAACAAAAAAAGAGAAAGAGAAAGGGCCAGTTTTGAAAATATATTCTTTTGTATCCTATGAAAGCTTAATGTATAAGTATGAGATTATTATGAACTAGTGAATTAAGCTTTATGGGTAGTGAGGAATTTCTGGTGACTTTGGAGGAGAAATTATGATCAGTTGTTTGGAATAAGGGGAGAAAGTTGCTATGCATGAGGTTTTTGAGAATTAACATGTTCTGGGGCAGTCTGGGGGGATGGCAAATCTTTCTGGGACTATTGTCAGTGTAAGTGTCAAAAACTCATTGTGAATATATCTTACTCATTGGCTTTGACATTTTGGGTATCAGGGTTCAAAATGCTGTAACATCTTTTTGTTTTTTCCTAACAACATATTAAAAAAAAAAAAAAGCTCTCAGGACATCAGGATTAATTCCACTCTCAATGGAAAATCTTCAGGACTTTATTACTCATGTCATTATGTAATAACCTTAAGTAGGTTTACAAAGTAGAAAGGAAGAAGCGATAAAAGATTTCAGCTATGTGAATCTACCGGTTAGCCTTAGAAGGGCTGAACAAATATTTCATTTGCTTAAGAAACTTAACACTTGCTCAATATATCAGGGAAAAAAAAAGTATCCTGCTTATTAACAGAAGAATTAGAGTAAATATTTCTTGAATAATTTGAGAAGAAACTCTGTAGTCTCATTGTAGTAAATTCAAGCTATCTTTAACAATTTACCAGTTTACAGAACTTACATTGTGACATATAAAATTTTCTGTTGGGGCAATAATTGAGTGATTGGTGGAAATACAGGTTCTTATGAATTTCTTTAGAAGGAAATAGGCTATCTTTCACGTGTTTAAAAACATTGTTTGACTTTAATTCTTCTTTTCCTTTCTTGATGTTTCAACTACATAACAGTTGATTTGACCTTGCAACATTCTTGCTTCCAGAGACAGATTCTGAGCTTTCCTTAGTTGTTTACTCTTATTTATTTAGGATTAACTTGGAGCAGCATCAGGCCATGATGACAATACTTAAAAGTGATCTCTTGTTTTTCTTTCCCATTTAGAAATGTCTTTCTTTCGGGCTCCAAACAGTCAGAATTCAAATTCCTTAGTCTTAACTAGAGCAAATTCTCCAGTTTAATGATTATTAATGATTAATGAATGCTATTTCCTTTTATAAACATTTGTATTTTCAGGCAAAAATAGTCCCAGGAATATTTTCTGAAATTGATGAAATAGTTTAATAACTTAATGTTGTGTTTTAAAAGTGCTTCTCTTTTTACTTAATTTTGCTATATATTTTTTTCTTTCTCTCCATATAACAGTATTTAAGTTGATTTTAGCATTAGTTATCTCTTGTAAATAGCCAAATCCTTAGCACAGGCTATCTAGGGCATCTATAGAATAAATCAATCAATGAGGAGGGATGGAAACAATGCTTCAGCAATTTGTTTTGTTAATTTTTATCTTTGTAAGAATAAACTTTTTGCAGTAAATTGAAGTCAATGGTATAACTTCTCCTAGATTGCAAAACTTTAACTTATTCCACTCACATCTCTCACGGAAGAAAGCAGAGAGCATTGAGTTATATACTTGAAAGGGATTTTTTTTTTTTTTTTTAAAGAAACAGCCAATTCTCTGCAGATCATCTGTTTCACTAATTCCCTTGTTCGGAGTACCTTTGTCATAAGATAAATGCTGGTGAAATTATTTATCCTAATTTCCTTTAGCAGAGTGCACTGGGGTGGGGCTCATATGCCTGGTGTAAAATGAAGTTGGCTTGTCTTTGCTATTTTTTATGTTCCAAGGCATGTAGTGATGTTGATAATTTTTTCATAACTTAAATGAATAGGATTTGAAATTAGACATTAACAGTCTGAACTGAGCAGCAGAATAAAATTATTGGATTGGTCTTTTGTTTGTCACCAAATGTTTACAGTAACAGAATGCTTTGTGGAAACAATTACAAGGAATAATTTCAGCTTTGAGCTGTTAAGTGGAAAATTCTACAGTCAAGGATATAATTTCATAGTAAGGTCAGCTAATTCCCCAGATCATCACCTTGATAAGTGACTCCCACTTGGTTGTAGGTATCTAGCCAAGCTGTCATTTCGGTGTAACAAATTCTTTGTGTAGTTTTGCCAAAAACATTTCTAGGAATTAATAGGGCAACCTTCTGAGATACAGGTCTTTAGCTCCAATCTGGTAATCTAGTAGAACTCACTTATTTGCCACCTTGTAAGAAAATCTACCAGTTTCAAATATAAATAACTATGCACTATGTAAAACAAAATAGGAAGTAAATATAAAATTTCTCAGATTTGAATGTTTCTCCTTTTCCTGCTTTAGTTAAAAACAATAAAAGCCACATTTTTTTCTTAGTTCTATGGATGGAAAAAAATACTTGGAAAAACATACTTGGCTTCTACTAAACAAGTTTTTAGAGTAGTTTAGCATACCTAAAGAAGGGGTCATCAATGTAATTTTCTGTGATTCAGACATGAATGGGATCTGTCCATTATCAATTCCTCAATCAGGGAAAAAAAGGAAATTAAGTTCCTAATTAGGTGAATTTGGACTAAAGAGGTGGGGCATTGAAGGGATGAGGAAAATTGAGAGGTAGTTGATGCCATTTCAGACTAATGATAGGAGAGGAAATGAAGAAGGGGTGGGCCGGAGTTGAGCTTCAAAGGTCAGTGACCTTATTAGGACAAGAGTAAGTAGTGGATCTTCAAAAGCTTTTACCTGTGATAGGTTGACAAGGTGTCAATTTCTGGGGATGCACAAAGATGCATGGTAAAAAGAGACATTCTTATCAGGAAAACATTTGAATATTGGAGAGAGAATGCCAGTTGACAGCTTTGTAATTATTATTTCCTGTTCATTTTTCTTTGTCCTCTAGAATATTCCTTTCATATAATAGGAGACTTATTGAGTGTAGGATAGATAATGCCTTTTTTAAGGATTTGGTTTCACTGTTAATATAAAGAGCATCTATCCTGTATAGAAAGATACTTAATTTTATGAAAATATCGTGGCCCACATTTATTTTAAATACAACATGATTAACTATTTGTTGCAATGCCTATCATACAGATGTGCATTCATTTCTATGTAGATGCAACTTTCATTTTTCCCGAATAATAGAAATTATCTAGGTATTACTATTGACAGAAATATGTAAAAATTTGTTCTTTGGCCAACAGTGCTTCAGAAGTGCCCTAGTAAGGGGATACTAGATAATATAGTTGTATCTATTCAAACAACAACAACAATGTGTAATCTTTTAACTAGTAGCTTTGTAGGGTTTTATTAATGTTTTAAAGGAAATAGTGAGCAAATAATTCAGGTGTTTGGGAATACAAAAGAAATTAGTTAGATGTGAAAATTTAGATAAAAGTTTGGGGCAGTATTGACTATTTAGTTGTACTGTAGTCTTAGGAAGCATGCTTAATTCTTTTATTGAATAATTGGGGTGCTCCTAGTTTGGCTTTGACCAACACATTTTTCTCTATCCAATAAGTTGCTGCTTTCATTTATTACAGATCCCAATAAATTAAATATTTTAGATTTTTCCCATTTCAATCCTGTCTCCATAGTAAACCGATTATCATGGACCTCATATTATTGTCATGGAAACATAACTTGTGTCTCCTATGTAATTTAAGATTTTCATAGTTACATTGATAAAAAGTAAAAAGCAAGCAGGTGTGATATATTTTAAGAGGATAGTTCAACCCATTTATCCAGAATAATATAGATTTAAAATGTAAAACAAGTGAACATCATTACTAAAATGTTTTTACATTTTTTATATTAATGTCTTTGAAATGTGGAATCTATATAATATGACAGTTTCAACTAGCCACACTTCAAGCACTCAGTAGCCGCTGAGCGGTTATGGCTGCTGTACCTGACGGTCTCAGGCAGTCGTGAAGATTCCATCTCTCTCAGTGTGGCTCAGGTCAGTGTGAATTATCACTGAGTGTGAGCACCAAGGCCACCTTGGCGGCTCTGTGGTTCAGGCCAATCATCTTCCAAATGAGGACACAGAAGTTCAGGGAAGGTCAGCTACTCACCCAAGGTCACTGAACTACTTTGGGGGTAGAGTTTAGACCAGATTCCAAGTCTTTTTCACTGAGCCTTAGCTTATTTTGAATTTTATTCAAATATGTTGCTTTGTTGATGTTTATGGTGACATGTAAAATACAATTACACAAAACATCAACTAATCAACCAAACTAAGCTTGTAGTTGTTGCAAAGATAATCTTGAAACTTTGACTGTTGAGGCAGTACCATTTAGGTAAATGGTTACTTAAGATTATAATCTATTATACTTTTATAAATAAGTATTAATGCTCTAAATAAATACATGAATTTAACTTTAGACTTTAAGATAATTTGTTTTTACATTTCACCCCGTCCTAAAAAGGAGAGGAATAGCTTTCATTTCATTTTATACTGAAATACTACTAGTGTTTTTGCCTTGCTGTGACTGGAGACATGATAGGAAAATGACTGATTCCTGGTCTCATCTTGTTGGCCCACAGGCACAAGAAAGAAAATTTAATTGTTCAGATTTCTGCATTTTTCTTATCTTGGACAATATCTGAAATTAAGACCTACATCACAGGGTCAATAAAATGGTACTAATTACAAATTATCTGGATAGCATAAATGGGAAAGATATAGGTCTTCTTTTACAAAATTGGCAGCTGATGCTAATTGAGCCTGAGTTAACCTTCCAAAATGAAATGAAATGGGATGGTTTGAGCCCCATGACATTGTCATCTTGGGGAACAGTCTCCACATGTATCAGCATGGTGTATCAAGATGCAGACACCAAGTAAATATCCCAGAGTCTTCCTCAGTCTTGGGTCTGCATAGCTGTATCCATAGGAGGGCTCCCCACGAAAGCCTGAAGTGACTCGAAATTCCCAGTGAGTGAGTAGAGCTGCTGTCACTGACGAGATGGGGCTTGTAATAGTATCGTCCTGTTTTCACTCTCCACAGTAGAAAATTTCTACTAGGCTAACAAGGCAGAGGGTAATGAGAAACATGCCAAGTTTTTAAAAAAAGAGCAAGAGTGAGGAGTCTAACCTACCAACAGGAAACAAATGTGATCAATTACTCCAAGTGTGGAGCTCACAGATACCTTATCTTAGGGCTCCTTAAAATAAAAGCCTGATTGTTACCAAATGCCTCTAAGAAGAGAAGGAGAAAAACACATTCATGGGGAGACAAGCAGTGGGCTGAGAGGAAGGGGAGGGGCTGGGGGTGAACATGACTTTATATTGATGTAAAGAAGTTGGATTCAACTTTCTCCGTCTTCTGCAGTATTTACAGGAGTTGCTCAGTGGCTCATGTTTGAAAATTAAAAATACTCTGATGTGACATGTAGGGGAGAAAGTAGGCCAAAATAGTAATATGTAGGGTTGAAATGTTTGTTCTGTTCTACATAATTATTGGACTAATGCATTTTAAAGATGAGAGGTTAGTTTTTGAAATGACTGCAAAGACATATTGTAGCCATAACTATAGAAGAGGTATTTATTATTGGATTCAGAATCAAAATATTTATTTTTACTTCAGATATCTTCAAGGGAGTCCACATATACATCATCATGAAGTAAATAACAAGAATAGTCACAGTGTTAATAGCATTCATCCTGAGGGGTTGTTTGTCCTATTGGTCCCCACAGAATAAGACAGAATCGAGTGGAAAGGATGTGAATGCATTCTGCTCATCCTCAAATAAGGAAATAGCATGGCGAATGCCATGAATAAGGACCTCAGGGCTGGCGGATTTGGCCACCATTCCACAAATTTCCCATAAGTGCAATAGAATTAACACTATCCCTTTCTTGGAGATCCTGGGTCAGTAGGTGTTACAGGATTATGTTATGAGGTGTGACTATAAAGTAGGGAGACTGTTTTTCACACTCCACACCCAGAAACAACCTCTTTTTACTTCAGTGAATAAAACATAATAATTTTTTCTGAGAACATTTGCCTCATCTGGTTCCTATGCACACGTGTGTGCCTAAGACAGAACCCACAATTTTCCCATCTTTCTTCACTGTCACATAAACTCTGGCTCTTTTCTGGGTAACTTGGGCAAAAGGTGTGAAATAGAATTATTCCTCTCAGTAGAAATGATTTTTTAAAAAGCCCCATGTCTTGCAGGGAGATGCCCTATAGATAAGAGACAGAAATAATTGTGCATTTTGAGAGGACTTTGTTAGAATGGTCTTGCCATCCTGTCCTTCCCATATTTTTCCAATTAAGTTCTAGCCTGTTGGAATCAAATGTCTTCATGGGATGGCAGACTGCTCAAGTAGGCTATTTTGCACATATTCTCTAGCATGCTTAGCAATTGGACCTGTCAGTCAGTCAACACATATTTATTGGGCGTTTATGTGGCGAACCAGACAATCCATTCCCTGAGCTCTTGCTCTTATGTTTTCAGGGGACCTGTCATCCACACAGAATTTTTAATTGAAATTTTCTTTTTCAAAGTAGACTCATTTACATATGAGTTACAAGAAGGAAGGTGGGGTCTTCAGGAGTGATCGAACTCTTTTTTTAGGGCGTCCTCAACCTACTGAGAGGTAGCTAATAGTTAATTGTACTATTTCCCTATCTTTGTATTTTATTTGTGGTTAATGTTACTGTGAAAGAAACATGAAGATAGTAAAATTCAAGCAGTATATAAATGTCTCTCCTTTCTCTTTAGTAGACATTTTATGTCTCTCCTTAGTATTAACAGATTCTTTTATATCACCTCCAAAAGTTCATATGAAAATGTTTATGTATAGGAACAGACAGACAGACACACATACACAAACACATACACTCTATGTGTACAGGAGGCTTTTTCATGCAAACTGTTTCTATATTTATTATATGTTTTATTTTTATCGCACTATTTTTGAAGTCTTTCTATTTCTCTTCTAATATATTTATATCTATCTATATACTTATATTTATCTAATTAGCTAAGCACACTTGTTTTTCATCACCTCACCTCCCTCCTAGAGGGGAAACAATGTTTTTCCTGGGTCTCTTTCTAAATGTATGATATCTATATAATAGCAAATGCAAATAATTTGTTTCTTTTATACATAAATATGCCTTTCTGCAGCTTGCTCTTTTGTTACTTATTTGTCTTGCAGTTATTCCATATCAGTATAAGCAGTCTCATTTTTTTTGTTATATATTTCTTTTATTGTATCATAGCTCATCCTCATTAGCATTAACTTTTTAAAAGTGTCAAATGTAAGTTCCTATTGGCAGGATTTTGGAAGTGTATAAAAGTATCTATAGGATAAATTCCTATAACTGAATTGGTAGACCAAAGGGTTCTGTGTATTCATAAATTATTTCAGGATTTTTGCTCATTTTTTTTTATAGCTATCCTGGTCCAGCCTCCCAGCAGCAGCATATGAAAGTGCCAATTTGCCCATTCTTTCATACCCAACGCGGTGTGTTTGTACATTATTTGACCTTTGCTAATTATAGGGGGAAATAGTTAATTTTTAAATTTAATTTCCCTTATTCCTAAATATGGTGCAACTTTTTTTTTTTAAAGATTTATTTATTTATTCGTACAGAACTGGGGTACAGGCCAGAGGTGCCAGAGACAAAGCGGGGAGCAGAACAGGCAGATCTACGAAGTACACTGCTGAGGGGAGCAGCGGGCGGGTCGGGAGAGGTCTGCCGCGCCATGTGGATCTCCTCCGGGGCAGGCAGGAATCGGGGCAGGCAGGAATCGAACTCATGCGGAGGTGGCCTTAGCCCCTCAGTGCAGTGCTTTAACCCGCTGCACCACCAGGGAGGGCCCATATGGTGCAACTTTTATGTAGTTACATACCCTTTATAATTTTTTTAATCCCATGAGCTCTCATTTAAGTGAATCCTGTTTTTTTCTGTGCTTACTGAGATGAAGTTGTTCTATATCTAGTTAGTAACAGAGATGCGCCTAGATTTCAGATCCTCTGGTTCTTAATGTCATAATTTAATATAATGCATTTCCTGCTATAGTTTAGAGGGGAGTGTTTCCTATCATTTGAATCCTACCAAACTTGGGGTATCATGAGGATCATATGGAATAAGTTAGAATGCAAAAAGCATTTTCAAAATGAAAAAGAATTCTCCAAAATGCAAGATAATGGTTCATTTAATTTTACAAAGAAATCACAACATTTATCACTCTGAAAATATGCACATTGTAATAAAAGTAGAATAGGAGTGGTTTGACCCGGCTGCAGTCTGAGAGAGGTAAGGCAATTAGGTTGTTATGAGGCCTTCTGGACAAGCAGAGTTCTGATTTTACTAGCCTCGTGCTGACATGTATGGCTGGATTTTTTTCTTTCCCTAAAGAATGGAAAACATTGTACCTTCACAGAGTGATGGCAGTCTTGCTTCACTTAAAATTTCATCACCCTCCACATGAGCAGTTCGCCTCACATTTTAAAATGGGGGTGGAGGCAGATCATATTTGGTTTTGTAGAATTTAGGTTGACTAACATTTCTTCATCTGTGCTGTTGTCTTTCAGGGAAAATTTCAGAACTTTGGATAAGGGGCTTGTTGCCATTGATTTTATGGACTCCAGATAGCACAGAAGTAACACACGTGTGTTGGTTTCCTTAGTTACTGCATTGTGCAATGTCATATAAAACCACTTTAAGGCATTTACTTTTATTTATATTTCATATTACCCTGGTACATTGTTTACCGATTTTGCGTGCATGTAGCTTAAAGACATTAGCCAATACACAGTAATGGCTGGACTAACATCCATGTGCAAAAGTGGAATTCAGGAGATTAACTTGCATTTGACCTACTGTGGCTCTCTTAGTAATGAGGGGTACAGGGGCACAGAATTAATCTCTCTCAATTTGTGGCTCTCAGGGGTGCTGCTAAGTTTAGAGTGCTTGAATTTTAAAAGTCTCTTGTTGTACTGAGGAGTTTTTGTTACCCACTAGAATTATATTCACATTTTGAGTGAAGCGATGGGTTTTATCTATTGCAGTAATATGTGTAACAAATATTTGAAGCTATATAAAAACAGTTTATTGCGTGATGTGGCTTAGAAAGTAAAACGGTAAAAACTTGGGTCAAACTCATTGAGCTACTGTGTTTTGTGTTCCTCCCTACTTGTGTTACTTTTGTCAAAAAATGTAAAAAGCTTTCAAAGTGCTTTGCCAGTTTATCAGAAGCTGTCTTCTTTCATATATTTATTATGCAATATTAAAGTAGTGCTGCTGGGAGATGTAAGTCAAGATGATGTAATTTGGACTGATTTGCTTTTAAAAACCTTGGGATGGCAGTACACTGCTAGCCAGGATGCAGGTGCCTTACAACTGGATGAATGTGTTTAATGAACATCGGACTGTGTTTAATTCATTTCTGCAGCATTAATATTAACTGTTCAGTGTGTTTATTCTTTAACAGTTGCAGTAACACTATGTTATGTGCAGCAGTAGTAGCAGAGATAAACTTTAGATGAACCTCTCAATCCTACTTCAGTTTCAAATTTTCACTTCACTCCCCAGGACACTTATTGTGTAGCAGATAAGCAACAGAGTCTGTGATGTGAGTTTGCCACTCTTCTTCCATCATCCTTTCATGGTGCCGGGTTGGGGTAGCACAGGGGAGGGAGGGTGGAGCCCAAGGGAAATCAGTAAACCAGAAATCAAAGAACTGGGTATCCCAAATCTGCATAACTGCTCCTCAAATTTCAGATGGTGGCACTGGTCACTCACTTATTCAGTGTTCTTTTTATTTTGGTGGCTTTGTTTTAGTCCATCTGCTTCAACTTGTCAATTATGATGACTGGACTATGCTGAATCACTAGTTTCAAACCATAATGCTCCCTAACTTCAGATCAGTGAATGACCCTTTGAGTCATCATCCCATTTAATCCTTCATTTTACTGGTTAGGGAAGTGGAGTCCAGGAGGTCTCACAAAACAAAATTTAGAATTCAGCCTTCTTTATTCTCAAAGATTTCCCTGAAATTCTTTACCATAGAACATTTCAGATTGCCCCCTTTATACTTTCCATTATTTGTTCTCTTTGACCACTTCTTATTGTTAGAAATGTAAGAAACCCTCACTAGTTGGTACAGGGCTGTCTCTCACTCTCAGCCTCCTTCCTTCCTTCAGTCTTTTCTTCCCTCTGTCCTTCCTTCCTTTTTTATTTTGTTCCTTTCTTTTTTCTTTCCTCCTTTCTCCCTTCTGCATTCCCTCCCTACCTTCTTCCTTCCTCTCCTCTCCTCTCCTCTTTCTTTGATGATGTGATTTTCTTCAAGATCTAGAAAAGTATTGATTTAGCTCTGTCTGTCTAGGAAACATTCTGAAAGATAAAATGCTTGAAACTATTTTTTATTATGTTATGATTCCAAGGGCACCAAGTCTAAAGGGATAATTTTACATACAAAATAACATATGTATTTAACATTTATAGACACACAGTATGCAAGTCCAAATTATTATTATTTTTAAATATTATTTAAAGATTTATTTATTTATGCATACAGGACTGGGGTACAAGCCAGAGGTGCAGGGGCAGTGAGAGGCTTCATCAGAGATAGAGTGGGAAGCAGAATAGGCAGATCGACAAAGTATACTCCTGAGGGGAGCAGCAGGTGGGTCAGGAGAAGTCTGCTGGCCATGTGGATCACCTCCAGGGTGGGGATCGAACTCATGCTGAAGTGATTTTAGCTTTTTAGTGCTGTGCTTTAACCTGCTGTGCCACCAGGGAGGGCATATTGTTATTTTTTTCTAAGTAGAAATGAAAATCAACAAACAACTATAAACCAGAGACATTCTACAGGGGTGGAGAGGGGAATAGGATCAAAATTGGGGTGGGAAGAGTGCACGGACTATGGTGATGGCACATGGATGAATTGTGGTGGGAAGTCCATAGGGATCACAACTGAGCTAGAAAATGCACAAAATGAAGAATGATGTGAAAAATAAATAAATTTAAATAATTTTAAAAAGTAGTCCAAATTTTGTACCATTAAAAATAAATAGTTACGGGCCCTCCCTGGTGGTGCAGCAGGTTAAAGCAGTGCACTAAGAAGCTAAAGCCACTTCAGCATGAGTTTGATCCCTGCCTGCCCGGGAGGTGATCCATATGGCGAGGCAGACCTCTCCTGACCCGCCCGCTGCTCCCCTCAGCAGTGTACTTCGTCGATCTGCCTGTTCTGCTCCCCACTCTGTTCCTGGTGGCCTCTCACTTTCCCTGGACCTCTGGCCTGTACCCCAGCTCTGTGTGAACGAATAAATAAATCTTAGAAAAAAAAAGTAAATAGTTACAAGGCTACCAAAACATAAATGTTAGCTTTGTTTTAAATAAATATCTATCCTTTGATTTTTTTTTTATGACAAGGGGAAATACTATTATTTACCAAGAATGGATGAGATTTTATGTTACTTTCATAGCTTTCGAGAAATCTCCAATTTTATTTCTTCACATTAGAAAAGCCAGTCTTTGAGCCTCTGATTTGAAGAGAATAAAGCAAAAATTTTAGGCAGTAAATATGAAGTTAATAATGCTTAATAACATTATGTTAAATAACACCAAGGATGATACTGAAGAGTGCTTGATCAATTTAAGTATATTGAGTCTTTTTATCTCTTTAACATATGTCAAGTTGGTCCCTTGAAAGGATTTATTGGAATGAATCTGTTCTGTAGAGTTGAGTGCCAAATAGAGTATGTTTTTACATATGGAAAAGTAAATTTGAAGTTGTGCCATACATAAAAGGTTTTGAAATAGTTATAGAGACTTAGGTACTGATTGAATTTTCAATTGATCGCAGCACTAAGATTTAACTTTCTATGTTTAGCTAGTGAAGAAGATATTGAACAATGTTTTGTTGACTCCAGCTCTTGGCTTTTTTTCAATACAAAATTCCCTTTTACTCCCGGGGAGTCCGTTGGCCTTCACAGCTCTGCAGACCCGGCCAGAGCGTAGCGTGACTGCGTAGCGGCCTTCCTCCCTGGCTCTCTACGCCTGAACTGCTTGCTGCACTTTTCAGGCAGCTGCCAACATTGTCAGCACTGATCTGTCAGTGAGGATTTCTCCTGGCAAAACTCTGAAGCTACTCTCTGACATCTTCAACAAACTAATTGTTGTCTCCTGCCTCTGCGAGCCCTCTGAAGTCCCAACGAGTTAGTGTCTTCTCAAGAGATGAGAAAGGGACTCACAAAATCAATTTATCAGGCTATTACGCATTGTCATCAGCCAAAACAAAAACCTGCTAAAGACAGGAGAAAAAGTAGAAGAAATGGGTCTCTGAGAAAAGGTTACAGAACATCCATCTTCTCGCCTCTTCTGATTGTTTCCTTTCTTTGCCCATTTTCATACCATTTCCCTCCTCTAAAAGACACTTTATGACAAGCATTGTAATCTCTTTAGAACGGAGGGGAACCTCTTCTTTAGGACACAATCTTTGCAAGTGGTGAGTGACAGTGGGAAAGGGTCCAATTGCCACTGAGGACACCAGGCAATAAATCATCCTACCCTGGCATCGGCTGACTGGATGAACCCCCACTTCCTGAGCAAGTACCAGGGCCTAGATGTGACAAAACAGCTATTGTCAGTTCCTAGCGGCCACATTCCCACTTTCTCTCTACTGAGAGTTTCGGTTCACTTAAGACTTTTACCACTGCAAAGCATATTGGGAAAACTACTTAAATAACTATCATAAGAAAGAGAAGTGCTCTAGAGTTAAATATTTTGCACAATATTCCTATAAAAGCAACAAAATTATTGGGGGAACATGTGTTTTCATTTTCTATATCACTAAGCAATTGCTCTATTACTATTAAGAATGCATGTTTTCCCATCATTTTAGAGTTGTTCTAAAAATGACTTCATAAGAGCAATATGCAATTGATCAGGTGAAAATTTTATAAATAATATGAAAGGTTCTACAGCAGTAATTTCATAATTTGATAAAGCTAGGGCACTTTGCATTGATTAAGTCTAAATATGCCCACACTATTAATATGTTTGTAAAATATTGTTGGGGCAAACTGCTTTCCAGTTATTTTTCACATAGATTGCTAAACTTTAAAATGCCAAATACAGCAGGTAATTCATGTACAATTAAAAATCATGCAAATAATATAAGCTTTAGTAGAAAAGAAAAATTTCCCATAACAGAAGTTCAAAGAGTATACATATATCATTAGAAGCATGGTTAACTGATAAATTATAAAATGTGACAGGATAAATATTGAAATATGAGATTTTAAAATATTTTCATAACTATAGATTTATGTTTTAATTATCCTTGTATGAGTGCATATATATGGCAATAGGGTATTAACCACATACTGTAGTGCATGGTGAAAACTCTCCTCTTGTTTTTTTGAGAACTTGTATTTTTAGCACAATGGTCTCAATGTGAAAGGATGATTTAGAGTAGAATGTATTTGAATATTGAATTGATGAAATCCTAATGAAAGTGAGAATAGAGAGGAAAAATTCTTTGCTTACATACTGCTATAAAAGTCAAAAAAAGTGAGAAAGCCTGTGTAAATAATTTTGATAACTTTATCTAATTTTCACAATTATTCAAGAATCTATGACTATTGATAAAACACCTGGATAATTTGAAGGATTTTTTTTTGCTATCACCTACCTGGTCATGTAGACGCAATTCATGTTTTCTCTCTGCAAAAATGAATTTTTGCCCAAGTTACCTGTCAGTCTCTTTTATGAGTATGAAGAATACCTTACACAAGAAGTGATGGATTTCCTCTTAACTCTTAAATCTCTAGCTGTCACATTCAGGTTGAAGCACTTTCATTATCATAAAGTACACGCAATACAGATGAAACACTGCTTCACAGCTTTGTAAAGAAGGGCTAAATGGATTTAGAAAACATCTTAATTGTTCAGGATATTGCATCATTGTATTTCTTTTTCATGTCATAATGACTGGTGATACTGCTAACTTTTACCATTTTCTGGTTGACAATAATAATTCCGAAGCATGCTGGCACTGTGAATTCATAGTCAAATGTGATGGCAAGCAGATGAGGTGATGGTGTACCTGGCTGATGACAGTTCTAGCTCAGTTCATCACCTTAACTAAAAAATAATCCTATCTAACTTGAAATCCACAGCAGCTATACGTAGAAAATAAATCCAAACCACAGCTCAGACTTGTAACCTAACAGCTATCATAAATAATCAGAGCCTATTTGAAGGTGGAAGATGGGACATTAGAAGCTATTTACGCTACGAGAGTGATGCCATCGATCAGTAGAGGCAACCCGTAGATAAGGCTCCTGTGATGTCATGGTTATTTATGACAGGCATTGACAGTAAAGCTACTATGGAATTTTCTCCTCAGACAGCTTCATTCATTTTTGTTTGTGATGCATTTTGTTGTTAAAGAAGCAATCAATAGCAAAATTGTGGTGATAAAAGTATTACTTGTTAAATATGTGAAAAATGTGCATGTTTGTGGGGATGTGTGACAAAAGATGAAGAATTTTAAAATTCACTTGTGGTATTTATGTGTTCCAGCTACAAATACACAGTAGATTCGGTTCACGTATCTTGGCCTTAAAATGGGGCCCCGTTGTTCTCCCTCTTGTATCTCACTGTCTTGCTGGCATGAAGAGTAAAGATGCTGTGGGGACTGAATATATGACTTAGACTGAATAATATTGAATTTAATTAGAGAGACTGCATACAGTGAAACAAACACCCTTACTTTCTGCACAATCCTCTGTATGAGAGTTTGGAGATTTTAGTTTAGGTATTTTTTTAAATGTAATTTTCACTTTTTGCCCACCCCCCCAATCCCTCCAGACCCCCCAAGTTTTTCTTCCACTACTCAAAAAAATCATTAGGCTAATGTTTCTGATAGTTTAATGTACATACGAGCGAACAAGGGATCTGGCTAAGAGGTAGTTTGTGATTCTACAGATGTGGGATGGAACCTGAAATCCAACATTTCTAATAAACTCTCAGGCATTGATAATGCTGAGCCAGGGCTTGCACATTTAGCAGCAAGACATTAGCTCAGGTATTCGATTCTGCACCTTTTCAGTCTTCCCTTCCAATTAATTACCTTTATTTTATTTCATTTAAAGATTAACTCATTTATGCGTACAGAGTTGGGTATAGGCCAGAGGTGCAGAGGTGGTGAAATGATTCACCAAAAACAGAGTGGGGAGCAGAACAGATATACTGATGAAATACACTACTGATGGGAGGGCGAGCAAGACAGGAGAGGTCTGTTGCACTATATAGATCACTTCCAGGGCCAGAGATCAAACTTGGACTGAAGCAGCTGCAGCCAGCTTGCAGTGCTGCACTTTAACCCACTGCACCACCAGGGAGGGCCCAATTAGCTTTATTTTAAAATGGGTGTTGGCACATTAGTATAGAGTAGTTGTTCCAAACTGTACAGCCTCTTACAGAGAACTTATTTGTACATGGGTGTTGCTTTCTGCCTGGAAAGCTTCTGATTCAGTAGGTCTGGGGTGGACTTGAGACTTGTAAGTTCTCAGGTGATTGCATTTTGAAATCTCTTGGTGTGTAGTCATCATTTGGTACTGAATTCACATGACACCAGGAGACTACACGCCATGTGGCCATGATAGCAGGCTACAAGACAGGTAGTAAAAAATACAGAGAAATGAAGACTTGCAGAGTGCCTCCTATGTGTTAATGGCTAAGTGCAGATAATGACCTACAGTATCTCATTTACCTCATTTAATTAGCCTGACATTCAATAATTATCACAGAGCTTTTCTATGTAATATTTTCTGGAAATCGTGTGGATACATGACCTCAAATATTGGGACCACATAAAAACAGTACTCATGTTTTGGTTTCCTCCTATGTGATTCCAAACTTCTATGAAAATATACTGTTTTTCTCCTAATTTCTTTTTCATATCACCCCTATTAGATCTGCACAGGAACTATGGACAATTACCAAAGGAGCATAATTCCTACCTTCCAGATGTTTACAACCTAGTGAGCATAGCAGGGATTCTACAAAGAAGAAGCCCATTCTGTTCTAATGATAGAAGAGCAGAGTGAAGTGCTGTGTGCCATTGCACAGCCCTGAGAAGACGACCAAGATCTTTCCTGAGATTTCACTCTCTTTGCTCTCCCATTCTTGTAGTTTCCAGGCTACACAGACACACACACACCACGTAAATATAACTATACTTCCCAAATCACCATGGTAAATCAGAAAATTATAGTGTTATTAGTGTTATTTCTAAAACACCATCTTTATTATAAGTTATTTCATTGTGTCATAATCCCAGTTCATATTTCAGTTCAGTAGGTATCTTGGAGGTGCCTACTGTTCCAGACACTCGGAGCACAGTGGGGTCCAAGACACAACTCAGGTCTCTAGAGTTGACTGTCTAGGCCCAGGAGACTTGCAGCAAACAGGCAATTATGATGCAAGGTGAGATGCTGTGCTGTATGATTAAGAGGTGCTGTGGGAGCTAACTTTAGACTCGGCACTGGGGGAACTTCTTGGAAGAAAAGAAATTTTAGTTGGTGCCTGAAGAATGAAAAGGAACTGGCCCTCCCTGGTGGCACAACAGGTTGAAATGTGGCACTATGACGCTGGCCACAGCTGCTTCAGCACAAGTTCGATTCAGGCCAAAGGGGTGACCTACATGGCGCAGCAGACCTCTTCCGTCTTGCCTGCTCTCCCCTCAGCAGTGTACTTCATCCATCTGCCTGTTATGCTCCCCACTCTGTCTCTGGTGAATCTTCTCACCTCCCCTGTACCTCTGGCCTGTACCCCAGTTCTGTATGCATAAATAAATAAATTTTAGGGAAAATATTTATTTATTTATGCATACAGAACTGGGGTAAAGGCTAAAGGCTTAGGGGCAGTGAGGGGATTCATCAGAGACAGAGTGGGGAACAGGTCAGGCAGATCTATGAAGTACACTGCTGAGGGGAGCAGCAGGCAGGTCAGGAGAGGTCTGCCATGCCATGTGGTCACCTCCAGGGCAGGGATCCACCTCACATCACTGCAGCTTGCTTGCAATGAAGTGCTTTAATCTGCTCTGCGATCAGGGAGGGACAATAAAACTTTTTTTTTTTAATAAAAAAAGAAGTGAGTAGGAACTTGGGGGACCAGGTACTTGCCATCAGAACAGCTTGTTCTAGAGTTCCAATTCTGAGAAAAATAAGCAAGACGTATTGAAGATGTTGCAGTCAGTCAGTGTGTCTGTAAATCAATTGCTCTGCTAATATCACAACCAAAAGAATGATTTCCTTTTATAGTTATATGTTTTGTGAATATATAGTATTTATGAATTCTTTTGAATTTATACAAAAGATTTTTGAGAACCTGTTTCTTTTGGTGAATAGTATTCAAAATAGTCACAGTGGACAGACAGGCTGTCTTGCAGGGTTGGTTGCTGATTTCATCTTTACTTTCCTGTAATGACTGCATATAGATTAGAGTAAGCATTAGTCACCATGTGAAAAATGTGCTTGGATAAACAGTTAACATCTTTTCACATTTCTTTGTGTGGAAAGTTGGAGTGAAGCAAGGGCCAATGTCCTATTTTGACAATGTTCTCACACAATGGTTTGGTTCCAGGAGCACTGCCTGGGTACCTTCTGACTACAGTATTTGACTAGGGCTTATAGTATGTGGAGGGCAGAGGGTAGGAGACCCCACCACTCCTGTCCATCAAGAGTATACATCCAAGGCTACACAGATAAGGCAGGAGGACATCATTCCAGGCAGCAATAGCCACCCCCCCTCTTAGGGGGGTATATCAGAGCCACAAAATTTTTTTCTCTGTTGGTAGTGAAGCTGAACACTAATAAGATGGAGGTTAATATTAACATCAGTAAAGGTGTCCTTGAAACCAGCAAAAGCATGTATGTGTCTGTAATGGACAAATAAGAATAAATCTCCTTCAAGTATATGGTTTTGAATTTCAGATCTCATTCGAATGTCAATCACAGAGAATCATAAGAGGCTCCAGTGGAGAAATGTCTTTGAATAACATGGACTTCAAAGTTATTATTTTGCTGATTTTCTTTATTGCAAAAAAAATTAATTCCACCTTTTTTTATTTTTTTCCGGATTTTGATTTTTAAGTTGTTGTTTTTTTTTTATTGTCCGCTATTGCTACTTTTAGGCATATAATTCAAATTATAGAATGTCTAAAATCAACTTCTAAATTAAACAATGGTTCTACACGAGTAGTTTTTTCCCCATAGATGATCAATCTTGTCCAGGGAAGTATGCACATATACATACAGGATCATTTCCATTTTTTTCATTTTGCAATTAAGACTTAACTATTTTGTTCTCCTAGGACAATCATTCTGGTTAGTTTTAGTGTATATTGCACTGAGCTTTTCCCAGTGAAATTATCTGAACTATCTGAGATCATGATCTGTCAAATTGTACTGTTACTGTACATCAAACTATAAGTTCAAAATAGTTCAAAGCAATGACAGTAATATCCTTTTTTTTAACTAAATCTATTTATTCTAAATGTCATGCTTAATCATTTCCAAGGACATTGTCAAACTTTTAACAATAAATACTGGAGATAATTTAAATGAGTCAAAGTTCATTCTCATTCATCAGTCATCTAGTTAAGTAAATCACCTGCCCAGATATTTTTTTTTCCTGTGTAACAGTAAATGGAAATATTTAGAAACTTATCACAAAACTTTTAATGGAAACATAGTATTTAATGGAAAATCCTTTTTTCAGCATAAGATAAATAACCTATGCAACTAACACTTATTAAACATTATTTTATTTTAAACACTGATGAGTATACGGAGTTTTTCCAGGCTTAAACTTACTCTCAGAATAAAAGCAATGAAGTCTTTTTAAATGTTTTTACTGAGTTGTATTAAGATACTAAATCCTTTCCAAGTCAGAAGGTAGTCCTTTGTAGTGATCTTTTAGTTGATGAAAGAAAAATGGTATATTTCTTAATATTTCTTATTTTTTTTATAGAAGGCTCTCCTATGCTTCAGAGGCCCCCCTGAAAGCTCCCTAGATTGTACTCAGGAAATGTTATTACAAGACTTTCTGTCATATTTTTGGAAAAGATGGCTTCCTGTGACTTACGTAGAACAGTATGTGTTTTCCATGGAATTTTAACATCTCCATGAAAAGGCTGAAGAGGTCAGCTGGGTTATAATTACTATTTTATATAAAATTATCATTAGAAACAGTAAAGCCAAAGATAAATTTAGGAAAGCCATTTCAAAATCTAGCAAAACCAAATATAGTAAATTCCCTAAAACTTTGGAGCATTCTACCAGTGCTCCAATTATCTGAAAATTATTAACTAATAATAATATTTAAGGCCACCAACATTAAATTTTTCTTATTATATATGAGTGAAGCCATATCAAATTATAACTTAATAAAAATATTTATTTTTTAAAGTAGATTCATTACTTAAGCATCTATAACCCATAATATTATAATTATGTATAAAAGGCTAGTATGAATTATCAGTAAACACCTTGATTTCACTCCTTTTGTTTAAAGCATAAGAAAAAGTAATGAAAATATATCATAATATATCATAGTTAAAATTAAGGTACTTCAAAAGTTTCCAGTTATATGTACTATGGACTTCTGAAATCTTTCACTTCATGAATTCTAATTATATATTCAGTACTTATATTGCATGTTGTAGTTAGAACATATTCAAATATCTCCTCTGCTTTTACTGAATAAGCATTTTCCATGTTATAAAATTTCTTTCCCAAGCTGTATGCTCATGCTGAGTTCAGCTCAGTCTTGTACCTGTTGTAGGAACAGTGAAAGCTAAGTAAGAGGGGACAAAATTATATGCTGTTTCAGAAACAAACGTGGAAAATTACCATGAGGAGAAGTCACGCATGGAATACAGGAAATGCTATCTTTCATATCTCAAAGATATGAAAGTTAGTCTACATTATCCCAAACACTCTATTCTTGGAACATAGTTACAAGTTTCTTAGGCATAATTTATTTTGACTTGATTTCTCTCTTTTTTTCACATGACTTGTCTGATATTTGTGGGCAGTTCTGTCTCATAGCCTAATTTAGCTTTCTTGTTAGTCTAGTACTTTGCAAAAAATCAGGGTCCCTGGTAAAGAATAGAATGATTACCACCTAAGCAGAGGAAGACAGACTTCTGACAAAAAGGACTGTTTTGTACAAACCAGTGGGGGTCATTCCTTTCTTATTTGCCACAGGACAAGAACCCTCTTAGAATCGCAATGCTATCTTTCCCTTTTTGAACTCCATGTTACCTCTGATAAGGGAGTACAAATTGGAGAGGGGAAGTTTAAAAGGCCTGGGTTAGTTATATAGTTAAATTTCAAGGATGGGCCCTCATGAAGGCGTCCCTGGCTTCGGCTGTTTTCTCTGTGTTTATGGGTTCATACTCTCCCTAGACACCACCTTTAAAGGGTCATTGATTTAAAGGCTATACTTTCAATTATTTTCTTGTCATTTCCTTCCATTTCTACCCTCCAGATTTATCAACACTTTTCGAAGATCATAGGTGAGTTGGAGTTGTTCTTTTTTGCAGTGAACTTGTATAGGACCAATTTCCTCATTGACTAAACCCTCTCTTGCAATGAGTGACTTATCCCTCTAATTAACTCGTGTTTGCCTTCTGTGCTTCCTGGCTACTCACTGGAATTACCTGGGGAGTGTAAAAAAACTTCTGATTCCCAGGACTCACTCTGATAAGTCAAATCAGAAACTTTGGGGAGTTATATTTAAACACCGACACATCTTAAAGCTTGTCAGGTGATTCCAACTTTGAGGACTGATATTATAGATCTAATGAACTAATAATTTCAGTTGTTTTACATGTTTATCTCATTTAATTTAAGCTCGATTAATTCATTAGACATTCTTAATTATATTGCTTCTTATGTGTAATTTTCCTGTTAGCAGCAGAATTGATTCCAGGGCAATGATGATTGTTATTTCAAAGAGAAAAGTCCAAATGAGTAAGTTAAAAATAGTTATGCAAATTGACTGGATAAATTAAGATTAAGGAAATCCAGTATACTTATTATTTATAGATTTAATCTTATGAGAATGCAGAAAAGAGCCAGAAAAAATTTTGCACATTCCTTTGTAGAAAGCTTTTTCTAAAGGAAGTCTCCTTAAAAAAGAAAAACAGAAGTCTGTGTCCCAAGAGATGTCTCAAGAAGAGTAAGTGATATTGCTACTGTCTGGGTTTGTTTTAGGTTTTAAAAAACAACAGAAGAAAGCAAGGAAGGAAAAGGAAAAGAGGGAAGGGAAGAAGGGAAAGACAAGACAAGTAGTGAAAAGAAAAGCAGCGGGATTAATCATTATGCTGAACTTTTTCAAAAGAGGCCATGCAAAAATAATGTTTGCTTATTTGCTTGTTTTGCTTTGCTTTTTACCTTACCTGCTACAGTTATTTTTGGGACATATTAATATAATACCAAAAATGACAAAAGAGTTAAAATTTTTATCTATATGTAGTATAGAAAATAACAATCCTTAAACTTTTATTCAGTCACTGACTACTCATTGCTTGGGTTAGTGAGGGTGATGCTAGATATATATTTTTGGAGAACTAGCCTTTAAACTTAGAAGAGGTCCTAAAATCTCGTTCCATTTGCCTCTAAAAAAGGAGTGAGAACTGAGGTCAAGGACAGAGAATTTCAATTTGATGTGTATATTTTATGCCTTTCAATAATTATGAAAAACACATTACTGGAGTGGTTTTAAAATCAAATTCTACAGCCGCATCCTCCAGCTTGATACCCTTGCACCACAGACTAGTTGTCTGACCTTGGACATGTAACATAATGACTGTATTGCTCATTAGCTTCAATTTTACAGCAGTGTCACCGATTAAACCAAAGTCAGAGAATCATGAGAATTAAATAAGCCAATATGTGTAAAATAAATAAATAAATAAAAGGAAGCCATCTAGTCAGGGAATAAGTTCAGCTATCAACTGATCAAATGAAAATTCTGCTTTCACTATAATGCTTATGGTGGATAATTACTATGTCCCCCTCCAGTTCTTTATCCTTTACTTTCTTTAATTCCTAAAATATCAGGGCTGCTTTTCTCATTGGCTTGGCTTATCCCAGCTGTTTGCAGCTTTGACAGTGCAATCCATGTGGTTGATGGATTACCTTGCTGTGTCTCCTGTCCCTCCATCTCCTCCCCATCCTGCCTTACTTTCTCGATGCTTTCTTGTTTTTTTCTGGTCTCAAACAATCTGATGAAAAGTTGGTGCTGCTTTGTGCTTAATAAACATGTATACTTTGTGAGCAGGCCCTGATGTTCTTCTGAATACTTTTGGTGGTGAGGCCCAAAGAGAACGTTGGTCAATTAAATTTGATAAAATAGAATGCTATGCTTTTGTTAGTATTTCATGTTTTTCCAGGCTACTTTTTATTTTATAATATTTTTTCTTCTTAAGGATGAGCTTTTATATTTTTCCCTAGTAGTTTGAATTTTAAATTTATTTCTTATTATAGTTATCCTCTGTGATGGCATGCACAGGTCACAATAAAATTTGGTTAATTTGCTTTGCTAGTTAAATAAATTCATTGCAAGTATTAAATCTGAATTTTTAAACATAAAACTTAATGCAATGCAAGCAACAAATAAATTCATTAACTAGTTAGCCAGGTTTATTGCACATATTGTTACCTCACAAATGCATTAGTCTCTATTTAAATCTTTTGGCATTTTTTTGAAATGTTAGATATGAATGAAAATTCTTAGCAAGTGTCCGATTGATCGGGCTCAGCTATAGCTATATGAAATGTATCTGTGTATGTGTGAGTATGTAGCAAATTGGTTGTATTTTGCCCTGAGATTATGTAAGCTATACACATACCAGGACAATCTTCTACTTGTTATATCCTTTCGTCTTGCATGCTCATTAATCACTGAGCACTAATAACACATTTTTTTGTCATGGTACAACAAAAAAATCTGGCTCTGACTCTTGTTCTGGCTCATTTACATTGGCCCGCCTGTCAGTTCAAAGCTGCAGGGAATTAATATTGTGAGATTAAAAAGTGAAGTCCCTTAAACATCTCATCTTAGAAATTTGTGGTTAGCTTTTTGGGGAAGCAAAGAAAAAATGAAGTCTTCAAATGGCAAGGGGCATAAACCTTTCTTGACCAAGTTCTCTCTTTTGCTTATTCCCTCATTCCCCATATAAAAGAAGCCCCAGGCCCTCCACCTCAACGTTCTGGGTCTGAGTCTTGTCCAAGGTTATTTTCTCAGTAGTGGTCCCCTGGGATGTGTGGCTACATTGAGATGAGCTGCCTGGTTAGTTTGGATGCCATTTTCCCTTTGCTTCACCTTTGATTTGCACTTTTTACCCATTGGAAGAAAGGAATCTGCAGAAACACCCTGATAATCCATTTTTTTAAAATAAATGAGAAACATTTTCCACAGCCATCTGGTTTCTATGTAAATGTACACAGGGACTCCGGAGCCATCCAAATCCCAGTGTGCATCACACTTCCTCACGGACTCTTTTTTTGGTGAATCAGAAGAAGAATCAAAAGCCTCTTTGAGGATTACAGAAAAGGAATTCCACATGTGTTAGTGTGTGCATGTATAGGCAATTTATTTTAGAGAAAAGCTTCACTAAAATCAAATGAATATAATCTAAACATGCTTTTAAAAGATTAAAACTAAAAAAAAGATGAATCTGGCTAGTCCTTTGAGTTTTTATAGTAGGGTCAATTTATGTCACCCATCCTATGTATTTTGAAATCAGTCGTAAAGATGGATCTAAGATAAATAATGTTCTTAAGATTTCTATCATCCTCCAGTGTTACAACACTTGTAAAACTGTAAGAAACACTTGCCGTGAACTATTCCTGCCTTTTAATATCATTTACTATAAATTGTTTTTGTAGATATATTTTATCTTCAAGTTTTTATTACATAAATCCCTTTATTACCTTTTCATGGGATGGTACTCAATACTTTTACAGCTGTGTGTACTTTACAAGTATTTTCATATAATATTCAATTCTGTATTCAAAGCCACTCTGTTAGATATGTTCAATGGCTGTTTCCAGTTTTCTACATGAGAAAGTCAAGGGCTAGAGAGGTCTAAACCTGAGAATCATTGAGTAGTAAAGTGGGGCCCTGACGTCACAAGTGTGTTTATAGATTATTTTCTTTTTGGCATAAAAGAACTGGGGTGTAGGCCAGAGGTATGGGCAATGAGAGGATTCACCAGAGACATATTAGGGACGAGAATAGTCAGTTTACTGAAATACCCTGCTATGGGGAGCAATGAGTGAGAAAGGAGAGGTCTGCTGTGCCATGTGGGTCACCTCCCGGCCTGAGGATTGAAGTCAGGCCATAGAGGTGATAGTGCTGATACTTAACCCTTAGACCACCAGTAGGGCTCATGGATGTGTTTATGATCTTCCTTGCCCCTACATTGGCTGAGTGACTAATAGCAATTTGACCTCTGTAAGTCTCATATTTTCATTTGCAAAATGGGATTCCTATATTCTTGGTGGTAGTGATGTAACTATTAAATACAATATATATATATATATA
>NW_004567104.1:7570773-7590247 GCF_000260355.1 Condylura cristata | reverse complement strand
GTTTGATAGTAAATATTGTCATTAATAGTAGTACTATTAGAAGCAGAACTGGTCATTTTTATGATGATGTCATAACCAGCATCTATAATTGAGCTGTAATTATATGGGGAATTGAATGCTATGTCTTCAATGTCTATATTACTTACAAATGTAAGCATAGGTTTAAAAGTTAATATACTTTTAAAGTACTGCTTATAAGTAAAAGGATAAAATGAAAATTTTGTTATCCAAGTTCAGTAAAGTGTTTTTTTTACAATGGAGGATATGACTTAAATGGAAGTGTCACTTATTCTCATAATATAAATCATTTTTTCCCCCTATGGATTACATTTATTTTGAAAAGTCAAAATAAGATGTAAAGTATCTATTTCCCTGGGACTTTGTAGAAATAAGAAAGAAATTTTGTCCTTGCTCAGCCAGATATCAGTATGTATTTTCATGGACTATAGCATTATAAGAGTCATAAATATGTTAAGATTGCTATCTTTTTCTTTCTGTATTATAGATATTGAATTTAGTCTTTAAATACTGAACTTTGAAAATATATCCTGTTTTTCCCTAGAAGTTCTGCTGGGAAAGTGTTTACCTTCTTTTCTTTAATCACAAGCTTGTGCTAAGTAATATGTTGTTTTCAAACAAGAGTGTAGTTAGCTCTAAGCAGACTCTCTTAAATGTAATGATTTTCACTCTTGTTTGTCCAGTTATTTCCTAACCACCCTTAAAAACTCCATTTCTGGGCCTTCCCCTGGTGGCTCAGTTGGTTAAAGCACAGCACTGCAAGCGAGCCGAGCCGCTGCCACTTCAGTGTGCATTTGATCCCCGACCAGGAGGTGATCCACATGGCGCGGCAGACCTCTCCTGACCCTCTCGCTGCTCCCCTCAACAGTGTATTTCTTCGATCTGCCTGTTCTGCTCTCTACTCTGTACCTGGTGAATCCTCTCACCGCTCCAGCACCTCTCGCCTATACCCCAGTTCTGTATGCATAAATAAATAAATCTTAAAAACAAAAAATTCCATTTCTGGGCCCTCTCTGGCAGCCCAGCAGGTTAAAGCACAGCACTATATGTGAGCAGCAGCTGCTTCAGTGCAAGTTCCAACCCCGGTCCTGGGGGTGAGCATCCCCTGGGCAGTGTACTTAGTCCTTCTGCCTGTTCTGCTCCCCACACTGTCTCTGGTGAATCCTCTCACTGCATCTTTCCTGTTCCCCAGTTCTGTATGAATACATAAATAAACCTTAAAAAAAAAAAAGGCATGGCAGTATGGCAGTTACTATGATTTAAAAAAAAAAAAAAGTCCATTTTCCTGAGTCCTGAAAGAGGTGTAGATATTTCTATTTTTGACATACATGCAACTTTGTGAATACTTCCTATACTGGCACTTGCCATGTGTATGGTGGTTTTTTGCTTACTCATCTACTCCTCCAATTGGCTCTTGAAGGTAGACACATTTCCCTACTCAGCCTTCAATGTGCATTGTCTTGCATATTGAAGATAATAGAATGCTTACTGGAGGAGTGAGTAGTAGCCCTTAACAGTTTCTCTTGAATCCAGAATTCTACAGAATTCTAATTCAAATTTTCTTCTTTGGAATTCTGGAATAGAACTCCTCTTTGAATCATCCCTTTATTTACAAAACAAAAAAATTATTTGGGCAGGGTAGGCTACAAAAATTGAAACTCACCATGGACTAGAACTGACAGGTAAGACCAAATATAACTGGGGAGAGATAACATAGGTGGTGTAACACAATAGAATCTCTCTCTCTCTCTCTCTTTTTTTTTTTTGAAGATTTATTTATTTATGCACACAGAACTGGGGTACAGGACAGAGGTACAGAGGCAGTGAGAGGATTCACCAGAAACAGAGTGGGAAGAAGGGCAGGCAGGTCCATGAAGTACACTGCTGAGGGGAGCAGCAGGCAAGACAGGAGAGAGGTCTGCTCTGCCATGTGGATCACCTCTGAGTCCAGGGGTCGAATTCTCACTGAAGTGGCTGCAAGCTGGTTTGCAGTACTGCATTACAGGGAGGGGCTGTAACTCAGTAGAATTTCAGTACCCTTCCAGAATTAATGCATCCTCTTAGCGTTAGGAAAGATGCATACATGTTTCATTCCTGTCCGAAGTCAAATATGTGCTGGTCCACACTCCCCACATGGTTCTGAAGATAAAGACATTCCAAGTGTTTTGAGCTATCACTCTGGGTGATGAGAAGTTTATCTTTTTCCCACCATATATAATATGAAGTCTGCAGGGTGGATAGAAAATATTGATGCATAAATACTATCATGTATTGATCAATGATTATTCCTTTTGGAATATATTAAAGGAATAGTTTTTTATTTGTAATGTTTGTTTTAGTAAAGTTGGAGATAAAAACCATCTGAGGTGGAACTAATTAGTAATTATGCTATCTTAAAATTTTCTTCATTATAATATTGTATAATGCCTTGAACTATGCATTGCTAATTGAACATATAATTAAATCTAACCTGTCATACTACAGAACACTGATATATCTCCTAATAGGCATATTTGCCTACATTTTTGGTCATTATGGCTGCTCTGTGATGCTCAGTGGTCCTGCACTGGACAGCACCATCAATGATGCAAATTTTTTCAGTCTTAAAAGCCTGACCACCCCCTTTTGGTGAATTCTATCCTCCAGGGCTATAAAATGGCTGTTTGAGCTCCACCTATCATCTAGGTAAGAGGCAGTTAATAGTAGGACAAGACAAAAGTTCACACTACTTTTTTGGGAGGATGTTGCACAAAACTCTTGTACATACATTTCAGTAGAGATTTTAATTTCACATAGCCACCCCAATCTCAGCAATGTCATTTTGTTGCTGTTGTTCTGTGTCTTGTTGTACTTTTTAAGGTAACAGGGAAACAAAAGGATATTAGCTAGGAAATTAGTAGTCTACTGATAAGACCTTGAGAAACATTATAAAAAAATCATCAGAACTATACATTCCCTTATGTGTTAAATTCTAGTCATCCTAAAAGGATTGTAAGGAACAGTTTTCCTAGCCTTCTTTCTAAGAAACTGTAATGACTATATAGGATAAACAGGCATAAAGGAAAATAAACACTTTGAAGTTCTGTAGGATAGGAAATCTCTTAGTGAATGCCACATCTTTCCATTTGACTGTAAATCACATGAAGGTGAGGGTTGACTCTTTCTTTTTTATCTGTCTTCAGACTCTAACAAAGAACTTGGCACTTGACATAACAACTTGGTCTAAAGTGGGTCTGAAATTATCCATTTAAGCCATTCTTCTGTCAATAGTTCCTCCTCAAGTCTATTTTCTGAAGGGCAACATTATCCTTTGAAACCAGATCTATATCTAAAGTCCACTGAAACTTCTATCAAAGGTGGAAAGTAAGAAACCACAGAAATGGTTTGTTTTCTATCAATATAATTGAATTAATGAACTACATTTAATTATTGGCATACCACACATAAAATATATGGATTCTGACTAGATTGAAGCTTTCAAGATTCTGGTCACACTGAATATACCTTGTAGCCAGACAACAATCTGAGACAGCTCTTTTTACCACAGACCACATGAAGTCAACATCAATCATCTCCCTAACCTGCCTGGCTTCTTAGGACATCTGTTATTTGGCCCTTGCTCTAGGCCTCAGATACTACATATTTGCGTAGGCAGATGCTTTGTTCACTAGTTATGGTTTAACTTGTACTTTTAGTTTTATTCTTATCAGGTCTAGACCTGTTGACTTCATATAACAGACTAAAATAGCTTACAGAGTAGGTATCAGAGGACAATTCTCATCTTGTTCTGATTCAATTGAATGTAACATGACATAGTTTCTGGGCTGGCTGAGTTCAAGCTTTGTTAGATTTATTAGAAACTAACATTGTCTATCACAAAATCAATTCCAATAAGGAAAATATCCAATTTGAAAAAAATATGTTTAATTTTCTCAAATCAAAAAATAAATTTCTATTTTTTTTAAAAGGGAATCCATATGCATACATCACTTGGAATACGTAGATTGACCATAAAGGGATTCTAGGTAAATCTTGGGATGTACATAAGGAATGAACAATTCTACCAGCATCTTCAGTTCAGCATCTCAAAAGTGGCCTTCTTGTAAAGCTATAAGTGGCCTTAACTGCAGCATTATATATTTGTGAGGTTAAATAATTTACTCAGTGGAATTTTTTAAAAGCTTCACTTGTGAGTGGAGAATAGGATACTGTTTCTGTTTTCTGCTACATTGAACTTAGTTCTCTCCATCCTGAACATTTTCATTTGTCAATTGAGTGCCTTCTTGATGCTGCCACATCTGCCTTTTCTACTACACTGAACCCATGTTGCATTTAGCACTCTAATAATTTTCATTCCAGCACATTCTACTTTCATAGACATTAGTTAAATGCCTATCAAATTGAAGTATATTTTAACAAACTAATAGTTTCCTTTTCTATAATAGAATGTTTTAAAACACTTACATGGTGCTGAATTATTTAGTTCAGTTAAATGATGACAAGACTAAACAAACTTTCTCTAGAGCTCTGGGTTTTCATTTCGTTACTTTGCTTTGAGCAAGCAAATAGAGATGAGCTATGAAATTTTAGGACTTTGCCTTGAAACACGATCTAGTTGACTTATAAAATTTGAGATGTTGATAAAATGTGCAGTCAATAATCAAATAAATGCAGTTACTTCATTTTGTGTCAACAGAGAAGGTGAAAAGTGCAACTTAACTGGCTTGGTAAGCTTGGAAGGAGGGGCTGGGAACATACAGGAGACAACAAAGAGATAGCTGGTAAGATTTAGTGGCTTGTTTCAGCAGGGGTGGTGAGAAGGCAGTGTGACAAAGTTCAGTCGGGTCAACCAAAGTGCAGAAACTTCCTTATAGACACTGAAAGGAAGGTCGTGGCATAGACATGAAATGTTCAAATGTTGCAGTCCACAGACAGCTCATATGATAGTTGATGTGCTGTTTCTGTCTAATCATTCTTTTCTTTTGTGATACAGGAAGTAGAGAAATGACCTTATTGCTCATGTACCAGGATGCTATAATTAAAATAGGACATGTTTTTGAAGTAAAGTATGTGAGGACTTCAAAGAAACTGTAGAGTGTTATAAGATCAGCACATGTCTACTTCTCTAAGGCAGTTATGAGGACACATTTATTTAGTAAAGACAACCTTTTGAAAGAAGAACTGTCTCAAAAGTGATGAAGTATGTATGTAATGTCTTTAGCATTATATACATTGTCTAAGATACGCAGCTTGCTCACTGACCAAAAATACAGGCCTGTGTTTCATGCACTATGTCTTCCTCTTATGAGAAGTTATCCAATTGGCAGAAAGATACACAGTTTTCATTCTGCTCGAGATCAAGCTATATCAGCACATTGCCATAAATGCAAACAGTGAAAAGATTTTTTTTAACAAGGTAGAGCATTTGTTTCAGATGAGGTGATGTCTATCATTTTGCAGGTGGGGCTCTTTGGTACACATTTGTTTCCTATAGTTAACCTTGGAAATGGCTTGCTTTGACCATAATGGATGTGCCAAAAGATTTATTTTTTGTCATCTAAGAGTTGAGTCTTAGGCTATTGGAAGCATAAAAACTGTTTATTGAAAGTAGACTTGGCAAACCTCTGCTTTCAAATAATCTTCCAGAAGCTCATCTAATTTTACTAATGAGCAGGAGATAAAATATACCCAGATTGTCCTTTACAGTGACTTGAACTCTCTGCCCTTCCTTGATGATAATAACATTAAATACATGTGTTCTTGCATTGAATATTAATTAGCATGAATTGCAAGAGAGGATTTTGTTACACACCAGTAACTCTTTCATGAAATTAATGTTTAATTTTACCTAAGTACTTTAATGCCTCTTCTGATCTGGTAGAAATAACAAAGGTAAACATGATTTCAATTTGCTGATCCATACACACACAAAAAAACTTTGAATAAAGTATGATTATTGAAGCCTGATTTTAATAAATAATTCAAGAATGAAAGAACTGTCATTTCTGTGGGAAGCAAAGGGAGACCATTCAACTAGTGGTGACCTTGTCACTGAAAATTAAGCTCTTTTTCTGAATCTTAAAATCAAAGCTTAAAAGGCCACTCTCTCCATAATATTTCATTAACTTTTTGAAATGAAATACCTATTGATTAGATTTTCTTTCATATAATAAATTCTACATGTCTACTCTGTCACTTCAATTACAGTATTTACTTGTACACAAGGAAATATTTTTACATCTGAAATTAATATACTTTCTCAAAACAATGTACTGTACAGGTTCAGGTGGTAAATTTTTTATATTTGTCTGACTAACATAGTTCCCCATATTTGTCTTCTATTTTTTAAGTTTATTTACTTATGCATACAGAACTGGGGTACATGACAGAGGTGGAGCGAGATTCACCAGAGACAAAGTGGGGAGCAGAACAAGCAGATTAACAAAGTACACTGCTGAAGGGAGCAGCAGGCAAGACAGGAGAAGTGCGCCATGCCATGTGGGTCACCTCCCTGGCCAGGGATTGAACTTGTGCTGAAGCAGCTGCAGATAGCTTCATAGTGCTGTGCTTTAACCTGCTGAGCCACCAGGGAGGGACCTGTCTTCTAATATTTTGATTATGTTAGTTTCTGCCCAGAGGACTCTCTCTCCAGCCCCTTTATAATCTTCAAGAAAATAGTCATTCTTCAAAACCTATTTAAAGTGCAACATCTTCAAGTTCTCTTTCCAAAGTCATTTACTGGCCTCTTAGTTTATAACTCATATTCACATTTTCGCCTCAGTCACTGAATCCAGTGATAGGCACATGGAACTGGGCTGAATTTAGTATTGTGTATTTCAGAAGCTGCAGTGTTTATTTTGACCTTTTGGTGCCTATTTCTGCTTTTTAGATGACAATGGGACTTCAGGGACCTTTATCTTTTTAATTATTTACATGAATTATCTCACATCTGGCAATTATCACCTCCATACTCAACCATGAGCCACATTCCCTCTTTTTACTGAAAGGAGCAGACTTTGCTGGCCAATGTCTAGAAAGGAATTGCAGGCTACTCAGATGTAAGGAGATTGTATAGGTTAGTTGATACAGTGTGTTAAAATTCTTGAAGGATCAAAAACCAAGTTAATATTGAGCTCAATTTTTCATCTTTTCCAACATGTCTGAGTTCAGATTCAAGATTTGTTGGGGTTAGAATGTTATTAACTAGAATAATATGTCTTGGGGTTTTCATGCTATTTTCACATATATTTTTCCTAAACTATGTTGCTGTGCTGATTTACCCTTAAAAGGGGAGTGAATTGAATTATCAAATGTACTTTAAGTAGTTGTGGTGAGGAGTAGATTGATTTTTTGTTATGCTGATATAATTGGCCCTTAATAGAGCCAAGTCCTTGCATGGAGACCAAAGTGTCTAAGCATTCATTCAGAATGTGGCTACTGAAACAGTGACCCACTGGCCCAAAGACATCTCCCTCCTCCCCTGCCCCCCCCCCAGGCTGCAGTGTTTTCTGGAAAAGTAACCCAAGGTTTACTGCTACAGATGAAATAAACTGGAACCTCAGTCATGCTCAGGTTTAAGTGGCCCGCTGCATCACTATCACTCTGGAGTGCTTTTTTTTTTTTAATTTTAATATAATAACTTGTTTTTAAATCATTTTGTGCCCTTTTCCATCACAATTGTATTCCCCATGGGGTTCCCATTACCAAATCACCCTTGTGCCATCACCATAGTCCAGTGCGCTACCTCCCCCCTCCATTTTGATCCCATTCCTCACTCCACCCCCATAAAATGTCTCTGGTCTATAGTTGTTTATTATTTTTCTTGTTTTCTCCGCTGGTCCTTTATGCTCCATCTATGAGTGAAACCATCCAGTATTTTTCTTTTTCTTTCTGGGTTATTTCACCAAGCATGATCCCTTCCAGCTCCATCCATGTTGCTGCAAAAGGCATTGCTGAGTAATATTCCATTGTGTATATGTACCACACCTTTTTAATCCAGTCATCCACTTTTGGGCATTAGGGTTGATTCCATGTCTTTCTTATTGTAAATAAAGCAGCAATAAACTTGGGGGTGCAGATATCTTTTTGAATCAGTGTTTTTGTGTCTTTTGGGTAGACACCTAGGAGTGGAATTTCTGGGTCATAGTCAAGCTCCATGTTTAGCAGTTTGAGGACCCTCCAAACAGTTTTCCATAGTGGTTGTACTAGTTTGCATTCCCACCAGCAGTGCAGAAGAGTTCCTTTTTCCACTCTGGAGTGCTTTTTTTCACTTTCTTCCCAAACAGTCAGGCAAAATATTTTACTATTATAGGGAGTTTCTAAAAGTCATGCTTGTTGATCCTTCTGGGTTTAGTGCTCTGGAAAATATAAGGTCTGTGTAGCATGAGGAGCTGTTACTATGGGAGCTGCAGTCTGCAAGATAACTTGGACTTGAAATAGAGTAGTTTAAGTTGACTAGAATAAGGGAGTTGGCAGAGGAAGGAGGAGAAACAGTGGGGAAGAGGCTATGGAAATACCCTCAATAAAAAGTCCCCAAGGTTGAATCTTCCAGTTGTCAGAACAAGTTCTTCCTGGCAAACTGCTTTAATGGCACGAATCACAGTCCATGGTCATTGCCCTCCTCCTGCATCAGTACAGGGAAGTTTCAGTTCTGAGTTTCTATCATGCTCAGAAAGAAGAGACAGCACAAAGTGGAGGACTTTGCATCAGGGAAGAGGAGTAAGAAGATCTACCTTGAGTCCCTTTTCTTCTACTCATTTAGCTGTGACTGTGGCTTTTTGCCAACACTCTCACAAGGTCAGTTTTCTCATTTGTCAAATGATAATTAAATCTACCTCTTACCCAGAGGGTTTCTTAAATGAAATTTTGAGAGATGTCTATAAAAATACTTTAAGAGTTGGCAATGTTTTGACAAAACAAATATTAAATGTATACAGCAGAGATGTGTTTAAAATTCTCTAGCCAGTTGATTTTTTTTTTCCAGTGCAGAACTGTGTCTTCCTCATGCTTTGCCCATCTCTGCACTTCTGACTACTTCTGGGGTGGGTGAATTGCCATTAGTTGCATCCAGAGTGTGCGTGGTTTCCTCGTCTGTACATTGGGATCCATTACAGCCACCTCCCAGGGTTGTTGTGGGGATGAAACAAAACAATTTCTGTAAGCACAGAGCACTGTGGGAGTTCCTTGAACATTAGTTTCTGCACGCCTTCCCTCGCCACCCCCAGGCCCTACTCGAGTGAAATAAAATCCTTCTTGTATAACTCAGGAAGCCCCAGGAACACATTCCTGCAAGCCATGGAGGAAAGAAATACTTCCCTGTGTCTTGTTGGAGAGAGCAGGGCTTAGACTAGGCTGATGTCATAACTGTGCTCCTGGCTGCCTTTAGGTCAAAGGAAATTTCAGTGTGTTGAAATATAGCCAAGAAGGCCCTTTTCCTATGCATGGGAAAGAAGACATTTTTTGTCCATCCTCCAAGTCCTCCTTGCACAGATTACTGTCAGAACCAAGCACTTTATTTATAAAAATGCCAACATGCTCTGATTATTTGGCGAATAACCATGCTGCTGTCAGTGCAGAAATAGCACACAGAGTATAAAAACAATCTCCATTTTTATCATGCCTGTCACAGCTGGGAGTCCAGGGAACAAGGATGCATTGTGCAAAGGAAGGGCTGCAGAGACAACATACAGGTTCTTCAGGGGCCTCCTGGGCAGAGGAACGGTGGTCATAATTGGTAAACAATTGCATGTTCTTTCCCTGAAAGACATCTTTTTTGCCACTAATTTCTGTGTTCAGTATTGATATCTGGACATAATGTTGCTTTTAGGTAAGCTTTCTATGGTCTGTCTGTCTGGCTGTTCTCTAATTCATAGGCGCTCCATATGTCCATGTGCTTCCCTGATACAGAAAGATAGATCCATTTATTGTGCAATAAAAATCAATGCTATATTCATTGGTGAATTTCCAATGACTTATACAAAACAATGGAACTCCTGAATAAAGTCTCTGGAGGGTAAAATTATGCCTCTTGTTGGACAAAGATGAGAAAGAAATTGGGTATTGGTTTCTGAATGCCTCCATCTTTGAGATCAAGATGAATCCTAGAGGCCTTCCCTGATGGCATAACAGGTCAGGATACAGCACTAGAAGCTGGCTGCAGCCACTTCAGTGTGAGTTCCATCCTGGGCCCTGGTGGTGATCCACATGGTGCTGCAGACTTCTCCTGAACTCTCTGCTGCTCCCTTCAGCAGTGTACTTCATTGATCTTCTTGTTTTTCCTCCCACTCTGTCTCTGGTGAATCCTCTCACTGCCGCTGTACCTCAGGCCTGTACCCCAGTTCCATATGTCTAAATAAATAAATAAATCTTTTTTTGTTTTAAAGATGAACCCTAGAGGTAGCACTCTTTCTCTTTTGACTGTAAATGTGCACATGTGGATGCATATAAGGTTTCTGGGCCCAGGATATTAGATTTTTTCAGGAGAGCAATTTATGTTTTTTCTTGACATATGCTCCTCTTGGGGAATGAACTGGGATCATCTCCTTTAGTAGCCTTGCTTCTTTTAAGACTTAGTTTTCTAGGATGGTGAAACATTCTTCTAGAGAGAATTAGATATATGATATTGACTTCTCAAAGAGAGAACATTATTAAGTGGTCCTGTTGATTCTACTCTAGTTAGTTTTGGTTTAGTTTAGTAGTTAGCAAGTGATTTTTTTTTGGGAAGAAGCTCCTTGTACCAAGGTCTTGAAAGATTAGTGAAGTGAGCTGTCAGGGGAGCACAATGATTGGGGAAATAAAGCAGCATGCAAACAACAACGCCCTAGATCCTCCTGGTTTATGTGTAAGATAAGTCTGGGCTTTACCCTTTGCACCTAATCTCTACTCCTGTCAGGTGTGATCTTTACACCTCCTTTGGCAAGTTTCATCACTTCTCAACAAGAGTGGGGAAGAAAAATACTTGGGTCAGATAACATAGCAGGGTTAGAAATACACTGGGCATCACCTCAGAGGAAGCACACAATAGACCCAGTAATCCTTCTGCAGATTTGAAGTGTCAAATCACACTGCCACAAAGTCAGGTATCTTTTTGTAGCTTAGAAATAAATGATTGTGTGGAGGGGGCGTTCCACACATTGAGAGAATTGTACTATTCTGTAAAAGCATGTCTGCAAAGCTGAAGATATTTGGAGAAGCTCCCTGGTTCCTAATTACCACAACTCTGGGAAGAAAGTCTTGGAAACTGGAAAAATTATTGGCCTCTTGTTTTCCTCAAAAAGAAATCTAGCTTCATGGGTTTGATGCATAGTTATGATTGCAAACAGCAGGAGTATATTTCTTTTTTCCTTTCAGTTGTATCTCTTCTACTGTTTCCTCATTTAACCCTACTTGTCAAGTTTTGGTAACACGCAATTCCACATTGCATCTTGCCTGATGTGGTAACTGTCTTCCTTTGGCCAGCCTACCCAACCTTCCTTCCATGGAAAAAATTCACACTGAACCCGTGAAACCAGCTTTAAACTCTTCTTTTATAATATAACAATATTCTTTCTACTACCTTTAGTATTCCAAGCTTTGTTTTTAATGTAGCATTTTATGATTTTTTTTTCAATAAATTTACTTTTTGATCACAGAACCCATAAGCTCTATCCATAAACTTCCAATGGTTTCATATAAAGGGGTTTGGCAAGTGTATGCAAATGTTAGCAACACCTGCAGGTTTCTCATTGAATTTCTTGTCAGGTTGCTGAAGAATTAATAAAAATATATAAACATATATTGATATGCTAACTTATTTTTCTATTTATTTTATATGAATATATACACGCTATCTATGTAATAATTTCATTCCTAATATTTATTCTATGAATGTAATTTCTGATTTCAGTTTGCTCATCAAATTACTTGTCAGGTTGCTTATACTATTAGTTTTATATATCTCTATATATAGGTACTTAATATATACATACTTAAAAATCTTTCCAATATATTTAAAAACTTTTCTTGGTGTTCTAAACAAACTGCCAAGTAATTTGGTGAAATATCTGTGGCTCAGAGGGGCTAGAAAGTCTTCCAGCACCTGGCCCATGGTTAAGTGTCCTTGTGAGAGACTCTGTTGCTAGGTGGGTGCTTTCCGGCTGCTTAGTTTCCTGCAGGACAGCACAGCCATGTGGAGGTGGGAGGGTGGTCATGCCATGCACTTTCAGACCATTGCTGAGGCCTCCGTACCTGACTGATTGGAAGGGGGATGTACAGTGATGCATGAGTTCTAATAATCTATTTCTAATATGTCTATTCATAATCTAGCACAGAAGCTGGCAAGTGATATCTTTGGTGCCTGAAATTTCAAAATAAACAAAAGAAACATGTAGCCAATAAAAATTCACTGAATCATAATATTAAATGACCAAAGTGGCTGTGATTTTTAAATGATAATTTGCCTGCTGGGAAAATTCAAGGACTTTTCTCAAAAGTGAATGTCATAGGTTCTCCTGGCAGACAACCCTCTGTCCTTCCTCCCCTCCCTTCTACCATGATAACAAGTCTATTCAACTGTAAGATCTCTGAGAACACAGTGCAGCCATCTTTTGACTTGAGTCCAACACATCAAAAAAGAAAAAGCAGAAACATTTCTTTTAACCCTATTAACTGCCTCTGGTTGGAGTCAGTTTTCTTTTCTTCAGAGATGTAGTGCCAGCAGTATTTCTTTTTCTGTGTGTATCTTCAATATCTTCCTAACTGCTTAGAACCTCAGTTGTTCTGGCATAGTTCCAGTTTACTCCCATTGTACCAACATGCTATTTTTAATAGTATCCACTTTCACTCTTAAAAATGTCTGCTTTTGGGTAATAAATTATGTGGTCCTCCTATTTATATCTGACCTTGGCCTCCAGACACGCAAATACTCTAACTCTCCCATCCTAAAGATACCCAGAAGACACATACGTTCTCAAACCCATGCCCAAGCTCACAATTCCTTGTCTTTCCCTTCACAGCCACAAATCCAGATTCATTTTCTTCATTTCCCGATCTTCACTCTTCCTCTCAACAGTTGTTCTTGTCTCCACCACTTTTCTGAAACTACTTTGGTAAAGGTCACACAGTGAACTCTTACTTGCTAAATCTGTCAGACGTGTAAAGTATCCTGGTGAGGTGATTTACAAGCTCCCTCTCCTGTCTTAATAAAATGTTATACTTCAGAGATGTGCATCTTGCTAACCAAAACAGTTAATTTGTTGAGGGTCTATCGTCCACACACCGCTAGTCTTGCTGGCTGTGTTATCTCTTTTAATCCACACCATACTCCAGGTAGGAGTTATTTCACCTACTTTACACATAGGATAGAAGAGATACTCACTACACCTTCTGTTTTCTCAAAGCTAACAAATGATGCATCGGGAATTCTAATTTTCAAAATATATCTTGTGATTCTTCCACTATACTATTCTCTTTTCTTCCCAACCAAATGTTAATGTCTGTTTCCATATGACCAATTCATTGTAGGTGCTTAACTCTGATGAGATGGCATTTTAAAAATATGCAGACTATGAAAATTATGCTCACCAATGATGGGGACTGTCCTGTGGAGTTCGATAGCAGTGGTGACAGTTATGGATATTTAAACCAGGGACAAGGGAAGTGGATGTTGCTGTAGAAGCAGTGAGTTTCTGGATTTCAGTAAAATAAACCAGGATTTTGTTTCTTGAAGTAATTATACTCTGGAGAGAGGAAAGTAGGATGGAGACAATTATGAATGACCTTACATTTCGGAGTGTTGAGAACTTCTGGATCAGTGGCTAATGTTTTCATAGCCTTTTCAAGTGAAACCTTTCAGTGAAATCTCAAGCCTCAGACCACCAATTGACAAAAGAAATTCTTTGTCCAGGATATTAACCTTAATTTAAGTGTCAGACAATGATTGTTATACTAACAAGAAAAAGTTCCTCAACTACATTTTCTAAAGCTGTTTAACCTTTCTGAAAACTTTCAGCTCTGTAAATTTTGTATTTAATTTTGGTCAAGGTAATATCTTTCGATTGTTATCTTTCAGTAACTTGTTCAACTTTAATGCAAGAACTGGCAAGGAGATTTTGTAGTTGTTAGCAAGTAAACAGTTCTATCAGTTTAAATCATTAACGTTGTTGATATTTAAACCATCATTCCTTGACCTTGTTCTGAGGACCAGAGTAAATTAAAAGAACTATTAATAAACCCTTTCCAAGATCCTGGTAGTGGGAGAATACTTAACTCCATTTCTGTATCTCTATGGTCAGGCTGTTTTGAATCTAATTAATTAAATATTATGATTGTCAGTTTCATGATGGTTATCAGATAGAGATAATGAGGAACAATGGAGTGGGATTTTTTTTTTTTTGATTACTGAAACATAATACTTAAGAATTAGTTAAAATCACATTTTTCATTTTTAAGTGGAAAATGTTGGACGTAGGTGACAGTACAGAAAGCCTTCTGTCTGTGTGACATTTGTGTTTTATGCCTCATTTTATAAAGCCCCGTATATAAAATTATCAAACTGTTTTGAATGTGTCATCCACCAATGCATTTCATGGAATGAAATATTTTCAATTCACTGGAGCATCATAGGAAATTTACAAATTTTTAATAATGTGGTCTGTTTAGTATCTGGGTGAGTTTGGCAAGCACTATGTTGTGCATATTATCTTCTTGTTTAGGGCCATCACCTATTTATAAAATGTAAGGGAGTAAGCTCTTCTGGGTTGTTTTGAGCTGTCTATTTATTTAGAAACTTCATTCTCTAAGTAGTTGTTGAAGGAACAGAAGTTTGTAAATTATACAACACTGCATAGAGGATATCATCCATGGCTTTGCGCCCAGGCCTTGTCAAATAGTTTTCTGTTTCCTGGTCAGATCTTAAAAATTACTGTAAATTACAGAAGCTTTAGCATTTCTCAATTTAACTGTATTGTTTCTTAATTAGTTCCCAAACTCTAATTAAAAAAAAAGGAGCTATTGTTTAATGTGTTTGAAAAATAATTATTGGACAAAAAAATAAATGACTTTAGTCTATTTGGATTCATGTTTGACTCTGTGAGGCAACTTGTGATACCTTTGGGCTATATGTAATAATGACATGTTTATAGTTGGAATCAAAAATCAATTTCAGTGTCCATTATCATCTCTTGTTTATGGCTACCTGGAGCATCCTGTCATAAAGGATTGATTCTGAGGTTCTATTCTGGCTCATAGGAAGTGAGGAGATCAGAAAATAATAATGATCAGATAATAATCAGATAATAATAATAATGATTGCTGTTGATGTCAGAGAGATTCTCTAATGCTTGAGACCATGAATTTGTTATTCTTAATATGTACCCACCACCCCCCAGAAATTTTTGTCCAAAGATTTGGGATGCAAAGTTACATACATCTCTTAGCTTTTCGATAGCATTTTCATTCAGTTATCAGTAAAATGATTGCCTCCATCTCTTCCCTATCCTCTCTCAGAGGAGGCAGAACATCTCTAGAAAGAGTTGTGCCAGCATACTTCAGTTCCCGTTTGTAAGCACAACTGCATTTTAAAAAGCATAAACAGATATCTCCAAATGAGGTGTCACAGAAGCCCAACATGACAGTGTGAATCTTGGATGAGTGTTTGGGTTCCATCTGCTTCACATTCTGGTCTTCACATTGGGGTCGGCGGCAGGAGGCAGTTCCCAGTGACTCCTCATGTCTCCCTTCTCAGTTTTCCTCTGTACTTGGCTGGGGAAGGATGGGAGATGTGGGAAAGTATTGTCAGCTGGCTCAGAATTCACACTGGTCTGAAGATCCTAATTGCAAAAACAGCATAAGCAAAGAAGAGATGAGCTGTGTAGGAAGAATGTGGGTGGGTGTGGATTTGAGACTCGGCAAGTCCACTAATGGTGTGTTTTGGTAAATTGCTCAGCATGGCAATTTTCCTTTTGTAAAGTGAGGATAATAGCTGTGGGAAAGCATGATAGTTTGGAGGGCTCTCTACACAGTGCCTTTTAGACGTAGTAAATGTACCATCAATATATCTATTGTTATTATGAGTATATAGTCATCAATATTTAGAGCAATAGGGGCAACTATAAATATTCCAGAATTTTCCAGCTTTCTCTTAGAATCTCTGAACTCCTCTATGTACTTTCCTCTATGTACTTTTTAAGTATCTCTTCTCTGTGATCTTGTATTTTTCTCTCTCTTCTTTTCTGCCACTAATGCTTCCCATTTCTTTTTTCCTTTTTTTTTTTAAAGATTTATTTATTCATTCATACAGAACTGGGGTACAGGCCACAGATGTGGAGGGTGTGATGATTCACCAAGGACAGAGTGGGGAGCAGAACAGGCAGATCCACGAAGTACATTGCTGAAAGGAGCAGCGGGTGGGTCAGGAGAGGTCTGCCGAGCCAGGTGGATCTCCTCTGTGGCAGGCTGGGATCGAACTCATGTGGAAGTGGCTTAAGCTTCTTAGTGCTGTGCTTTAACCCGCTGAGCCACCAGGGAGGGCCAATGCTTCCCATTTCTTTGTGAACATCTTCTTTACTATTCTCTCCCATTCTCTTCTTGTTTGTTCCCATACTTTCATATCAAAAGGGAGTTATGAGCATCACTCAGTTTGAAAGTTACTCAGAATGAAAATAAATGCAGAAAGAAATTGTAAAGCAGTAAATTTCACTTAGTAAGTAGTAACTTTAATTGACATAATTATATTGGAGCAGAACATGGACCTAGGCATAAAGGTGAACTCTGTGCATTATATAGGTACATTTTTCTCTTTACATATATGTTTCTAGAGATAAGTGATCACGGATGACCTTGTGGTTGAGAGTTCCGTCTATCATTCTTCTGTAAACAGGTGCCAGTCACTGTGCAGGAGTTTCTAGGGAAGATATTTGCTATGCAATGGATGGCAAATTCATTCTTGATCCACTTTAGGAGGTAGCCAACAAAGTATTGTGGTTTGAAAGAAAGAAGACAGTGATTGAATGGACAGACCTGGTGAAAATTACAGGAAGGAGGAGTCTCTGGATATGCAAGGAAACTAGCTAATTGTGTGTAGCAGATCACAGGGAATAAGAATCAGAAATGAGATGGGGTGAGTCATTATATTAAATTCTGAATTATTTATACTCATGTTTCTTTTCATGTCATGAGAAGCTTTCACCTTTTTTGAATTAGCAGTAGAGAGACCCTACAATTTTTTTGACAGAATAAAATGGAGGCTTATTTTTTCATCAGTGGCAGTGACTGACCTGGGTCAGTAGCCTTAATTGGTTTGTCCCGGGATTTTCGAGCACTTTTTTGTAAAGTGCTTATATTCAACTGGTCAGTCCCATGTCCTGAAAAATTCTAATGCTCCACCTATTCTAGATCTAAATGAACTAAAGAACTATTGTCTTATTTCATTCAGTTTGCTAAAAACAAACAAACAAACAAACACCCTGAATGGCTATAAACAGCAGAAATTTATTTCTCGTGGTTTTGGAGATTGAAGCTCAAAGTTGAGGCACTGGCAGATGGACCTCAGTGACTGGTGAGCCCTGCTTTCTGATTTATAGATGGGCATGTCTTCACTGTGTCCTTTTGTGGAGGAAGCTCTCAGAGCATCTTTTAAAAGAACATCAGATCCAATCATGAGTGTTCCATTCTTCCGCTATAATCACCTTCTTAAATCCTCAAGTCCAAATACCATCACACTCGCCATTAGGTTTCCACAAATGAGTTTTTTGTTGGTTGGGGATGGGGATAAGGCACAAACATTCACTTTATAGCAAATATTTTATATCTCAGTCTCTGTCCTTAACCTCCATAAAAACTTTTTTGTTACTTACCGTCAGTAACTGTTTTCACTATTTCATTGAGAAACTAGACTAGGTTAAGGATTTCTGTACTACATCAACAAATTGATGAAACTTTCTGTATCTTTCTCATTCTGTCTTCTGTGCTGTCCCCCTGGTTCTGGTGTGCTGGCTCTAACATAGGATGACCCCTCCCTAGTGCACTTCTCTCACCCATCTATAAACTACTCCAGATTCTCACCTTTGCAGCATCCCCTGATTTTCTCTCCAACTTGATCATTCCTACCCATGTATAGAAACACCATAAATCATCCATCTTTAGAAACAAAACTTCTTGGCTTTACTTACCACTTCTGTTGTTGCATTATTTCTCTTCTCCTCCTCAGAGCTAAGCACAGTAAACTCTAGTTCCTCTTTCTCTCCCATTCTTATCACATATTACCAGAAAGCTTCTTTTGTTAAGGCCACCAGTGACTTCCATATCTTTAAATACATGGTAGGTCCTCAGACCTCATTTTCCTCAATTTACTTTTAGAGTTTGACTTAGTTAAGCATTTCTTCTTTTTTTGACATGGAGGCACTTGCAAACCTTTCATTCCCACGTCTTACCTCTCTGATTGACCTCAAATATCTTTGCTGGTCTTTTGTCCTCTTTCTATCCTTTAAGTTCTGACACATGCAGAGGCCCAGGATTTGGATCTCATCTCTGTCTACTCTTTCTCTCAGTTATTTATTCCACTGTCACAGTGTAGTACCAATTCTTTGCTAGTGGCTCCTAAACTTCCATCCTACTGTCAGATCTCTTTCTCTAATTCCAGACCTGGAGATCCACCTTCCAGCTGACCTCTCCACACGGATGACTAGTAGGCATGTCATAACCAAATGTCAGAAGCTGAGCTCTTGGGTTGTCCTCGCTCTGCCCCTCTTCCTTCCTCACCCCACATCTGCTCCTTCTAGACTCTTCCCCAGTCTGTCAGGTGCTCAGGTTAAAGACCTTGGGATCATCTTGCTTGACATCAGCATCTAGCCAATCAGCAAGTGGTATTAGTTAATTTGTTGAAAATACACCTAGGATTTATTTTTTATTGCCAACTCCACCTCCCTTGCCCAATTACCACCATTTTTGGCCAAATGAAAGTACTAGATACCTAGTTGGTGCCTTTGCTTCCACCTTTTGTTGTGCTGTAACCTGCTTATTATGTCCAAGGAAAAAAACCTGTCTGATACTCCTTTGGTCACAAATCTCCATTGAATTTTTGAGTCACTCAGAGAAACATATAAAGTCCCCATCAGACTCTCAAGGCCCAAAAGGCCCATGCGGTCTGGTAGTAGTTCCCTCTGACCTCTTCTCCTTCCCCCTCATCCTCTCTGTAATCAACCACAGTGGTCACCTTGTTTTTCAAGCTCTCCAAGTAGCTCCTACCTCTGAGCTTTGAGGTTATTTATTTTTAAAGTGACATTTCAACTTGCACTGTGGAATCAACTTTTCCTGAATCATGGGCTTTCTTGTCATTTTCCTTATTTCTCTTTTTTGGTGTGGGAACATCTGAAGAACTGTTGGGAAGGTCAGGGACTTGTCTTTTTGTTAAGTATTCCTCAGAGGACATTGTTCTATGTATCTTTCCAGGTCCCATTTTCAGCTTAGGAGAATATAACTT
>NW_004567104.1:7519433-7570673 GCF_000260355.1 Condylura cristata | reverse complement strand
GTATGAACTTCCTGGAAATCAGCTTGAAATCAGAAGAGCACACGTCTGAACTCCAGTCACTGCTCGACATCTCGTATGCCGTCTTCTGAAAAAAAAAAAAAAAAAAAAAAAGTAAACGTGTAAGAAATACTTTTTCCTTTAAGGCTTTTAACTTGATCAAAAAGACCAGGAACCAGATGAAGCCATTTCCTGTGTTATGTAAACTGTGTCTCAAGAAGAAATATGCCTGCCCTGTGCAGGAAAGCATGGCGTTGTCTCTAGTGCCATTTGACATTTCTTGCACATGAGGTAGTTGATATATGCACAGCATGCTAATCATTTGGGGAAGTGTTTTCAATCTTGCTCAGAGAGGTAGAGCATTCACATTTTAAAATAATTGGTCAAAATGTTCATTTACATTTTAAGGTCCTTCACATAATTTAAGCTATTTGTTTATTTTTAGGGAAATCTCCATTTAAGGACAGTCCTATTGTGGCTGAAATTTTTGAATTATCTATGGTCTTTGTATAAACTTACCAAGATTTTCCCTTTGTGTATCACAATACAAACTTCTTACTCATTTTCCTGACACTTTTTTTTTCTTTTCTTTTCCTAAGCAAAGCTGGAAATTTACTTGTATTAACTGTCATAAGTAGTTATACTTGCTAGCAAATACACAAAGCTCTTTAATGTACTAGACACACCTCTTTCACTGTGATATTGTGATTGTATTTTTAGAGTTATTGTGAAGAATACCTTTAAAACATGATGTAACTGTCCCTGCCTCAGTATGTAACAAATAGTAGCATAGTTGGCAAGAAATGTAATATCTTTTCCCATGGCTCTTGTGTTTGGGAATTACTATATCTTTTCAATCAGATATCTCCCTTCATAATCTAATTTATCATTGGGTTGATAATTTTGTTGTGTCTACTGGGATAGAAGCTGTAGGTCACATAAAGAAGCATCGACTCCAATCTATGCTTAAGCAGTCAGAAACCCTTTGGGACAGAAACTTTGAGAAACAAAATACAACTGTGTCTGCTAGAAAAGAAACAATGCTTAAATATAAGAAAAGGGAATCGGTCATCTTACATGTGCATGTTTGTATAGGTGATTGTGTGTGTGTGAACATGTGCACAGGTGTATCCCATGTGTGTACATGCCATTTGCAACTAATGCTCAGGAGATTGTAGATCAGTTAGTTATTAGCTGGTCATAGAAAAAAATCATTGATACAAATGCAAAAGAACAGCATAATTGTCAGCTTGTTTCCAATGAGAACAACACACATATGCTTCTAAAGCAAGTGACAAGCGTCCCTCTTAAGAAATTCCCAGGAAGTCACTAACATGACATCATAATGACTTTCCAGAATTAATAGAACTTTTCCAAAATGTTGATGGTGATTTTAAGGATTAATTTTTTGCTGATAGAAATTTTATAAAATATTACACATCAATTTTTTTTAGGACATTAATTGTTGAATACAACAGTTTCATGGACTCAACCTAAAATAAGTGACTTGAGGCTAGGAAATGGGTGTTTGAACTATGTAAAGATAATATCTAGCAAATGACCCAGCACAGAAGTGGCTCAACCAACATTTATGGAATGAATGTTGAATGTCTATTAATATGTCATATGAAAAAATGGTGAATATTTTCCTAATGAGAAAAGCAATGTCTTTAATCTCATAAAGGCATGATTTATTGAGGCCTTCATCCTAAAACAGTGAATGTTGTATTTGGGTTATTTATGTAACTGCAGATGTTACAGGTACTAGAGTTACTAAATTTTTAAAGAATGTCAAATGATAGAAAGTTCTGAGTATCCCCCCCCCCCCCCCCTGCCAACTGGGAAGCACGAGTCAAGTATTTGATTCTCAGGTGGATGCTTTATCTTTTATATCATGATGATTCAACAAAAATTTTAGATGGCCACACTGCTCCAAATTATAATACTAGTGGCTATTTACATCAAGGACAAGACTAAAGGCAAATATTAAAATCAAACCAATTATTGTATTTGTAGTGAAAAGACACAAGAACTCTAAACATAAAGAAAAAAAAAACACATTTCCTTGTCAATCTATTTTTCTATAGCTTTCTCTCCTTTATATTATATGTGTAGCAATCACTGATAACCAGATGGTATCCATTCTTGGAAGATGGTATTAGAAATGAAATGACAATATGATACTACCAGTTGTTATTAACTGATGCTAATTAACATCATTGTTAATATTACTTAATACATTTGAAATGTTTTATTAAATCTTCTGATTTTTTGAAATTATTAAATGTATGTGCATGTACTTTCAAAAATTATATTATTTTATTGAGGTAGTTTTGGTTTATAACATTGTATATGATTTAGGAATAAAGGTTCACACCTCTTTAGACATATGTTACCACACCACACCCATCAGCTAAGCACCAATAATCCTCCACCCTTGCACACCTGGTTCCTGCTTTGTTTCATTTTATTTTGACTTACTAGATTGCTATAACATTTTGGTAATTAAATTTGCATATGTCATGTAAGCCATTTAGTTTTTCATCGAAGGACTATGCTGCTGCCTTGTTTAAGATAGTAAGCAGAATTCCTTTGACTTTTTTTTTTTTTAAGTCTTGAATGTCTGCAGAGTACAGTTTCAGGGGAATTCCTTTAGTAGTATTCATTGAGTGTGAGCAAAAATATTATTCTTGGCTTCTGTCCTGATTAACTCAGACATTTTAATGTGTGTTATGATGGGTTATTTGATGGATAGTCACCTGTACCCTGTGATCAAGTAAAACTTGGCCCTTTGAGTTAAACCTTAGTGGCTGAATGTCATAATTTCCCATCTTTTGTTTGATTAATACTTCCTTTTCAGATCTGAAAGGGAAATGTCTGGAAGTGTCCTTCGATGTACAGCCACACTCAGGATGAGAAGGAAGACATGTCTTTTAGGGGTAGAGAATTCACAAAGTTGATCATAACAAGCTCATTGAGGACAAAGAATTAGACACCTCCCTTTTTCAAAAGGAAAGAAGAAATAAACACTTCACTCACACTCAGAAGTGTTTTTTCCTAATATTTTATTGACTTAATGTCTTAATTTAGATTAAAATGTATTAGCATGTGCAATGGTATAAGTAAGCGAAAATTTCTAAGTAACAAATGACAAAGGATTTTAGTTACATGCATGGTCATAAACACTAGCTTTAGATTTATAAATATATTCCTATGTCATGTGAACATATGCAATTCTTATTTGCTCTTTATTTTTGAAGAGTAAGTAGAATAACTGTCATGCTTCTAGCAGTTTTGTGTACGAAGCCATTCCATTCTTCGACACTCAGAATTTTTTCTTTTTTTAAGAATCCTAGTTCTTCAGTTTTAATGAAGGGGCAGGAGGCTCCTTTTATATCCTAATTTGTATAATATGTTTCACTGTTCGTATAAATATAAACATTCAGGAACCATGTAGTTAAATTTTAATGTTTATATGAATATTAAGTATTGATTTGTTTTATTTACTATTCCCTGAGCCCCTAAAATTAAAGGGCCCTCTTCAAAGTGACTGGGTACATACCTTCAGAAGGGTCAAATAAATAGATCCAATGCTTGTTCATGGAGTGAAAAAGACAGTGAGGGCTCACAAGTAAATTGATATATAATTATAACTTGATCAGTTTGCTAACTGAGTGATGAAGGAGAATGCACCTTGCACTTACAGATACAGGGGGGAGCTTAGATGAGCCGGAGCAGTGGTCTAGCTCAGGTAAGTAGTGTGGTAAAAACCTGAACCAGGAAAGAAGTTTGTTAATTCATGAAACCAGAGAAGGCCAGGGAGTCGAACAAAGAGGAAAGAGGAGCATGATGCAAAATGAAAGTGGAGAAGTAGCAGGGTCAGCTGCATCAGAACTCAGCTGTCTGGGAGCAAGATGTTTGCATCTGGTTAAAACTGTGGTGCATATAGTATCCTGGGGGCAGTGGGTTATCTGTGCATTGGGAAGAGGCTGGGTAGATGGAAACTAAGACAGAGGGCTTTTTTTTTTTTTTTTTTAATGTATACTTTTCATTTACTCAGAAACTTTTGAGTATACTACCTACTCATAGTTACATATTTAAAAATCTAGTGGAATGCTTTTTGCAGATTTAAATAAGGATGCATCTAAGCATTATTCTGCTTCTAAAAGATCACTTTGTTAACTTTGTTATCGGTTTGGAGAAAAGATTGGATGAGGCAAGGTTAGGAATGAAGGATTGTCACCTACTCTAGGAAAGTGATAATGTAGCTAGGACTAGAGTGATAACACTGGATTGCAGTGAAAAGGGACTTAGGCTTTAATTGTGAGGGAGAAAAGAAAAGCTAAGGATTATTGATAAGATGATAGGATCCAAGAAGGGGCTGGAAAAGTAAGTAGTCATACAGCTCCCATGGTGGAGAATACCGGAAGAGAAACCAAACTGTAAAGGATCAAACTGAGATTCTGTTTTATATACAGTGATATATATATATATATGGCTGTGACATCCCAAAAATGGACGATCAAGTGATGGTTGGATATGTGAGTCGGCATCACAGGAGTAGGTCTGGGTTAGAGATATGAGTTTGGGAATCATTCACTTATGTAAGATATTGAAAGCTTCCATAGTTGATGGGACCTGCCAGAAGGCGAGGAGGAGAAGGTAGCAACAGACTGAGTTGTACGTCTTGTTCACATTTTGAAATTGAGAAAGTTGGAAGAATTCTTGAGGAAGAAATGTGTATAGCCAGAGCAACAAGAGAAATATGAGGGCAGTGAGAGGTGTTTCAGAAGCTAAGAAAATTTCAGGAAGGGTGAGAATCCAGGAGACTTTACTGCTAGTCTATATTCTGCCACTGCTTCACTTTATTTCAGACTGAAAGATCTTGGAATTTTTCACCTTTCATCAATAAAATGGCAATCATTTATCTTGCCTGTTATTAAAACAGCAATCTATGTTTTCATATTATCTATACAATAGTACATATTCTTCTATAAAATATTTGTACTCGTTATATAATGTTCTACTCTAATTATTAAAAGGGAAATGATAACATCTTACTACAGAAAGTGTTCAAGTTAAAACACTTGTGCATTAGTGGCATAAAGAAAACTTGAGTCAGAATTAGGTTACCAGGTAAGTTATAATTATTATATTTACTTGTAAAGAATGGAGGGGTAGCAATTTAACCACGTATGTTTATAAAAGAAACTTTTTTTTAAATCTAAGATGGAATATATTGTTGGAAATCAAAATGTATTTTTTAAACATTATTTTTGTTAACAAACTAGTAAAAAGATAACTATGGTTGTTAAGGGGTTAAAATAATGAGTTAAAGTAAGTCAGTGGGAGGGAAAAAAGGAAAAAAAAAAACAACAACCTTTACACACTTTGTTAAAGCAAGAACAAAGAACCCATGGAAAGCACCAGGTGTGACATGGAAAAGATAAGGAACAAACTCTTCTGTGTACATATCACTCTAAGATTATTTAATGACTCGAAAGATGACCTCCACTGAAAGGTGTGGCATGAAAGTGAGCATGAAACAGAACACTAATCATATATTTCAGCAACTCTGATTTCCAGTGGGCTGGGCTTTGGCGCTGACAGTCAACGTGTCTATTGTAAGACAGGTTTATTTCTTGCATAAGTTTGCCATTATCCTGGAAGCCCTGGTTACTGGCAATACACCCTTTGCCTGCTGCCCTCCATGTTTTTTTTTTTTTTTTTTTTTTTTTTAACGATTTATTTTATTCATACAGAACTGGGGTACAGGCCAGAGATGCGGAGGGTGAGAGGATTCACCAGAGACAGAGTGGGGAGCAGAACAGGCAGATCTACTAAATACACTGCTGAGGGGAGCAGCGGGCGGGTGAGGAGAGGTCTGCCACCTCCGGGCAGGCGGGAATCAAACTTAGGCGAAATTGGCTTAAGCTTCTTAGCGCGGTGCTTTAACCTGCTGCGCCACTAGGGAGGGCCACCATGTTTTATCTTTCTCCTCCGTCCTCTCTGCCACTGTGGAACTCAGATATCTGGTCTCAGACTTTTGAAGCACTTTGGGCTTTCTTGTATTGTGATTTTTTGTGTGAGTCAGCCCCTACCATTCATAAGTATTTGTTAGTCCTTGCCTTATAATTGAGAGGGACGTTATAATTCCCCTTTGCTTCGAGATGAGATTTTTGCACCTACCTTTTCCACTTCCTTATAGCGTTATATTAAAGTACCCAGTGAATTCAAGTAATATAATAAAATCTGGAATTAATTATCTTCACTGAAGATGATTACATTATGCATTGAATAGCTCCTCAGAGTGCACAGTAATTACCACAATAAATAAACGTATAAAAATGCAGTTTTCAGGGGGTTTAATTTTCAAAAGAGCCTTCACTAATTTTATTAATATTTATTGACTCTTATAGGTAACCATTATATCTAACCTCATTCATTCTGATTAGAAACGTCATTCCTATCACAGTAATATAAATTTGCTGGTGACAGAATAGAGAAATCTGAAAATCTCTGCCATTGAATTTTATTGTAATAAACATTTATTGACCATCAGCTAGCAACCGCAGCAAGTGCCTGACACATAGGAAGAACTCTGTACAAACTTCAGGAGAGAATTTATTAGGGAAGAGAGATATCTGTTTATTAAAACTACCCCCAAGGTAACATTTCAAGAACCTAAATATTTAAACATATAAAGAGATAGAGTTAAGAAAAAGAGACACTGAAGTTATGTTTGTAACCAGTCAAATAAATAAGAACTTCCTTAATTATTTAGTTAATTTCCATGTACATCATCACAACAAACTCTCTGTAGCATTAACTAAATCTTTACCGCATTGAGTAGGCTGATCAGAAGTAATTCTATTCCATGTTGCTTCAGGAGCACTGTCACTTTATACTCTTATGTGGCTCAGAATATCTGTGGTTATACTATGTGGAAAGTATTTTGACTTGTGAGTAGCCCAGAGAATTTCATCAGTATTAATAGACATAAGTTACATTCAATTCACATTTTCATATATTTTATTACTTATCAGTTGGCTCCACCCAGAATAGGTTTCAAGAACAAGAGCTTAAGATATATAATTTTTTAAAATAATGAATTGATTTGACTATCTTGTTCTTTATGAAAAAAAGACTAAGCAAGTTAATACTAAATGTAATATTTTATATTAAATTCCAGATGAACAGGTGAGACATAAAGATGTATGGAAATAATTTAACATGGAAAATTATTTTTAAACCTCAAGGCTGTCATTAAACAAATGCACAACTGGATTGAGCATTACAAATATTTGTTAAGCCAAATATCATACTGAATATTTGTTTTAGTTGATTCATGGGTGTGGGATAACTGGAAAATTCCTCTAAAACTTATCTCTGGTAAGTTCATAAAGGATGATGAAATTACTTTGCATTGAGCAGATATGAAAGAAAACTCACTGCTTTAAAGTTACTTGGGCTTAACATATTTTTTTAAAGCAACTATGTTTTCTGCAATTGAACACATTATCTAGATAGCCAGCAGATTCTGTGTCTCCTCTCATTGTTTATCAATTCATTCGTGTTTTTCCTGCGAGTGGACTGTTTGTCATTTAGTCACTATAGCAAAAAAGGAGGAAAAAAAAGAAAAAACAACCAAGCCAACAAACAAAATCATTTAATAGATTTGGGACATTGAAGTAAAATGGGAGTGGGGGAGGAGCATAAACCTTCAAACTCAGTAGATTTATGACACTGGGAGCAAACAGATCATGACCTAGTAATGATTTAAAATTAATCAACGGGTTAGGCAAAATCAAGATTGTAGTCTCACAACCCGTGGGCTGTCTCTGGCAGATACAATGAAGACAAAAAAAGAATTTGAGTTTAAACAGCTTAAGAGGGCCATGGGTGTTTAGTTTCACAGAGACATCATGACTCATTATTAATTACACTCAATTCTTCACATTTTTAAAGCTACCTGCCCTACACTGAAGACCCAGAGATTGCAACACCTGGTGTCATGACTTGTATTGTGAATCATACCTCTAGTGTCCTGGAACAGTCAGAGTTAGCCTGTAGTCACATAAGTCACATATGCTGATCAATGAGTGATGAGTAGGAGTGGGATACAGATACAGAGATTATCTCTTGTCTGTCTTCTCTCTCCTGTCTATTAATGTTGTTCTAGCCACTTATTCCATGAGTGCAAGTCTCTGAAATGCTATCATGTGTGTTATTGGAGGAAGAGGAAAGAATGACAAAGTCCTTTCTTGTTCTGTGTGTGTGTATGTTGTGGGGGCTGCCAGATGAGACTTTTGATAATGCTACAGATTATCAGCTTGGAATATGTTAAAGATAAGGAAAACAGTTTATTTTTTTTTCCAGTCTTTTGTCTGGAAATTCAATGACCACTTGTACTCATCATTATCCAGTTATCACAGTATTCAATTCAGTTTTCTATTTCTTTCTCCCTTCTTTTTTTTTTAATTTTCAAAAAGATTGTCTTTTCAACAAACTGATTAGTGACTTAAATTAATCAGTTGGCTTTTTTGAAGGAGTATTCCTTTACATTATGTTTCAGGTATTCATTGTCAAAAGTCTACATGTATATTTGCTACATTAAATTCATGTCTAAAAGTTCAGTTCTATCCTTCACCATACAACTAGTCCTTTTCCCCAGCTTACCCACATATTTTCCCCCCTTCCCTTTGATGACCATTAATTGTTCTTACACTCCCATTCGTTATTTTTTGTTCTGTTTAATTCATCAGTTCAATGTTGTTGTAAGTAGTGTGGCTGTAAATTTAGGGGTGACTATACCTCTTCCATTGGTATTTTGTATTCTTGGTGTAAATACTCATAAGTGGGATAACCAAACTATATAGAAATGCTTTTTTTAACTATTGAGCAAGTTCCAAACTGCTTTGCATAATGGTTGTGCCAATTTACACTTCCGAATATAAGTGTTACCTTCTCTTCACAATCTTTCAACACTTGTTCTTTCTTGCTTTTTGGATAGTAGTCATTATAACAGGTGTGATATCTTATTGTTGTTTTGATTTGCGTTTTGTTGATAATAAGAGATGATGAGCATCTTTATGTGCCTGTTGGCCATAACAGTGTTTTTTTTCCACGTGACTTTTTAGGTGATCATCCCTTAGAAAGGGATAGTATGTTTGTGTATATTTGAGTATGTGCTTCTTCTCTTCGGATAAGAAGTATTAGAAATGTGAAAGTAATCTGTGGGAGCCTCCCTTATTGAGTTCAGGTTTGTGTTCTGTTTAAAAAATCTTAAAAAGACTTCTAGGCCAGTGCAGTAAAATCTTAGTTGTTTCCAAGATAGCACATTAAAAAAAAACATTCTTTAATAGCTTCCCATTTGCTAAAGTAAATTATTATTCATTCTTCAATGAATAATTACAAAGTATACATAATATGTTGATAACATGAATTTTCCAGATTTCTCTTTTTTCCCCTCCAGTTTAACAAAAATGACAAAAGAAAACATTTAAAACAAATAGGATAGGGCACTTGAAATAAAATCTGCAATTTTCACAGCAGTCAAATATAGCCACCTGGGCATTTCTAGTGCTTTTGCTTTAACTTGAGGCTTAAATTGGCAGTGTGGTAGGGACTCAGCTGGGAGTCTGATTCTCTTCTGTTATCTAACATTGTGCCACATTTCAAATGGTGCTAGATGTGTGGATTCCTTTCTTCTTTTTCTTTCACCTGACTTGAAGACAGAGATACAGATGCTACATTTTCAAGTTAAGCAAGTAATACCTGAGTGGTTAGTACCTGAATGGTTAGGGTTTAACTTGGAGATGTTTAAAAAGACAAAATTAAGTAATTCCTTCCATATTCCACATCCTAGAAAAAAAAAACATTTTACAGTCTCCCCTGAAATTTAGACAGGCATATATTCACTAAAAATCCTGTCTAACATTTCCTCAAATAACCACATTCTTCTAAACATCATATATGAATTTAAACAAGCTTCACTGATGTCTTTACTAAGTCTTCACTCCTTTGAGTTGATCCCATCATATTGGTTTATACTTGAGGGAAACTGACATAAAAGGATCGTGTGTTTGGGGGTTGTAAGTTTCATAGAATGGTTAGGCTATACAGTAAGATTAATTCATAAGTTTAACCTTGGTATTATTCTCAGCAATACAAATCCATATACACACTATTTGACTAAGGTGAGTGAAAACTGTCATCAAAGCTAGTGTATCTTTTAAATATCAGAAGTATTTTACCTCTTGGTAATTATGTTATATTGATTTTCCTAAAGTAATGGAGAAGGGTTTAATTTTGTTTAAAATATGAATAATGTTCACACCTGCAAGCCATTATTCTGTCTCCTTAAATTTCAGGGTCTCTTTCACATCATCTTACATTTCATTGCTTTGTTTGAGGATGGTGCTGAAAAAGTAAAATCATAAGACATGCCACTATTGTTGATTCTAAGTGAAAAGCCATAGGCTATCAACACTGCTAGTGCTTATTTTCTGTATTATGGCAGAAAAATAAAAGACACATTTTCTCCCAACTTTCCCTAGGGTGGATTGGGTGGCATCTTGCTTCGTGTGATATGAATCATGCTTTTCTACTATCCAGAGCTCTGATTTCTGTAATCACATTATCAAATATAAGAGGGAGAGGAAAATGTTTGATAATAAGAGAAAAAACTGCTCAGGTTGGACATAATTTAGTCAGACACTCACCTTGTGTGGCTGTTTCAGTTTCATAGAATAATGGCCACTCTATGTAGGATGATGATGATGATATATGTCATTATCTGATGCAATCACACTGATGTTTAATTAATTCCACATTAGCCATTATGACAACATGTTAAACAGCAAGAACTGTGACCGAGGCTTGAAGGTACTGTGTTTTTTGAGGTATTATGTTTAAAAGGAGATGTTAATGCACTGTACTGTTTCTAAAGAAAGGACACAAAGTTAGTGACAGATGAAGTGAACATATCCATAAGTTGAAAAATCTAGCAATATTTTGAGAAGAGAGCTTAAAAGTAACATGGATATTTATAACACAGATATTTAATGTTTAAAGGGGATGCCAGGTGATTAGAATAATTTTTATTGCAAAAGTGAACATAGAATTAATTAAAACTGTGAATTTAAAAATTTAGGGGAACATACATCATTTAAGCAATTAAAACTGTTTTGACTGGTTTAACTGAAAAAATTGTAAAATAATGTACCTACAAATAATCAAAAAGATGCTGCAAGACCATTTGTTTTACACATATGCATATATTTCTGTTTGTATAATTTATAGCAGAGGAAGTTACCTAGGTTCTGTTTCTAAGGCTTCTTGTAAAATAGCATGTATATTTTGAAGATTGGTATAAATTATAGTTTATTTTCTAATTATGAGAGCAGAAACTCCATGTTTAGTGGTTTTCTTTTTCTCTACTGAGAGAGCCAAATCTGCAATTACAACAGTCGACTGCACTTTTCTTGAACAAAGGTTATGACTTCATGGCAATCGGCTTAAAGCCAAGAGATAACAATCTCTTGGGGACATAAATCTGAAACACTCCATGAAAATATTGAAAAATATTATCAGAGTGCATTCAGTTAGGGTTCACATCTTAAGGAGAGCACAAACAATGGGTTCCTTAAACTTCACAAAGCTGTTACAAGGCACTTCCAGCTATATTTTGGGCATGGGGAGAGCTGGTATGAGAGGGTAAGAAAGGTAAAATAATGTAGAAGAAATCAAAAAGCAGCAAGTGTGTGATAGTTGAAATTCACATTTATTTTCATGTTGATGGCTTTTTCTATTTTTCCTATTTTAAGAAAAATGTGATTTAATTTATTTTTGCATATGATTTTTGGGGGATTGGGTCTGGAGTAGGAAATCCAATGTGTTACCATTGGTTATATTAGCATCAACATGTAGTTACACTAATAAATACACACTATGGGTGAACAAATGGGAGTTGCAAGTCCTATGGTGGTTAAGTCATATCCTCGTATATTTGGAAGGGTGGTGATGGTCAGCAAGTCTTGCAAAGAAAAGCCCTATGGTTCACGATGATGATTCATGAATAGTTGAGGCGAGTTCTAGTCTGATTGGATTGAATGATACTTTGAATGACCTTAACTCTGTCCAAGATCCTGCTGCTAGTAAATGGCACAGGGACCATGCAAACCCGAGTCCAGTAAATGAATCTATACTTCATGTCTCATTCTTCACTTAATTCTGTTTCAAGAACATTCTGATCATAATTGGATCATAGGGAGAAAGGAAAAACAGAGCCTGGGTGGGGAGAGAAATCATGAGAAACCCCAGAGTGGACGTGTGTTGGGCCAGGAGCCAGGGATCCACCTCAACCTCAGTTTTGGTGCAGGTTTATAGATGTCCTTCACACTGGAATGGCTGCTTTTGAAACCATCACACACCTGCAAAAAACGAACCTCTCCAGAGCTGTGTCTTGGGTCCTGATTCTCAAATAATGATTATAGGTAGAAAGTGTCTCTGAGGCAATTCCTACTGAGAACTAAAGTTTAGATGGTTCTATTTATTAAAAATCAGCCAACAGCTATTTTCTTTTCAGCTGTAATTTTTGAGACTTGGCTTGTTAAATATTCATGAAAACTGCAGAGATTTCAGCTTAAGGATCTCTATAAGTTGAGTAATTCCCAGAATCTTGCATGTATGGTGGTAGTTGGATTCATTTCTAAGTTTCCCTTGTAATAGTTTAAAATCCCTTTGCAAAGCTTGTATTGCTTTCATTTACTGAAAGTGAACAATGTTGAGGCAGTGCCCAAAGGACATTAAAACCCCTCTATAGTTCACTTCCCGAAACCAAGGATTTGGTTCTCGTACAGGTGAAATCACTTGTGTGCAGAGACATCTAATCTTTCCTTCTCAGCACAGCTGCAGTGTCTCTACTGTAGTGTCTTTACTGTTTGCTGAATGAATAAATAAACTCAAATAATTCCATGACCTAAGTCATCTTGTTTTGATTAAATTTGATTCTCAAAATAAAGATGGAATATGTTGAAAGTCCCTGCTAAGTGTCTTTAAATTATTATAGTACCCTAGGTTCAAAAGCAGTTTGATTTTAATTAAATACTAACATAATTACATTGAAGAGTAAAATGATGTGAATGGGACATGTAAAGATAGAAATGTTTCATACTGGTTTTCATATGACAACATTTAAAATGATACATTTTGATGCTTATTTCCATCTCATTGTGTTCTTTGTAAAGTAGGTGGAATCTAAATACAGATACAGCGAGGTTAATCCACTCCTTAAGTGAAAGGCATTTTTATAATACACAGATTTCTTCTAGAAGGAAATTGGTTCTTCCCCCACCCTCTGAATTGCTCTTTATTAAGAAGTGTTTGTTCAGTTTTATCACTCTCATCTCCATGGATAACATCTCTTTGGATGATGTATAATCAGATTTTATGGGTGATATTGCCACAGAGGAATGGTTTACCCCATCATAGTCAGAACTCTTACTATATCACATTAGAATCATATTCTGTCTCTGCTTGTGGTTTCAAATCATAAGGAATTTGAACCAAGTTGGTTTCAAGCATTTGAGATAATAATGTGCCCTTCACATTTTAGATTAAACACTACCCAGATTTCGAGCATTTGCTATGAGGAAGAATCCCGATGGCAACACAGTGACTTTGTAGTTACCTGACTTTGTTTTTCTGAGGTATTCCTTCCTCTTAAGCTAGTCAGTCAAGCTTGCCATAAAAGTTAGCCCAGAGATGTCAGAAGTTGATTTTATAAAAAGTAAAAGTAAAAACAGTATTTGAGTTATAGAAGTCACCTCAAACTCAACTACGGGGTAACTTTCCAACCTATCTTAGTATTTTTGTTTTCATTAAAAGAAAAAAACATCAGTTGCAACAAACTGAGGCAAAACAGTTTTAGATGGTTAATAGGATTTTTAATAGCAAAGATTTCCTCTGACGTGAGTGTTAATGAATGTCAAAGCAATAACATAAAAAGACATTACTAGTTTAATGATTGACAGAAAAAGAAAAACACAAGGTCTTTTGTCAGATAAATGACTACTGTTTGGTGTTCCTTTACCTTAGCAGTATCAAAAGTGATCTCAAGATAGGCAATAATAGCCTAGGAGTGAAGGCAGCCAGTCACAGTATACCTGTTATATAATAACCAAAGCAGGAAGGCTAGCATTTGTATACTTGCTTTCTCACTTGGGAACTTTGACTTTACTTCAGCATTTTTGGATTGTTTGGATTATTTGTGGAACCTTTCTATCTCTGAAGTATTAAAATAAACAGTTTTATGTGATGGGCTTTGCACTTCTCCAGTAGGCGTGTATAACTAACGACAATTTAAATGTTACCTGAAGTTGTTGTCAGAACACAGCTGTTGGTGTTTGGTTTTGTACAGATAATGCTGTGACATAAATACACAAGATCAAATGACAATTGTGTCTTCCAATAGTTGCAGAGTAGTGGCCATAGGTAAGCTTTGTTTTGAGCAATAGCTTAGACCCCCTTGAATGTCTAATATTTGCTCTCCCATGCTTTTAACCTGCTGAAAGAATTGGGCAGTTAGCTGCAGATACCAGGTGCAAAATCTGCTAACTTGGCTAGCTGCTGTTTATACAGAATGTCATGTGCCCTCTGGTGATCTATAAAGAATTGTATGGATGCAACCTTGCTGAAAATTCACATATGATACAAATTAATTGTGACTTATCAAGGAGCAAGTTTACTGTAGTGGTTAGATATCACTACAAGTAACCCTTCCTCTGTGTTTTCCGACTCATGCTAAGAATATTTATTTGGCATTCTCACTCTTACTCAAGTCCTGGGACTCTTGGAGATAGCCTTTAGTCATTCCAGTTGATTCTCTAGTACTCTGCTTGCCAACAGAAGGTTGTCATATTCAAGGGGGCAATGAATTCCAAGTCATATAGCCACACGAGAGAGTCTAGGAGCCCCACACATTGCTATGATGGAATCCACGTGGGTCTGGAGAGAGAAGCGACTGAGGATGACTGAGCTCAGTTTTCATTTCCGCCTTCACTGTACAGGTACTTAACTTACTGGCATCTTTTCCCAAGCGCTAAAGGTATTTTATCTGATCAGACTATTATCAAGTCAGACCAGGTAAGGTTAGTCTGGTTAAAGTGCACAAACCAATATAATGAATTACTGTTATGTGAGAGTTGAAATGCTTCAAAAGGAAAAACAAAGTATCTTGCTTTCTTCCTCCAGTCCTTCATAATGTGCTTGTGGTTGAAGTAGTACTTGTTCTCTGTTCTCTTTGTGCAGTCATTTATACAGAGTCTTTGCTTTTTTTGCTTTGTTCTAGTGAAGGTAGAAAGTAACACAGAGAATATCCCACATAGAACATATTCAGAAACTGGTATTTATATTGAATACAGGAAAACGAAAAAAAAAAAATTTTTCCCTGAAGTATTTGAAGATAGATAAAACTGACGTTTAAGCATTAAAACAGAAAGAATTCTGACAGTTTATTTTACCTTAGTGCAATGTTGGACTTAAAGAATTAAAAAAATATTTTCTATAAGTAATGTGGAATCCACATAGCAAAGTGATTCTATTATGGAATTTTAACTTTCAAATACTATCACATTGCACCTTAAAAGTGATACTGAATTTTTTAATGCAGTTATCACATTATACTTAATGCTCTGAAATTTTTCTGATGTTTTTACAATTTTAAGTTAATAAATTCAACTTAGTCCTCTTGCTAAAATTTAGGTTATGATGAAATTTGGGTATGCTGCCACCAGGTGGTGGCAAATCCTACAAGTCGTGTGTTATTGTAACTTACAGGTTATTTTCTTATTATTTTAAATAAAAAGTAATAAATATTTATATTGAAACATTATCTTATTTGGACTCCCAATATATGATAGAGTTAAAAGTTTGCTAAATACTATGGTGAAAGGAGTTTCAAAACCCAAAGTCCATACCTTTTTCTTTTCTCCTGTGATCTCTGAAGAACTACAGGAATACAGCGATAATGTGCACATTTTATCTGGCACTAAGGTATGAAGCATTGTTTATTAAAATTATAACCAGGCTATTAAAATGATGTTCTATAACAAGAAAGTCAGACTGGAGAAGTACATTCAGTATCAGTCAAGAAGATAAAGGATGGTTGAGAATTGGGATCCAGTGTGGTTTGATGAGAGAAATAGACATGAACTATAATATAAATATAAGTTGAATTGCTCAAAGCCCTGTCCAAACAGCTCAAGCTCTTTTGAGAACAAGTAAAGTTATAGTAGAAAGAAGATTCTGGAGGAAGCAATGAAAAGAAAGGGTGTGATTCTTGTGGATATAGATGATTGGCTGAACTTCAGAATTTTTAGATTCAGCATTACCCACTGAATTCCCCAGAGTTGAAGCTGGGATTCTAAGTGAGAGGTCACTGTCTCCCAGACTGTCAAAGGCTGAGCTGTCTTCGTTTTGTACTTCAGTGCCTTCTGTCCCTGGTGACTGGAGCAAACAATCACAGAACATATTACTTATCTTCCTGGGTACCCCTCCAAGGGATAGTTATCTCCAGACTACCAATGCTCTCTCAGCCCATGTTTAGACTGACAGTTTTGCTTTGTCAGAGTCCTTACACCAATATTTTCCCTCTCTTGGCTAACTTTGCCCTAGAAAGAACTGCCTGCAGAACTTGCAGTCTCTCCCAGAAACTATTTTTGTAAAAGCATTTTTTCCTTAAAATGTTAAGTATAGAGTCTGATACAAGTTTTGAAAAGAAAAGTGGATAACTATCTGAAAATATAGGACCAAGATCATGGCTGATTGAATGGGGAGAAAAATCACTAATGAACAAATCAACTGGAACTGCAAGAAACAATGTTAAAGCTATATATATATATATATATATATATATATACAAAAACTAGGGGGCCTTAACACAGGTTCTCTTAGACATGCATATATATGAATATGGATAGATTCAGTAATGGGTTGCTCGTTGATATCATTGACCAAAGTTGGCAAACACAAAGATTTTAGTAATTAAAGGAAATGATTGGACATTCAAAGAGCCCTCGCTCTCTCTGGCTGAGGTTTCCACTTGAGGACAACTGTGGAGTTAATTTAAAGACTCTTACCTATTAGCTAGGGCCAGTCACTGTAGATTGGCTGGTGGTTCACAAGGTCTTTTCATTGATTCAACAAGCATAAACTGAGTACCTGTTATGTTGTAGAGTCTCAACAAATTCCATGCTTTCTGGAAAAAGAAGATGACAAATATAAAAATGAGTCAACTATAAAATATTTAGTAGGATAACTTCATAAAAATAAATGAAGATGGATAAGGGGACAGAGTAACAGAGCAGCATGGCATGGTGGGTCAGTACTCAAGAGATGCAGCAGACATTCTCTCTGAGAGGGTACTGAGCAGAGACCTGATAGAGAGCTGTCAGAAAAGCCTGCCAAGATAAGGGACAAATAATAAGGATACAGAGCCTAAAATGGGAACAAGTGTCTTATTAAAAGGACCCAAAGACTTCCGGACTGGAGAAAATGAATGTAGGCAGAGGCTGGAAAGTAAGGCTTCAAGAACCTGGTAAAGACTTTGGATTGAGCGTTATGTGGGGAATAGGCTGTGTGACACTCATGGAAGCTTGAGAACTAGTTATAAACCTACTCTGTAAATCTAGGAAGGTATTGATAGTTTGGACTAGTGAGTGTATTCATGCCAGGCAGCTCTTATACTAATCTATTTTGAGATTCATTATAACCAGTTCCTCCTGAGACAGAATTTTTTAAAGAATCATTAGCAACCTGGTTAAAAGTCATGAGGATACCTACTCTCGGTCATAAGATGACCTGGTGCGTAGGTCTTGGCCGAGTCACTTCTCACTAAGGTGTTTGATGGAGGGTTTTTCTCAGGACTGTCATCCTCTGAGTCCTAATTTTTGTGATTGAACCTTAATGAGCTCCACCACCCAAGATGACCACAGCTGTAATGGAGATATTAGAATGCCCCAATGCCTCTGAATGGAATATAATTTGATCCAGACCTCTTTCCCATTCCCTGGGAGCCCAACACTACTCAACTCAGATCCTCAATCTCCTATCAGGATGATTTGAAGGACTCTGATGACAAGAATGATCACTGGGTGGAGTATGCCCATATAAAATGTCTTCCCTTTCCTATACCTGACTCTCATTTTCATGCAGTCTGTTGCCTTTTGGTGCTTTTTTTTTTTTAGGGCCCTCTTTAATGTTCATTTAAGCCTGACCTCATAGATCTGGGAGATAGTTGGGACTCTCCTGCATATTCTAAGAGTAGCACAGAGGATTTTGGCATCTTTTTCAGAAAAAGAAAAATTGGGGACTTTGAGCAACTTTAATCATGAGTTTCAAGAAGGGTTACTACAGCAACACTTTGTTCTTCCACAGTAAATAGATGCTACTTCATCCTTTCTCAGTGCAATTCCCTCAAGATGTCAGAGTTCAAATCAGTTGTCTAATCATTTGTGGTTCAGCATAAGGGTTGCGTTTTATGCTTTGGATGCAAAAGTTAAGCAATAAGTATAAAAATATGAATATCTTGAAATAAAGATCAGCTTTTGAGTTTTTGACTGAAGTATACAGCTCCCTCCAGCTGCATACTTTGATTAGTCACATAATCAAAACCTGCGGGTTTAGATACTTGGTCTTCAAGGTGACACTCTAATTTGGCAACAGAATCTAATACTTGATGTGAAACATGCAGAATAGCCATCTCCACCCCAAACAAAACAAAGCAAACATTTATTGGGTCAGTGTGTAGGCATAACTTGAAAAAATTTATCAGAAACTTTTGGACATTTGAGGCTTGAAATAGAGCCCACTTTCAATAATGAATGCTCTGGTGATGACTATATCAAATGGGTTAATTAACTTGCCTTTTAGTTTTAGAAATCTTGGCTTAGATTATGAGAGAACAGATTTCCCTGGGTTTAATGTGTTCCATACCAGACATTTGCCCACTTCTCCTAAATATAAACTGATCTCCCCTGTCAGTGACAGCGGCTTGAGCATTTCTGAAGCAAGCTGAAGTAGGAGAAATCTGAGAATTTCCTGAGGAGCGGTGAGGAAGGGATAAGCCAAGTTTTATGGCAATTGTGTTTAGTATTTAAAATTAATAATCATTATAGTCTTATGTAATATGTAACATTATAATTAGTCATAATATATAACTAACTCTCCCAGGAACTCAGTCATTCCTTGATAGTGAGTTGGAGACTGAGTGTTATGGAGAAAGCTCTGGGGAGGTGGGTTTATTCAAGTGGGGGAAATGTAGGATAAAGAGTGATTTATTGACAATTTTCAAATAATGATTTTTTTTCCCATAAAGAGGATGATGTTTTACTACTGTTCATAGAAGTTTGAGTAATATGAAATGAGCTTCCATTGAGGAATGTGGGATTTAGGTATAGTATACAGAAGGATTTCCTTTTAGTGAGTGGAATTCAAGTAGGTCTATTTCTAGACCGCAGAGATGGGAGTGGTAGTAGGAAGGAGGACGTAACCATCGAAAATGTGTGCAAATCATTATAAATAAATGAACATATGGAGCCTAAGTCAAGATTTTGTTTTGATACATTCTACCAACTGAGAAATTTTCATCAGAAAAGCTGAAAACCATCACCAGATTCAAAGGTAGCCTATGTCCCATTGAAGGGGACTATAAAAACTAATGTTATCCATTCAGAAATTCAAAGATGACTTAACCATTAATCGAAGACTTTTTTCCATTCTTATCATAATTTGATTCATAATAAAAGTGTGTTTGTTGAATCACTCAATGTTTAAGAGCGTATATCTCTCCTTATGGATGTCACTAGGCTATCACTTCTGGCCTGTTATCTCAGTCCAAAGTATTCGGTTATGTAAGTTCAGAGATTTTTTTTTTCATGAACTGTACAGATTAACTTCTTCCTGTGTACTTTTAAAAGTTATTTTTAAATTACTATGCCATACATCAATTAAACATTTGCAACCACAAGCTTATTCCAAAGGAGTAGCTAACATATCTGGGTTAAATGTTGTTGGCCCCTCTTAAAAAAGAAAAAAAAAAAAGATTCCATTGCGTCACATTCAAAACATTCAGATCAAGGTATGGCTTCAGCTTTTTCTTGGGCTATATGTTTTCTCAAAAGTACCTTGAACTTGCTCCCTATAATAGAAAGAGATTTTGTAGACATTTGAGTATAGCATACTTCCTCTTTACTAAAGAAAAATGTCAAGATATAAAGACTTGTCTTTTACTAGATGATATGAAAAAGTCTCTGCTCACTCCAGCACTATTTTCTAGGATAGTATCAGAGTTGATATGGTGAAGATTAGTGATGTAGATTTCGCAAGATCTAGTCTAGGCACAGCACCTTTCATTAGGGGGCAGAATGCCACCTGAAATAGTTACCCCAGTCGCTGGAGCCTGCACTAGAGGGGAATCATGTCGTAGATGCTGGTCTACATCTCTACATCTCAATTCATTCATTCACTTATTTATTATCTTTATGAAAGTAACATTATATGGGTTTCAAATGCATAGAATTACATATAATACCTGTACATACTATATTTTCTTATTGTGGATATTCTAGTTTTCATTCATCTGTACATAATTGAATCATTTTACCCAATTTATCTACCTTGTTTTGTCCTTTCTAACTAGTAACCACCATTTTGTCCTTGTAATCCAAGAGTTTTTGCTTTATTTTGTTCACTTATTTGTTTTCTTTATCACTTTGGATTCCATGTTTGATTTTCTTCCTCTTATTATTTTACTATCCATGTGGCTGCAAATGACATTAATTTTTTAAAAGATGTATTTATGCATACAGAGCTGGGGTACAGGCCAGAGGTGCAGGAGTGGTGAGAGGATTCACCAGAGACAGCGTGGGGAGCAGAACAGGTCGAGTGACAAAGTACACTGCTGAGGGGAGCAGCGGGAGGGTCAGGAGAAGACTGCCAGGCCATGTGGATCTCCCCCAGGGCAGGTGGGGATCGAACTCATGCTGAAGTGGTTTTAGCTTCTTAGTGCTGTGCTTTAACCCGCTGTGCCACTAGGGAGGGCCGACATTATGTTTTATTTGATTTATTCCATTGTGTGTATATACCAGGGCTTCTCTATCCACTTGTTTATTGATGGACACATGTTATTTCCATCTGTTGGTTATATAATGCTGAATGATAATCATGGGGTCAATGGGGGGGGATGCATATATATTTTTGAATTAGTGTTTTCTTATAGATTTTGAATAAATACCCATCTGGGGATAGTTTGATCCTAGTGTTTTTAGGAATCTCTATACAACTTTCGATGGTGAATCTATGAATTTATATTCCCATCAACAGTATAGGTTCTCTTTTCATTCTTGCCAGCACTTGTTGTATCTTGTCTTTTTGATAATAGTCATACTAATAGGTGTGAGGTGATATATCATTGGTGTTCTCATTTGCATTTCTCCATTTAATAAGGGATGCTAAACATCATTTTATATGCCTGTTGGCCATCTTTATGCTTTTTTTGGAGAAGTTTCTGTTCAGACCATTTTTTAATTGGATTGTTTGTTTTTGTCATTTTATTATATGAGTTTTTAAAAATATATTTAAATTCTGGATATTTCTTATCTGGTATGTGATTTGCATATATATATATATATATATATATATATATATACTTAGTTTTAAATTAAGTTTAACTGAACTCTGTGCTCTGTGGCAGGGTTTATTTTCAGGGTTCCATATATGAGACTCAAAAATAGCTACATAAAAATTGCTTTCCAAACTTGGATGAAAAATTAGGATTTCTGTTTCCATTTCCTAAGCTACATTCTCTCCCTAACCCTATCTTAGGTACCTCAGAATTTTTTTTTTCCCTCCAATTGGCTATCATTTTATTTTAACCTTTTGATTCAACTGGTCACTATATAGACTGCCTAGAGGGAGATGAGGGTTGCACAGCCTGTCAGGAGTAGCTCAAGTAGCTGTTTGTTCAAAGTACCTGCTGAAGCAGAAACAACCCTTTTTGTTTGGAAAGCATGTTAATGTGATAATGAAATGCACAAAGCAAAGAGGTTCATCCATATAAATGGGTCATTTAAATAATGAGCAAGGAGAAAGGATGTGGTTTGGTGTCAGTACTGATTAATTAGGACATAAAAATAAATAGCCATCTCAACATTGGCTGCCTCCCTTGAAACTTACTCTATTAGTGGGCAATGAAGTTAATGCAATTGACAATATAATTACAGGTTAGGTAACAGAGCAATCTGTGAATAGGCTCTTGCTTCTTTTATAGCTTTAATTTGCCAGATAGTGTCTCTCTTAATTTTCCCATCTCTACCTTGCTAATCTTCTGGTCCTCGCAGAGAAGTCTAGAGTTTTCAGTTTATCTGGTAGATTGCATCGGATACTAGATAGAGGTATGCAGGATTGTTCTAGGTATACAGTTCAAGCAACTTTTGTTAAGTGCCTTTCATGTGAAGTGAGTTTGTAGAACTTCACTTCAGGAAAAAAGAAAACAAAACTATAACAGTTTTTACTAGTGACTTTCTTTCCTCTGGAATCTGTGCCTTGCATAAGCAAGGCTCACAATTTCTGAAGTCTGTTAGTGGATTGTATTAAAATTAATAGTATATTGTCAGATTTATCCCCTCTACCGAGTAAGTAAACCTTGAGACAATGTATTCTGTTGATTTTACACAATCACAATGAGGATAACACAAGGTATTTGAAAGTTAATAATCAACCCAGCTTCAAATACTCAGGGAACACCTAACTTGAGATCTATAAGCATCACTGGTGGAGGTCACTGAAACTACTGAAAAGTTACTTGGATCTCACCCAAGTAGCAACCCTCTCCCCGCCGACACACACACATACATACACCAGGCGACATGAAACAACAAAACCACACCTAAAATCATTTTAGGTGTTGCTTACCTCCCCTCAGTAAGGGTATACAACAGTAAATGGGATGTGATTGGGTTAATATTTTCTTGTTACTCTTAAATGATGAATCAGAGGCTGGGTTTGACTTAGGTCAAGTCAACAGTAAACTGGTGGGCATTCTCAAAGAATTAATTTCAGTCTGATAGAGAGAACATTTTCAATGTTATTTTCAAAAGCCTATTTTACCCTTCCAGTGTAGACATAACTTTCTTGAGTGTGAAATGAAAGAAGAAATCAAAATTGAATTGTGTTTTGGAGAATAAACAAGAAAAATGTTTTTCATATTGCAGCAATGATGGATGTTTTCTGATCCCTTCTCTAAGATTTATACTTTTATTCATTTATTTTTCCTACATATTTCCCAGATTTTCAGTTCAAAGTAAATGATCAAGATGGTTTTTTTTTGACCAAAACTTTTTCTTTTTCTTCTCTCTCTTGCTGTCTGCTAAATATGAACAAAGCAGAATTTTCACAATGGCTCATTTGTATTCTCTGAATCCAGGAATAAAACAACTTTAGCGCCTTACCGCCTTACTATTCTATGTTGCCACTGAGGTAGAAGGGATGTACTGGCTGTTGATGAATAAATATATTTATTTAACTTCTAAGCAGGCATATATTGTTGAATAATAAACAGATGTTAACAATTACTCTAAATGTCCTGGATATTTTGAAAACTTTCATCACACTTGAGGTGGTTTATTGATTTAGTCAGAATTATACCTTGAGCACAAAAATTTTGTCATTTGGGATTCAACATGAGCAAAATCATGTCCACTAACATTTAAAATTCAGACATCATGGCTTTGCTTCTGTAACCTTCTGAACAATAGGTCTCTATAATATGTTCTTATTCTTTCTATGTAAACCAGAGCACATCGATTGACACATTTTCCATGGCTTCATTGTTTAGGGTACAGCATAAAAAATTAGAAATGAAAGATAAATAATATAAACTTCAAACACCCGCTCTGTGCATTTCAGGTAAACAGCGTATCTTAACACAATGAAAACTGCCCATGTTTGTTTTTAAAATAAATGGGCAAAAATCTATATTCCCATTCCTCTGGAGTTATGTTTTGCTTTTTGTTCTTTTTCGTAACATCAAGCCATTTTAGTTGAGTGATACAGTAAGTCACTTTGAATTCAAATATAAAATAAGGCCATCCATCATGTTAACAATTTAATTACCTGAGTATATATTTTTCCAGCAAAAAACTCCATTATTTGTTGTGTATCTTATTACTGAGCTGTTGCCTCGGGACAACTTGGCTGTCATCAAGCAGGCCTTCTGGTAAGAAATGGCGAGATAGGGAGCAGATAAGCCCTGCAGTCCTCTGCCCGCCTTCCCGGCCACTCCGCTCCCATGTTTGCTTGAGGCCTCACCTGTTAGAGTCCCTGTAAGCTTTGTTGCAACAGTGAAATGGTGACTTGTAAAGGCAGCGAAGCGTGACAGAGAGAGTGAAAGGGTCGAATGAAATAGAAATGTGATATTTTCTATCTTCGGAGGGCCCAGGAAATAGGACTCCTGCTTCTGAGGTTGGATTGGGCATTCATTATCACACAAGCATCAGGAAAGTTGTGGGATTCATTGTTGGGACTCCTGGAAGAGGCGAAGTAAACAATGCACTGGGTTTCTCTGATTGTTTATGCATCTGCCTTCCCTGTGATTGAGGATTAAGGAATAATTTCATCATTGAGGAAATGAGATTAGGATAAGTGAGGCAAAGTGAAGAGAGCAGCTTCTGGGCCTGCTCAGGGCACTGGGATTTCAGGACCCCCCACAGCAGCCCTCCACCAGGTGGTGGGATGACGCCTGTGATATGTGACTGTTATTGCTTGTTTTTTATTTGCACACCCTGGTTAGCACAAATACCAACAGTAACATATGCTACTAATTGAGAATATGGCAATCACCTTATGGGCTTTGAGAGCTTGCTGGGTACACAGTGGCAGTGGTAAGGACACTTCTGTTTTTACGGCTTTGCAACATGGTGGTTGGCAGTTTTATTTTGACCTGCACCCCTGCAGCAAGCATTGTCATCTGAGGAAGACAGAAAACAAAGACCAGACTCAACCAGCCATTAGTGCACACTGCCTGTTTCCTCGCTGGATAATGTTACAAGACAGGAAGGTGTTCTGTCTTTACTAGGGTTCTGAATCGAGGATAAATCTTGCATTTCAGAGCAGAGGCCTGATAAATGATGGAGACGATAGGTCCTGGTAGACAATTTTGGGTATGAATCTCCCAGGTAGCAGGGGGCAAGCTGCCAAGTGGAAAACCTTTGCTTCTGAACCTTGTCCAGAGGTTCCTTCTGGTCTACTGCATCTCTCTCTCCCTGACTCTCAACTTGAGGCCACATAATTCAAAAAGTATGCTGATTCTTCAGTGTAGTTTTTGCCTAGAGAAGAGCTACTGATCAGATTATGGTTAAACAAATGCATGGAACTTTCTTCAAAGCATGTTTCACTGGAGATGATTCAGCAGTTGCTGATGATGACAGGGAGAGGGTTGTTTTTCTTCTGTATTGCCTGATAACTTTAAAATACATCTGATTTTCATAGTGAACGCATGTTTTCATAAATGGAAACAAATAAAACAGTAGGCGAGGGCTTTCTCAAAAGGCTTGCCAGGTACATTAAACACACAAAAGTACATTCACAGCAAAAGTTGGTTGGAAACAGCTGTTTTAGAGGATTTTTTGGTAAATGCAGTTAACAGCATCATCATTAAAGGCTGGAAGCAAACGTGTTACTGATTACACCCCATTAAGAAATTGGAATGTATTCCCCCAAGGAAGCACCACAGCCCATACTATTTGAACATAACAACCAGCTCCGAAACAGCTAAGCCTTCTTTGGATTGTGCAGCCTATCTAAAAGATAAAACTCTCAGGAAAATGAGAGTACATCTTAACTAATCAGAATGTCTTTAACCGTGTGATTAGAGGGGTGATTTCCTTAATGCCTGTCACCTTTCCCTCGCATTGCTCTGTCTTGGGTGGTAGACTAGCCATGGTTGTGCAAGAGAGCAGCCGTGAAGGAAATTCGGGGCTTGGCTGGCTTGCAGTGTGCATGCGGCCCTGTCTGGGGGCTGTGGGCTGCGTGTCACGGCCACAGACTAGGTGGGCTCCTGTGAGGGTGTGTATGAACAGGAGTGGGAAGGAGCTCTTCAGGGTGGGGCGGAAGACTGCTGGGGTCCTGGGGTGGGGAAATGAATAAGGTCCATGGGATTACTGCCCCGAGAAATAATGTTCATGTGTTGAAAAGGCACTGTCAGAACGCCGCGGAAGCAGGGCCTGCCGCACGTCCGCAGCTTGGTGGTTATTGTTCACTCGCGTCTGCGCGGCCTGTCCACCGCGCCACTGACTGGCTCTCCAAACACTTCTCATAATGGCCCAGAAGCCTCCCCAGGGCCCTTGGGGGTTAGCTGGGAAGGAATTTAAGTCCAGTACTCGGTAAGAAAAAAAGGCTTTCCCCCCTTTTCTACACATCTGAAAGGAGGGTCAGATTTCTGCTCTTGATGAAAGACTCACCGCTGGGGACTAACCTCCCTGCACACTGTGGCGGCTATGCTGTGGCTGTTGGGAAGCGCAGGCCCTCCTCTCCAGCTTCCTGAAAGGGGAGTCACTGCCAAAGACAATGGCGAGCACCCCACTTTCAGTACGGGCAGGGTGTCCCCTATGTATGTGAAACTATGAGAATTATAGCAATGCTAATGTAAGAAATTATGATTATACAGTAAAAATTTTATCATTATTTCACTTGTGCAAACCTGTTGGTAGGGCCTCATATACATGCTACAGACTCTGTGAGTCCCATATGTCCTTATTTTTAAAAGGAGGATAATAAGGCCAAAAAATAAGCATATTTTTGTGAGCAACACATGCTCAGCAAAGTGAAAAGGGGTGTGTGTGTGTGTGCACATGTGTCTGTGAGAGAGAGACAGAGAGAGAGAGAAAGAGAGAGTTTTGTATGTATTTACTGATGAAAATGGATGTCAGCATTTTTGCTACAAGAATTCCTTGAGGATTTAGGGACCATTTGAGATTTTAGACTGTGAGAGGCCTACTTGTTTGCTGCCTGGGAGAAACATTCCTGGGAAAATCAGCTTCTCCTCCACTAATTTGGAACTTTGGAGACCCTTAGGGTTAAGCTGAGGCAAAAATAGACTTTTGAGGAGAGAGCACATCCCTGCCCAGAGTGATCAGTGATCCTCATCTAAACACTTGGGGTTCTCAAGACCTCAGAGAAGGCTGCTAGAATGTGACCTGGGGATTTCTGGAAGGCATTATGTACCACTTGTGCTATCTGAAGTGTGAGGGCATCACCATGCAGTGCCCTGTGTGGTAACTTGGAATTTATCTCCCTTTATTACTAAGTTCTTAGAGTGTGGAAGGTTACACTCCAGCAGAGTCTTGATGAGGGAACTCTGAATTCAACAGAGAAATCTGGAGAAACCTGGAACTGGTCTGTGCACCTGAAGGAACTGTTTCGAAAGGGGACTTACTGTACAAAGCACCTTTTGTCCAAGCCTACAGTGAATGTGGGGGAACTAGTGGAAATGGCGATAAGTTTATTACACCAAAACTTTGATGTAGCAGATAAATATATTATTGATAACACTACAACCAAGATTCTAAGGAAATGTTCTTGATAACATGGCACAAATATTAGTATTACTGACTATCAGGAGAAGTCATTTGCCACAAAGAAAAATACATTTGATTTTGAACAAAAGAAATGGTGATAGGTGTCAGCTAGGGAGTCTTGTAACTATGTAACTATGTCTATCACCATTTCCTTTTTTCAATGAATTATGGGCAAAGTAAATACTTTCAAGGAACCTACATGTAAATACATTCCAAAAGCTATTTGATTACTTATAGTGAAATTAACTTGTTGTCCTTTAAAAAAAAGAGAGGAATTTCCATAAAATTACATCCATATTTCTGAAGATAAGATTTATGATTAGATATTTCAGTCTGCCAAATGAAAGTGAGTTGGAGAGAGGGTACTTTCACATATAAATTGTATTCTGTTTTATTATTATTACTTTTATTTTTATTCCAATAGTTAAGGTAGCTCATTACTTTTGCCTGGCAAGCAAGCTACTTTTCCTCTTATTGCTCAAATATTTTTTCCATTATAATACATACACTCGTTCACTCCGTTCATCTTTCATTTTTCTCTTTCCCTCTCAGTTCAGCAATCATTTACTGAACACCTAATATGTCCTCGGTGCAATTTAAGTTACTAGAGATAAAAAGAGAAAGTAGATTGGGTCTATGATCCTGAATGACTCATATCATTTCTTTTGTTCACATTCTGGAGGAGAACGAAGTAATCATATAGTCTGATATTGCCCCGAGGGTAAAGATGACCTTACAGAAAGGATTCTAAAAGAAGGGCCTCCCAAGTGGATATCTACAAGTCAGGGATGTCGAAGATGATCTATTGGGTTCAGAAAATAGTAAGTCTGCTTTATTTTATTTCACTGCCATAGTTCTATTAATATTTATAATATACACATTGATATTAATTTACCACATCTGTATTAGACAGTACTATAGTGAATATCTTATAAATAAACATATGCACATATTGTGGATAAATGCAACAAATTCTATTAAAAGATTATATGAAGAGATACACTTGACAACTACTGGTTGAGGTTTTATTTTCCATGAGAGAGAGAAAACATGGCCATCTTGTTTGGCTCTTTATTGTCAGAGACTGTACCTGGAACATTGAGCCATAAAATATATTCAGCAAAAGAATGAGTAAATGAGTGAGTAAACCAACAAATGGGCTCTGTCCCTTTTCTTCAGAGCTGTTAAATAAAAAAACACTGATTAACTCATTGACATGTGCCAAGGTGCTAAAGACAACAAACATTTTAAAAGGTTTTGTATGGAAATATTCTCTTTTCTCTAGATTTGAACATAAATGTAGGTTTGTGCAGTATCATCCTTCGAGGTGAAATCTTCTGGAGGGGCAAGAGGCTTGTGAAGCTTACTTGTTTGTCTTGGAAATGGTGTATCATGGAGCCCATACTTGAAGGAATTCAAAGAAGGACCTTGGCTGAGCATCATTGCCTCCAGATGATGCAGGCACACCAGTTTCTACTCTTTAGAAATCTCCAGGGGAGCATTAAGAGCTGAAATTTGGTTATGCTTTCAATGATGATGGCTATTTGATCTGGAAAAATATGGCAAGGGTAAGTTCCTTAGGTTTGTTGACTGAGATTACCAAGATTATTATTTCTCCTTTGTTTCACTAGTGATGAGGATATAGGTTTTGTGAATTAATGGAAGGTTTGGAAGTATAGCGGTATAGTCCAAAGGAAATAATAGGTGAATAAGCAAACAAAAATAAACTTGGTGAATACATTCTATTGTTTTCTCTGCAAATCTGTCCATTTTAACATTTCATACTTAGGGTTTAAATAACTCTTATTATAAATAAAGAATATCATATTGTTATGAGACAAGATGATCATGATAAAATGGTCCTGAATATGTCAATTAATGTAATTCACAATTTATGAAGCGTTTTTACACTTAATCATCTCATCTAATGCTGGCATAATCAGTTATACATGTATTTTCTGAAGAAAAATGTAAATGCGAAGAAGTGACAGAACTAAGGTTCTACTATAGATTTTTAAATGTCACCTTTTTATTGAAGTAGCATTGTCTGACAAAACTATATATGATTTAGAGGTATAAGTTCACACCTCTTCAAATGTATGTTACATACCACATTCACTACCAAAGCTCCCATATTCCTCCACCATAATTCATTGGGTTCTTTTCCAATTTGTTCCCCATCCTTCCCAAACCTCCCCTTCTGGAAGTCTGCAGTCAAACTGCAAGAGTTTTTTTTTTTTTTGTTTAGTTTTGTCTGTTTCTTTGTTATGTTTTTTTATGTTTGACTTATGAGTGAAATCAGCTTGTATTTGTCTTTCTCCTTTTGACTTACTTCCTCTAGTATAACCCCGTCCAATTTTAGCCATGTTTTTGCAAATGCCAAAAGTTTTTTTTTTCATAACTGAATAATGTTCCATTGTGTATATATACCACAGTTTCTTAATACACTTATTGGTCATTGAACACTTAAGTTTTTTTCCATACTTGCAAAAAATATGTTACTATTACCACTTTACAGATAAGGCAATGAGATAGGAACTCCATGATAGTTCTGATAGTCAGAGGGTTCCACCAGTGAGAGGACGGTCATCTAGCAGCAATTAACAAACTTTTGGAGATATTAACAAACATTTCTTTCCATGGTTCCTAGGCTCTTCCAGTCCTCCTCTGGCCACCCTCATGTGTTTTCTTACTGGTTTCCACTGAAATGTGATCTATTGATTGGTAGCTCTCAATGTTACTCAATCTAAATCCCCACTTTCCAGCTGCCTTCTCACTTCTGCAAATGTTAAACGTCTAAAACTGTGCTCCTGCTATTCTGCCTTGAACCACCTTTTTTTCTGTTATCTTCCTCTCCAAAGGTGGCACATCTGTTTTTCCAGTTGCTCAGAACAGAATCCCTGAAAGTCTCTCTGATTTTCTCTTCTGCTATATATATCCGATCCATACTGTTGACATTCAGTCACCAAAGTTTATCTAGCATCCAAGCACCTCTCACCACTTTCATTGCCATGCCTTGGTCCACATCACCATCACCTTATCTGGACATCTGGTAGGCTCTTGACTATTACCTCCTGAGTGTTACCACCTGCTATTTCTAAATCCAGAGATATTACCTTTACATTACCAATTATTTGACACTGGGAGAGTTTTATATAATGCATATTCTGATTCAGAAATTCTGGAATGGAACTGACATTCTATATTCCTAAAAGGTTCCCAATTGATGCCCAATGGATGCTTTTATCCACAGGTACTAGCGATATTCTGCACTCTAATTCCAAGAAGCTTGGCTTATATGTTTAGGCTGTTCTGAGCATGAGTTTTAGATCTGGTTACTACTTTTTTTTCAGTTAGGCTATCACAATAGGCCCATGCCTTCATCTGCACTTCCCTCAGTCCTTTTTGTCTAAGTATGGTCTCAGCATGCCAATAGCCACAATGATTCTCCATTTCCAGTAGGATGGATTGGAAATTAGGCAGAGCAATCTGCCTTTATATTTTATCCACATCTACTGTTTTCCAAAGCCCCACCCCCTCCCCATCCTCATCCACAATACTCCATCCCCCAATCTCATCCTTCTCAAAGATGGCATGCTTGCTTTTTTGTTACTATGGAAATTCATTCTTAAATTGGTACTAGATCTTTATAAAATTAGTTGTTTATAATTTCCATCATTAATTAGGTCCAGAGACTATAAATGCTTGTGTTTTTATACTTCTTATAAGGGTGTGGTGAGTCTTAAATTGTGTGTGTGTGAGAGTGTGAGATTCCTGGTGCTGATGCATACCTAATAAGCACAACTATTTGTTAAATCGTTGCACTAGAAACCTGGTACAACCACAGATTATGTGAACATAGTGAATAGTTATGGAACTGGAAAGACAGTGAATTGATTAGGCTGGGCTATTTGTCTGAATTTACAACAAATTGCTCAAGATAATCTTCTTTATCGTTAAGTAAATGCAAAGACGTTGCAGGCCTCACAGAGCAGTTTATCTAGTTGGTCTTACCAACTTGTTTAGAGTGAAAGAGAAAGAGAAAGATGATTCCAGCTCTGGATTGAATTGTACCCCATCCCATGGCATGTCCAGAGATTTTTTTTATACTTTTCCTGCCAACTTCATTTCATTTAGAAGAATTATCGTTTGAATGACTTGTGGCCAATAATGATAATTGGCCCATTTGTCTTTCTCCTCTCTGCTTCTGTTCTATAATTTCTATCTGTGGGACATCTGTTCATTTCAAAGAGATCTCTGTGAAGGAACTTTAAAGAGTGATGCTTTTAAAAATCTTGACTCTTTCATAAGAACAGTGAATTATACGTCGTTGTGTTTATAAGCAAAATAACAGAGCTCATCCCTTTTGAGAATCCCCAGAAATGTCAACAGTCAAAGGACTAAGCATGTCCAATTAGAATGTCAGCATTGCATTTGGTTTAAAAAACAAAAACAAAAACAAAAAACCTACAAAACAGCAACTCATCAAAAAACTTTACTACTAGTTAAAATCTAGATTGAATATTGAGCAGGATTACTTGCATAAGCAGACATTGAATTAAATAACATTTTCTTTGATGATGTTATCACAAACCAAAACCAAAACTGTATGTATACACAGTTATAGTTTCACATCCATGAACACACATCCACTTATATACAAGTATATAACTGTGTATATATACATGTATATGCATTTTGTATATATACAAATTTCCAGAAGTGGAATTATCTATCTTTTCTATGACTGGGAATCTAGGAGAGACTTTTCCACCTCTTATTTCTGCTCCCCGAATTCCCTTTGTACTTCTATCATCACCATCCACTTACCCACATTCTCTCCTTTCCTTCTCAGCTCAGATGTATCACATATTTCCCACTCAACAACCATTTAACATGCTCTTACTCTGGTCTTCTTATGTGCAGTGGGAGAAGGGAGGGGGTCATGATGTTGAAGAAATTAATCCGAATTTCTGATGTAGCAGTGGGAATAGGATCCTTGATGTCAAATATAAGACAGAAGTATAACTCAGTCCATGAGAGAGGATGGGGTTTGTGATCAAGCTCCAGCTGACTGTAAGTGGCTGATGGTTATTGTGGTAATGGGTGAGATGTAGGGAAGAGGAGCTCCTGCCCATGAATTGGAAGAAGTTTTTAGAAATTAAAAGTAGACTAAGATGAGAATGAGCTTGCATGAACTAAGTCAACCCTGAACTGATAACTTCATTTATTTTCAAGTTCTATCATCTGGTGGGGGTGAAGGCTGTGGTGCATGCAAGGTCAATCACCCAAGCCTGCCCAGGACAGGACATCAGAGCCCCTCCACTGAGAAGACTTGGGGGTGCCCAGCAATACAGCATAGTTCCTCGTTGGAATGTTCATGTTTTCAGAACAGAGTGTTTTTTCAATGACTTGACACCTCCAAGAATCGGGTCGTTCCCAATATTTGACTTGTCTCTGCAAGGTCAAATAAATGTTAAAGCTAACTGCTAAAGAGAAGGCCAGGGACTGACTGGAAGGAGAGTGAATTGGTCACGCATCAGGAATCCTCATTGTTCCCTCTGGACCATGCTGGCTGAGACTGCCCTGAAGCAGCTCCATTTGACCACTCAGCTTCTTTTTCTTATTTGGTTGTCTGTTCACTCTAATACATTGGTTATAAAAGTATTAGAGAATTAATATGAATAATCTTGTACTTGCATGGATGAATCAAATAAAACTTTCCTTTGAACTTTTGGAAACAGTCCTTTGAGAGTAATTTTTCCAAGATTACACAAAAGCTTTTATTTTTTCTGCTGACTTTTATGTCGCAATTCTCAAAATAAATCTGAAAGTCCACTCCATTTTTACTTCACTAATCTTGCATAATAAGGTTTGAAATTTATATTCAAATACTAAAAATAAATTGGTCCCCTGTTATAGGCACTTAGGATTGGGATTCTGACTTGTAGAATTGGACTTGCTCTACATGCAGACTGACTGAAGAACCAGAAATCTTGGCAAAATCAAGATTGTGTTGGGGTGAGCATGAAATTCCAATGAACACCCAGGGAATGTCAGGATGCTTAAGGCTAATGCAGTCCTTTAAATAAAGAGCACAAAGTAATGGAACATTTGTGTACATGTATGTATTATGCCTGGTAAAAATTAAGAAAGTCACTTAGAGATGAGATCCCTATACATTCTGTCTATAAAGTGTGCCATCATGCCTTCAATATGTGTTTCTTGAGTGTTGATTTTATTCCAGAAACTGTACTTGGTGCTGTATTTAGAAGTGTAGCACCAGTGACATGCTGCACTAGAAGAAATTTCAGCTGGTCCACTCAGAAATATTTTGAACAAGGAGGATAATTAAGATTTCTTCAGGGTTAGGCAAGGAAACTCTGAGACTGACATGATTAATGGAATGGATTTGAGTTTTGCTGGAACAGATGGTATAGGGGCATCTCTTTGGGAGAGACCTTGGTTGGAAGTCAAGAAGAATGTTGTGGCGTGAGTTCCCTCGCTGCAGTCGTATTTAGTAGTTGGAGCAGAGTTCACATCTGGGACCCCTCTGAGAATTAGCCATTGTGGAGAACAGTGAACCAAAAGGAAACAGAAGTAATATATATTGAAAGGCTTAATCTGATCTCTTGCCTGTCTTCAAAGGAAGCTTCATTTGTAAAGGACATGCATGATCATGAAGAAAGGACCCCCATTAAGCAATGCAGAAATAATAAAAGACCACATCCAAAGCCCCTGGTCCAGGGAGGTGAAGGGACGAACTCCAGGCCCTGCTGGGGTACTCTGATGGAGCGAGACTAAAATTCATCTCTTGGGTCCTCTGCTCAATGAAGCACAATTCCTTTCTTTTGCTGTAAATTAAGATTTATCTGACAAGAAGCTTCCACATGGAAACGGAAGCGTTAGAACCTGGCAAAGCAAGTTTCATGCTCATTCCGTTTTGTTGGCTTCTTCCCTTTTATCTTCTTTGTTTTGGGGGAGGAGTTAAGTTTGAGAGTTCTGTGTGCTTATGGAGTAAAAAAAAAATAATGAAACCATCATTTAATAAAGTAACACTGTTGAGGCAGATAAAATATATACATTTGTTTCCTCTCTACTGTGCTCAGGGTCATTGTTTGAAAACATCCCCATGGCTGAAAAGTGAGAAGGAAGTCTCATAGAGAGAACTCTTAGACAATGTGTGTATGTGTGTGTGCATATATTGGCTCATACTCTGTACTTTTACACAGTTTGCATTTTTCACTTCATATGTTGTCTTTATGATTATTGCAAACACTTTATTATATGGTGCTCATTCTGTGCCATAAACTTTTTAACCGTTTTAGATAGTGCAAATTATTTCAGACTTACCAGATTTGTTTAAATCACAACTAATTCAGTTATTTCCTACTTGTTAGATACTTGTGTTGCTTCCATTTTTTGTTGTTACAATGAACAATGTTGTACCCAGTGTTGCTATGCATGACTTTTTGGCTTTGTGTGAATGGTTCCAAAGGTATAGAAATGTTCTAGTACATTTCATCTTATGATAATGTTATCTCTGAGGGGGTGAAGGTATGAATTAAGTAGTAGATGGAGGAGCTTCAGCTTTATTTATAATGCTTATAAAGTTTTCCATGGAAAATACATTAATGTATTATTTGTGTAAAATTAATGTCAGAAATGAATACTAGTCTAAAAGCTCCTAGGAACATAACTTTACTCATACAATCTTTTATCCCCTCACTTTGAAGATACCACCTGCCATGAAATTAAATATTTGTAGTGGTAGCAGACAAATACAATGTTACAGTGCTTTGTATACTTTTAGTAATTCTAGAACCTCTTAGTTCTAACATACCTGTATGTCAATCATCAGAGAATCCACAAAATGGAGTAATTCCCAGTTTTGACAAAAATATCATCTATGCAAATGGATCAAAAAGATACATCATATTTACACAGTGAAATATTACTCAACAATCAAAAAGGCAAAAGTCATGCCATTTGCTGAAGTATGGATGAAGCTAAAAGGGATTAAGCTATCCAAAATAAGTCAGAAAGAAAAAGATAAATATCAGATGGTCTCACTTAATGTGTAATATAGAGAAACCAAACAAAAGCTTAAGAAAGAGCTAAAACTAGTGAGCTTTTCATAGATCTCAGGCATACAACAGGGGAGGAAAAGAGGGGTGATCAAAATAGCAGTGTGAAGAACACAAAAGAATATGGTGATGGTTCACAGGTGATACATGGCAGGAGAACTACAGGGACTACAACAATGTAAGAAGAAAATTAATAAAATGAAAACAATGCCATCTATGTCTAAAAAAGTAATTTTAGTTGTTAGTCAAGCATCACTTTAATGTGACAATGGACATGTAGCCTTGAAATTTCAAAATCACTATGTGAATACCAACTCTCTTATTGTAGTACAATTGTACTCATTAGAACTAGACATGTTTTTAAATATTCATACTGTGTCTAGTTCTGCAATTCAATTTATCTGCAACTAACACTTTATGTATAGTTTCTGGAGTCTAAACTTCATACTGTACCTATAAGCATGAGGATATACACTGTATGTAGCTACAGAAAAAGAGAAAAAGAAGAAGGTTTATATCACACAATGTATTTTAAATTGGCATTTGTGTAGCATTGGAAAATAAAGATATTTACCAGTATATCAATGTTCCAGCTCAGAGGGTGACCTTGGGCTATTATCAAACCCTTCTGTTCACAAGGCATAGCAGGAGGCAGGAGACCTTCCAAAAACAGATCCAATGACATACCTGGATAACCATTTCAACCGAACAAACTTCAATGATAAAAATTTCTTTGAACATCTAATCCCTTAAAGATAGAAAATGTCTAGCTTTTCCATAGCAACCTGTTTTGAGGTCAGATGGTCCCAGTTAATGTTGACTGCCTTTTTGCTTTTCAAAGTTCTCACTTAATATCACTATTTTGCCCCATCGGCATCATTTTGATAGATCCTGGGATCAAGATTTCTCTGTGTAGGACATACTTTGAATACCCAGCAGGTATTTCTGCCCTCTCCCTGCCCCCACACTTGTATGTATGCTTTTCAAGGTTGAATAAAGGTCCATAGCCTGGACCTGTTATTTGACTACTTAGCTTAACTTTAGTCCTGCCTGTTTTCTGAAATTTTTTTTCCTTAATAAGAATTGAACCAGAGCAAAATAAATAATCTTTTTTTAGTTTGATTATGCTACTCTCTATCATATCCTTTTATGAAGCCATTGCTTTAATTTTACTTATATTGTGTATCTATATGTCTTTGAGGTCCAAATTGAGTTGCAGAATCGGGCTGTCTAATGTACTTTCTCCATTTTATAACACGTTCTATAATCTACACTGTCCAGTATGGTAGCCACTAGTCCTATGTAGCTATTACACTTGAATAATGTAAGTGGGGACCTGAATTTTAATAGCATTTAATTATTTTAATAATCTTCAAGTTAGTTACATGTGACTAGTGACTGCCATATTGGACAGTGCAACCATAGATCACCTTGTCACGTTCATACACAACTAGAGAATCTTCATTTCTGCTGTAGCTTTCTTTCTTTCACTTTTGCTATAGCTTTGGTTTTATTTAATATCTGACTCTAATTTTACTGAGTTTTGCCTCTGGAATTTGAATTCTAATCCTGTCCCGCCGTGTTTATTTTGCCTCCATCTTTTGAATTTTTTCCATGCTTAGTCCCCAGGCTACCTTCAACCAGTAGGTATTTCTGGAAGTTTCCATTTGGAAAATGTTTTATTGCTCTTAAATATGAAAAATGTGTTTAGTTCCTGAAACATTCTGTAAAAATTTATAGAACTTCTTAGATTTCTAGTTCTTCTATTTAAATATATTTATATTTAGACAAATGTTTATTGAATATGTATCTTTTCTTGAAAATCAGAGCTTATAAAATTAGCACTAATCCTCACTCTTATGTGGCGCTCACTTTTATGTCACACTCTTATGTGACCCACTCCTTCCTGCTTCTTGAACTTGGCCTTCAGGCTGGCCTGGTGGCATAGCATAGCCATGATTTAACCTGGCATGACAAAGCCCATCTTCCTCTCAGGATATCTAATAACTAAATTGCCAGTAAGTAGGAACTTCCTTATGCCTTTTTGAGGCTTTTGAAGTGATTAGGATGAGCAATGATTCTCCAGAAGTGGTTGAGTGTTGAAACAGTAAAGATGAGGATTACAAGCTGGATCCACCCCATTCTTCAAACATACCGCCTGAGATAATAGAGAAACCGTAGAGTTCCCAAGCCCTGTGCACAGACTCCTCTTTACTTAGAGGCCGACCAGGATGCACAGAAAACATAACTGATACCGCTAGATAATTATTGACTAGTTTTTAATGCGGGGGGTTGTATTCCTTTCTCTTCCTGGTTGTGTTTCGCGGATGCAGGTTGCTTGACTTCTATGTACACACATGATGGTTTAACTCTGCGATGAAAACTTCGGCCACCAAGACTAAGGTAACTGGCTCCAGCACACCTGTGATATAAATGGCTTTAACATTTTGAAACATTCTCTTTCTAATCTATGTCTGTGGTTTTGAGTGTAAAGGTAGAGCAGATGCATAGATTTGTGTAATATAGTGTGTTTGCTTTTGTTTCTGACTAACATTCTGGATTGTAAAGATGCCTTATTTGTGGCAAAAGGGCTGTGTGGAATGTGTTTTTATAAATATCTAAATGTTCAAGGAGAACTGTATGAAGGCAGCTGAAGCAACTAACTCAACATTGCTTGGGGACAGCAACCTTTTTCTGTAGTTGACTACTTCTTTCTCATATGTCTTTATTGTGGGAAGGTAGATATTTAAGTGGAAATTAATAGGGTAGGATGTCTCCTTCATCCTGCTTGCTTGCCTTAGCTTCTGCCTCATGTTTCCCCAGACCTCTTTATCTCCCCTCCTCCTGCCTTCATAGATGTTAGGAAGGTCTAATTGACTTCCTGTACCTGGTGCCTGCACCATGACTTTTTGCTCTCCACTGGAGAAGTGTGAGCCATGGATGGTGGTGGGGGGGTGGGGTGGGGATCACATTGGTAGACAAAGAGAAGTTGCTCAAAAGTATATGTTGAATTAAATGTGCAGCCACCACCCTTTAAATGTTATCAGCAGTCCACCAGGAATGTGGGTGACTTGCTTTCTCTCTTTCTTGACATTCTTAAGAGAAGTTGCCTCCTACTCCTAGATGCGGAGATGTTATTCTCAGTATCAAGTAACCAAAATTGCAGTAGAAACTTTTCATACTATGCTTTAGGCATTATATTAATACACAACATATAATCCTCATGTATTGTCATGTTCCTTTACTAATATGTATTATCTTCTTTCTTTATATCCAGGTTCATTTTTTTTTTCATATTTTCTCACCTCAAAATATTCTGCGGGGGGGGGGAGGGAAAAAGTTAGACTGATATCCTGTCGCTAACTAGTAGTGTGATGCATTGGAAGGGCTATTCTAGGTGATCACTAAGGCTTTCTTTCATGCCACAAATTTGTAGTTCTATTCCTTTCAGAGCTCAGGTCTCTTCCCCAGTGTTCATCTCTACCTTCTTCTCTTTTGCCTCCCATGAATCATGTCCGACCCCCAGCTGTCCCCAGGTCCTGCTTTAGGAGATACATTTCCACCACAGGAGGAACTCTCTTTGTATTTAGCGATGTGAATTCATACTATCAGAGGGTTAATCTTCCAAGACTAAGAGCAGATTGGGTAAAATAAGAGAAGATCAGTGGTGTACCCTGCCATGAGTGGGGTTTTCAGTCATGCAGGTTTCTAGCCAGATTTTTAGAAACCTGCATCACAGAAGTCACTTGGGCATCACACCCTGAGGAAACATGGGTTAATGTGTGGTGAATAGAAATACCAAGTGTATGCCTATAGGGTAGTTTTCATTGGCATGAGCTTAAGCACAGGAAAAAAAATGGCCTTGGTAATGTTAATTTTTTTATGGGCAGTTGCACGATAGCTGGTTTTGGAATGTTAGCAGCACTGTTGCAGAACTAAAAATGTTACCCTGAGACATTTTAAAAAAGCAATAACTATCTGGTTTTAAAGCACAGACATTAAAAAAATTATAAACTTGGAAAGCCTGTTTTGGTTGTTCCTGCTTTAACATTGGAGTGTTAAATTGGCCTTCCCTTTCTTGACTTTCTCAATAAACAATTGTTTCAATTGATTGTTCAGTGATTGTTTGACTAGTTTGACAGTAGGATGTTTATGCTTTAACTCAAAGATGCCTGGTGAGGAGACTGAGTTCCCTTTGGGGTACAATTTGGCTTCACAGCATGAAGGTGGGGTGCTCCAAGGTCTGGGTTGGCATTCTCTGCATGTTGAAGAGGACATTGTGATGTGGAAGGAGTGGTGCTCAAGGAAAAGTGGGTGTCATGTAAGGCCTGGATTGTCTGTCTGAGTTTGGCACAAACTCAGAAACCAACCTCAAGCCCAATGACTCTTGGGGACTGACTCCCACTGGAGCTAAGAGACTATTCCCTAGTCCTGTATACTCAGGGAGGGGTGCTCAGGCCAGGGCGGGACAGCTCACATGTCAGCATGGCCAAGACAACTCAACTTCCTGTCATCATTTTAAAAAATAAAAGTAGTATTACAGAACAAAATTAGAATTTAAAGTAATATCTCTTTAAGTTTTGTTTCCCCAAGTAACTTTCTTACAGTGCCACCATTTCTTGCTTAATATTTTACCACAAATGTGGGCTTATATTTTTTTGATTAGTTTTATAATTATTATAAGTATCAGTCCACCCTCTAAAATTTACTTCCTCTCTAGCACTAGCTTTTTGCATAATTTATGAATTGATGCTGTGATATGTAACTCCACGACAAATAAACTAATAAATTTAGCCCTTATGTATCACGATGTGTATTTAAAGATTATCAAGACAAAGAGTATACATATCTTAATATTTGTATGCAGATTATAAAATTTCTTAATGGTCTCTAGTGTATGAATGTACTTAACTGGATATACAAGTTATATAAGTTATGTAGACAGGGAAAGCAGATGTAACATTAGCCTTGACGTTTCTTTCTGATCAATTTCAATTATCGATGAAAGTAAACATTGTTCATGTACTGGAAATTTGTTTTTCTCTTAGTTGAATGTCTATGTCTGTCCTCTGTTGTCGTTTTTGGAAATTTTTTTAAAAAGATTTATTTATTTGTGCATACAGAACTGGGCTACACAAAGGTGCAAGGTCAGTGAGAGGATTCACAAGAGACAGAGTAGGAAGCAAAACATGCCGACTGATTAAGTACACTGCTGAGGGGAGCAGCGGAGGAGACAGGAGAGGTCTGCCGCGCCATGTGGTCACCTCCAGGACAGGGATTGAACTCATGCAGAAGTGGCTTTAACTTAGTGCTGTGCTTTAACCCACTGTACCACCAGGGAGGGCTCCAAATTTTTGGAAATTTGATTTAGTCCATGACTGAGAAATGTATCATTTATTGTCCATATTGTGATAACAGACACTGGGAGATTAGAGCATTGCCTCTTTGGAACTGTGGCTAGTTTATATTGTCCATTTTTATTGGCTGTATTTAAATGTGCACAGTAAAATGATTCCTTTTTTAATGACTCTGTTAGGAAAATTCAACACCTATGCTTTGGGCCAAGTAAGTGTGACTTAAAAAAAAAAAAACAAACCTATAAATAATGAAGGCAAGATTTAGACTAAAAGAATTTCTGAATCCACTTAATGGAAATTATTGCCCTAATGAAACCTATTCTCTTTTTAAAAGTCCAGATAAAAATGAAGAACCAATGGTTTCACCAAAGAGCTAGAATAATTAGATCTAGGTGTCAGGGAAATCTTAAGTGATCTGAAAATCCACTCTAGATATTCTTGTATACCAATGCTAAATCGTACCTTCATTTTCCTGGCACTAGATGAGGTTAGGTTAAGAATTCCTGTTATAGAAAACGTGGCCACGATTTTCATTGAGCAGGATGCAAGAAATTAGAAAGCATATTCTAATTTGGCAAGAGATTAACTGTAATCCAGTTGTGTTTGCTGACACTGTGAACCTATAAAATATGGTGATGGTTTTTATTCTCCAGTCACAACTTGAATGTATTTTGAGTTCATTATAACTAAGTTTAGAGCATTCTAACTAAAGCTTTTTGTCCACGTGATTCCAGCAATTATTGCCAGTTTTTCTTTTTTGTTGTTGTTTGTTTTTAAGAGTTAGCTTCTAACACAAAGAATTGATTAATGGATTTTTTTTTCTTTTTAAAACTAGATACCTTAAAGATGCAAAAAAGAGAAACAAGCAGACTTTTCCAGAGTTAGAAACTTAGCTTGGTGATTCCAGTCCTCATTTAATTATTAACTTAGCAGGTTACCTTGGGTAGATAGAGCATATAACCAACTCTCTACGCGGAAGTTTATTAAGCCGCGAAAGGAGAGCAGCAGACAATGGCAGCCTGACAAGGCAGGAACAAAAGTGTTAGAACAAAAAGTGTATCATGTGCACTGAGAGCAACATCATGCACAGATGAAAACTATTATTCCAAAGCTGGCTATAAGGTAGTTAGTTCCTTTTTACCTCTGAAATTCCCAAACAGCTCAACCCCTCAGTCTGATAATCCAGGCTTGACTAGCTACTGTTGGGTAATTAAATCCACTCAGTAATTAGAAAGAACTTGTATAGCTCACGCCTCTGTTCCTGTCTCCCGCCTTGTCTGAACTTCTTCAACAAGCATTGGGTGTGTCGTGAATGGTGCATTTTAATAAATGTTTTGTAAATGCCAATTATTCAGTCAATATTGAATTTTGTGATAGGAAATATAGCTCCTTAGCTACAGGGAAGATGTCTAAATATTATTGGCATCTGTTTGGTAGGCAGTGTTCTTAAATGGCTTGGCCTTTCTCCAAACTTTGATTATTCATAAATCTGTTGAGTGTGGTAAGTTGCACTATTAGCGTTTAATCTTTTATTGAAGCAAACTCAGGAGACTGAAATCTATTTGCTTTTGCAAGCTTGTTCACTGATAAATGTATGATTTAAAATTTTCCTTTTGTGAATTCCTCAGTGCAAGAAAAACACAGCTGGGCATAGCAGAGATCATATTTATCTTTTCATTAACTAAAGTACAAAAGATAGCATCGTTGAAGGCTTGTAAGGAGGGATTGCTAAAGAACAGACCTCCTCCTGTTTGCATACCCACTTGAGAAAAAGCTTTCCAAACAAGTATTTCAGATACTTGTGAGAAAAGCTAGTTGAATTGTCAAAAGAAGACCAAGTGAATGTATATAAAGTGGTTGCATTTCAGATAACATATCCCCCTGTGTTCATATTGGTTAATTATTAGAGAAAAGGAGATAATGACACTGTTTGTTGCCATAAACTTAGACATATATCTTTTTTCACAAGGTTGATATGAAAGGCATATCAAAGATTTTCCATTCCAGATGACTTAGTTTCAACACGGTAAAGGGCATTGTAGGTAAGGAAAGGTTGCTTGGAACATGGAAACTTTGTGTAGCTATGATATTTTTGGCAATTTAGGAATAACCTAATAAGCAAATTGCTATCATTGTGAGATTTTTTTCAATAACTATTTAAAAATTTCCAGCATTATTCTCTTTACTAGAAGGAAAATTATGAAAAATTCTGTGAGATTTTAGGGGTACTTATTAAAATGTGCATTAAGCCAAGTCATTAGGGGAATGAATTCTTCCAGTAAGAAATAAGTGACTTCTGTCTTATGAGTGCCACTGCATTTTTCAGCTGAGCGAGTAAGATGAAATCACAGTAGTCCTCCCCCTTCCTCTGCTTCCTGGATCAGAGGATTGCTTTTATTCATGAGTCCTCTAGTTCCTCCAGTCCTGGTCAGGTGGCCTGTACACAGTCGGTGACTAATAACTATGAATTGGTTCGTGTACCCCCCAGACCTGTTGGGTTCTGCAAAAGTGGGCTGTGCAAGACACACATTCTTTTGTTGTCTTTACTACCACATCCCAACAGTACTCAGGAAGGAACCGAGAAGTGAGAAGAGACTCCTTTCCAGCCCAGGGAGTTCAGCGCCTTAACTGACTCAGGATTAGTGTTTCATTATAAGTCAAACAGAAGCCTAGGATGCCATTAATCCTTTTCTTTCTCACCTTCCCCACAGGTCTCTTTCCTAACTTTAGCTAGAAGACAGCAAGGGCAACTCTTTCCTACCACATTTCCCTGTCATAGTCAGAACCTCTAAGAGTCAGGCCAAAAGTTTTCTGTTAGGGATGGTGCTTAGGAAAGCATTAGATTAAGTAGACCTTAGTTAAGTATTATCTGCTGGTTTGTGGACTCTGGGATTGTTACTTCTTATCCTCCTTATTCTTTTTTGATTTTAAAATTACCAAACCAATAGCAAGTGTTTTGTATGTTATTAGGCATTTAAGAATGATACTGGAAAAGTAGAGAGGGGCAGTTAAAAATCACAACAGAAGGGCCCTCCTTGGTGGTGCAGCGGGTTAAACACAGCACTAAGAAGCTAAAGCCACTTCCTCATGAGTTTGATCCCCAGCCCCGGAGGTGAAACACATGGCACAGCAGATCTCTCCTGACCTGCCTGCTGCTCCCCTCAGCAGTGTACTTCATTAGTAGGGCTGTTCGGCTCCCAACTCTGTCTCTGGTGAATCCTTTCACCGCTCTTGCACCTCTGACCTGTACTCCAGTTCTGTATACATAAATAAATAAAATCTTAAAAAAAAAAAAAAACACAACAGTAAAATGAAAGCTATATCCTCAGGTTCATCTGGCCTACCAGGTGGTAGGTCAAAACTCAGGGGTGAAATATAAAGAAAGATTTTCAAGGTCACATTTTCATGGAAGGGCAAGGAGTGGCATTCAGGCATCAGGTCAATACTTTCCAATTTCCATGTTTTATCTATATGATTAAGAGAGACTCCCCCAAAAGTGGTCTAACATTTTTTAAAATTATATTTATTGAAGTAAGAACACTGTTCAAGTTTTAGATGTATAGGTTCACGCCCCCCAAAAATGCATTATCAAACCATGCCTACCAACAAAGCACTCATAATCCTCTACTATAGGCTACCAGGCTCAACTCCCTCTTCCTGCCACCCTCCACCTGCCTCTCTGATAGCCTCATTTCTATAATCAGATTGTCATGATTTGTTTTGGGTATTCCTTTGGCTTTTTTGAGTGAAATCATCTGGTGTTTGTCTTCCTTCTGATTTATTTTTCTTAACATAATCCCTCCCAGTTTCACCTATTTTCTCAAAAATGGCAATATTTCACTTTTGATAGCTAACTACATTCCATTGTGTTTATAGCTACATCTTCTTAATCTGCTCATCTGGTTGTTAAGTACTTGCATTGTTTAAAGAATTTGTTTATTTTTTTTTAAATATTTATTTATTTATGTGTAAAGAACTGGTGTACAGGCCAGAGGTGCAGGAGTGGTGAGAGGTTTCACCAGAGACAGAGTGGGGAACAGAATAGGCCGATCGACAATGTACACTGTTGAGGGGAACAGTGGGCGGTTCAAGAGAGCTCTGCCATGCCATGTGGGTCACCTTCAGGGTGGGGATCAAACTCAGCTGAGTGGCTTTAGCTTCTTAGTGTCGTGCTTTAACCCGTTGCACTACCAGGGAGGGCCCAGAACTTGCTTATTTTATAACAAGTGCTACAGTGAACAGAAAAATGAATGTATCTCTTTAAATTATTGTTTTTTAGTTTTTTTTTTTTCATTCTTCATGTAGAAGCCAAGGAGCGAGATTGCTGGATCATATGGTAGATCTATTTTTAATGATTTCAAAAACCTACAAACCTTTCTGTAAATACTGAACCAGTTTATATTCCCAACAGTGTTTAAGGTCTCCTTTTTCTCCAAACCTTTGTTAATATTTGTTGTTTCTGGTCTTTTTTATATGGGCCATTCTCACATGAGTGAGGTGGTATCTCAATGTTGTTTTGATCTGTATTGCCCTGATGATATAAGTATTTTTTCATGTTCCTGTTGGCCATCTGTATATATTCTTTGCAAAACTGTTTATTTGGTTGTTCTGACAATTTCCCAGTGTCTCCGAGCCTCCTGACCCCTGCCTTAGGTTATTTGTTTCTTTGTTGAGTTATATGTTTTTTGTAGATTTTGGATATTAATACCTAATGTGTGATGTGCAATTTTTTCTCATATTCGGTAGGGTCTCTTTTTATTTTAATTATTGTTTCTTTCACTGTGTGGAAGCTTTTTTGGTTTTATACAGTTCCATTTGTTTATTTTTGTTTTTGTTTTCCTTACCATTTTGGTTAAGTCCCCAGAGACTACCACTAAAGCCAATGTTGTGGAATGTTTTGCCTTTGTTTTCTTATATGTGTCTTATGGTTTATTATTTTACATGCCAGTCTTTGGTTCATTTTTTAAATTGAGATAGTGGGCTAGTTTGATTCTTTTACATATGTCTGTGCAGTTCCCAACAGGCATTTGATCAAGAATATTTCCTTACTACATTTTATACTCCTGGCTTCTTTGTCCTAGATCAAATTCTCTTATAATTGTGAAATTATTTCTGGGATTTCAGTTTTATTCCATTAATCTATATGTTTATTTTCAATTCCAAATACCATGCTGCTTTGATTACTATTGCTTTGTAATATAGCTTGAAGTTTGGGCACATACTACCTCTTTTTTTTGTTTTTCTTTTCATCTGTACAAAATTTGTGACTTTTGCATTATTTCCTTGAAAACACTCACTTGTGTTTTGATAAACAACACATTAAATCTGTATATTGCTTTGCAAAACATGGTCAGTTTAACAATGTTTATTCTTCTAATCTATGAGCAGTTATTATTATTATTATTTTTTTTAACAATGCTACAGTTTTCAATGTTCAGGTGTTTCACTTCCTTTAACAAGTTTATTCCTAGGCAAGATTTTTAGGATCCATATATTGGAGGTTTTTCTTACTTTCTTTAATTTTTTTTTTCCTAGAAGTTCTGAGGTGTAGGGCAAAGGTGCAGGGGGGGGGGTGTGAGAGGATTCACCAGAGGCAGAGTGGGGAGTAAAACATTTGCATTTACTGAAATATTGCTAAAGGATACAGTGAACGAGACTGCTGTGCCATTAGCTTCTGTGGGTTAGCTTCCTGGTAAGGTGTCAAACTGAGGCCATATTGGTGATAGTGCTGAGATTTAACCTGTAGGCCACCAAAGAAGTCCCTCAATTTCCTGGTTGACTTCCAGTTTCATACCCTTGTGATTAAAAAGATAATTGATATGATTTCAGTTTTCTTGACTTTATTGTCAATAACTTTTTTACCCATGCTATAGTCTATTCTGAAAAAAACTTCTCATAAACTTGAGATGTTTAGTTATTATTTTTTGAAGGTAGTGGAGTTACACATACACACACACAAACACATGTATGTGTGTATATATGTTATATATGTATATATATGTATAAGTGTATATATATACATATATGTATGTATGTATGTATACACACACATACACACTAAACTCATTAGATATGTTCTTCATTAAGGCTGTTAATTTGTTCATTTATTGTCTGGTAGTCTGTCCATTGATATAAGTGGTGTCCCTTACTACAAGTATGTTGAAGTAATGTTTTTAGGCTTGTTAATAGTTGTATTACATATTTTGATGATCCTTTGTTTTATGCATATATATTGATGAGCATTATATTTTACTAATATATTGATCCCTTACTCATTATCTGAAGCCCACCCTATTTTTCTAACTGGAAGTCTATTTTATCTGATACAGCTTTTTTGCTCGTAAGATTATTTTCTAACTTTTTCATTTAGTCTACGTTTATCTTTGAAACTAATCCCGGTCTCCTGGAGAGAGTAGGAAGCTGCGTTTTGGTTTCTGATTTAGCTAGTCAAGAGTGGACTTTAATTTAAAGGAAGCATGAAGGCTAGCAACCAGCCACTGGTTTGTGAGATTATAATGTCTTCAAGAAGCCTGGTTCCTTCTGGTTTCCTAATATCAGAAATGATATCCATGTTCTTGTTCTTGGAATGATTACGAAGTGCCAACAATCTTGGGCAAGAAAAATGTAAGTCAGCTCTCTTAGAAGGGCTTTTCTAGAAGCCTTCACCAAGAGTTAACTGCTTTATATAATTGATCAGAACTAGCCCAGCTCCAAGGGAAGCGGGGAAATTTGGTTCTTCACTCCTTCCTCCTTACATTTATTTTCCTTCCTCCCTCTTCCCCTCCCTTCTTTTCTACTTCCTTCTCTCCCCACTTCTTTGCTCCTTGCCTACCTCTCCCCTTTTCTTTCTCCTTCCTTTTCAATCTCTCTCTCTTTCTCTCTCATTAGTTTTTAATAGTTTTGGATCTATTACTTGAATGGTAAAAATAGAGTTGATATTGGAGAAGCAACTTCTGTCTCCGCAGTCCTATATTTTATATTAAGTCATAACTTAAATATTTGATGGCATAATATCTCACAGTATTTTTTTCATTAATATATTTTCTCAAATTGCCAGTATGAAAAGACCAAATACAACATAATACTTGAAATTCAGGTCGATTTATGTGAGTGAAACAATAGAAGGAAAACCTAGGAACAATCATCTCTGAATTTTGTGTTGACTTTCATGTTCAGTGAGATGCTGTTCCATTATTTCTATAGAGTCTTGCCATTACTCCCATGTTGATTTCACTTAGGCATGATTTGTATGTAAGTAAGGGAAACCATTTACTTATGTTATTCGGCATATTTATTAGGTACACGATTTTCAAAAGTCTGAAATTACAACCCGTGTTAAGTAATTTAGACCTATCAACAATATTGACAGACTTTCTAGGTCTTTTTGAGGGGTGATAAGCTCAGTCACATGTAACTTCATTAGCAGATGCATTTGAGGGCCACACTGAGGAGGACTTATATCCTAACATTACATTAGTCATGAAATTTGTGATGCTACCTATGAATTTGTCTATTACTAAGAATATTTTTCTTTATTGAGTAAACTGCTTTTATTTTTGTTGATTTAAAATAAGATAATTGTGTAGAGTGAGAAATTACCATCATGAAAGTCCTTCTTGAGGTCAATTTGATGGCTATGTTATATCTCATAACTAACACATGCAGTGTCTGATGTTTGTTCCAGGCAGGTTATAGAGTAAGGACCAATGGAAGCATTCAGGACATTTTTAAGAAGCAATAATGGAAGACTCTCATACGTGGATATCCATTAATGTAACTGAGCCCCTAAGTGAAAGCATTGTTACTGATTTGTACCTCTTTCACCACTGAGCCTCACAGTAGTTCCATAAGTATTAGTGAAAGGAGGAATTATGAGGAAATGGAGTATGATGTGTCACCTGGTATGCATGGGAAAATATAGTCAATAATGGAGTAGAACTCATTCTTTTATATTAGGTCTTTTCTAAAAAATTGACTTGAAATGCGGCCATTTGTCATTTTATTCTCCTCATGGTGTTTCACTATACTCAAGTTCTCACAAAGGATCCATAGGTTCCCACTTCTCTGTTGTCCTATACCCCATTCACTCTACATCTCTAACCTGAAAAAACATAATGGTTTCTCAACTTGAATCTTCTAGTGATTACTGCTATATCAAATTCCTAACTCTTTTTCACCATTTTGAAAGTTGAATCTTGAGAACTACAAATAAGGTACAATAACATTAGTATCTGTAAAATCTTAGAGTGTTCAACCAGGCAATTTTATCAGTTTATCAGATAATTTGTTGCACATTCTCACTATTGAGCAAAAATATTGTGAATACATTGATTTTTAAATACCAGAATTTTCCTTGCGGCCCACTTTTTCTGCTTACACTACATTCATGGCTTCTGTCTGGAGTCCATCACGCTGCCTGCCATATCTTATCAGTGAAGGACCCTATGAAGAGGATCCTACATATTAGCCACAACATGACCTGTGTGGCCAGGATCAGTCTGAGCAATTACCCCACCGGTGGTGCAGTGATTTAGAACATACAGCTCAAGGATGCCATGATTTAACATATATCATAGCTCAGGATAAAGGTTAGCGAACTCTTCCCATAAATTGGGGTTGATTTATGTATCAAGAATATTGGCTAGTGAGATTTCTTAATTTCTTTCGTGTTTGCTATTTAAGCAAAACTTAACTGGTAGAATTCCTGACAGTTCTAGCTCCTGACTAATGTAACTACTCAAAGCAACAGTTAGCCCTGAGCACATTCCCAACCAGGCTGCTGGCAGCCGTCCATGGGAATAATCTCCTTCTGGCAGCTGCCTGAACAGTGTCTGTGGAAAGGACTGCTGTTGGTTGGCAGGATGAGAATAGGTCTCTATAGTTCATTAGGTTTAAATACTCACTCTTTATGTAGAAAGCTTCAAAACATGCGTAAAATAAATAAAGTCAATAAAGTATGTGGTGATTTGTACATTGTATTTGAAGCAAAGATGCCTCTCATAGTATCTCACCAAAGGGGATCAGATGGTGCTGAAGCAGAAGAAATAGCACCTAGTGATGTGTAAGTTACTTAATTTCTTTAAGACAGCTTCCTTACCCATTTAGTAAAGATTTTGGACTAGATGGCGTATAAAACCCATTCCCTTCCAATATTCTGTGCTGCTGTATGGGTTAGTCTCAGAAGTTGAATCATAATTTGCTTTTTAAATTATTGTCTTTTTAAAATTTATGGCAAAGCAGAAAAGTAACAGCACCATTTTATGGAAGAAAAAAAGGCATGTGGTGTGTATTTTCCCAGACTGCCTGTTAGAATCAGATTTCCCCCAGGGATTTGAATGTTTTATTTGCTACAACATGGACAATCTACATAGATTGCAGGTGTTAATTCCACAGATACCAGACTTGGACCTGGACTATTCAATATGTGAATCTACCCTGAGTGGAAGCATTCATATTCCTATTGAATCTATGAACTGACAGCATAGATTATTTTTCCTACCTCTACATTTTCTTTAACCATTGATCTGGGTATAGTTGTTTGTTTTCCAAATTGAACAAAAAACATAATTTTCATTTGCTATCCTTCCACTCACATACAATGAAATGTTACATATTAAAAGAAAGCAAAAATAATTTTATTTAATAATACAACTTTCATTGAGAGATTGAGAATTGGCGCTTATATTCCCCAATTTCTCCAAACATTTATGTTAAAATAGGAGATAATTATTTTATGTAAACAAATAGACATTTTATTTCTATGAGCAATATTTATTAATCTTTGATCATCTTTATTTTATTTAAGGCTGAAAACAAAGAAGTTTATGTAATATTTCTGTTATAAAATTAATTTGGATCTAGAATTAAATTATCTTTTTTCTTTCAACCATCATAGTCATGAGTAAAAGAATGTTTGGAAGCTATGTTGTGTGTGTGTGTGTGTGTGTGTGCATGGGTAGAAAGAAAATAGTTTGATTATTATCTGGATATATTTATACATAGGAGTTCCTGTTCTGTCAATTTTCACTGGCAGGACTTAAATACTTTTTCTCTCAACGTAACAAATAGCTAATAAATACAAGCCTACTTCATTGTTTAAGGCCAATTTATGGGAGTTGTTTTGGATTAGAAGAAAAGACAAAAGGAAATAGTCGGGAAAAGGGC
>NW_004567104.1:7507138-7519333 GCF_000260355.1 Condylura cristata | reverse complement strand
AGCTTACATCATAATGGTGTATGATGGTGCACAATTAACCAATAAACACAATGTTACTTGCATGTACAATTACTATTGACTAAGAATCAAAGAAATAAATCATTGGAACTCCTGTTCTGTCAATTTTCACTGGCAGGACTTAAATACTTTTTCTCTCAACGTAACAAATAGATAATAAATACAAGCCTACTTCATTGTTTAAGGCCAATTTATGGGAGTTGTTTTGGATCAGAAGAAAAGACAAAAGGAAATAGTCGGGAAAAGGGCAGCTGAAGTGTGCTGAAGAAGTGTTTGTTCCTAAGTCTGTGGCCAACTCTTCCTGACAGGGCAGCATCCTGACACACTTTTAATATCACTATTGACTCATGTGCAGATGTTTCTCTTTGTGACAAAAGGCAAACTTTTTTTTGTTGTTTTCTGTCACTGTATTAGACACAGTAATTAATGTCAGTTGCCCCAATAGACAAATCCCCAAAGCTAATGGTTTAATAATGGTATATGTATTGCTCAAACATTGTTCAGCACTAGTTTTGTACTTTTTCATCAAATAATATATGTGAGAACCCAGGTTTCTTGTTGATGCTACCATTGCAACGCACAGCTTCTAAATTCACCCATGGAGGGGATGAGAGTAATGGAGAAAAATCCTGAACTCTACAGTGGTCTGACTAAAGTAGTCCATCAACTTAATTTACATCCCATTTGTCAACTCAGTCATATGTCTCTAGCTGAGTGCAGGCAGAGCTGGGAAAATAGGGATTAAATATAGAAGCTGATATGATATGGGAAAATGAGAGTCATTGGTTTCTTGTTATCTAAAGCATCTTATGTGACATAACATTGATTTGTGTGATGACTCAGAGAAAACTTCTTAGAGGAAACATCTGATATGAGCTTTTCTATTTGAGTAGGATTTTGGTCAGTAAAGACACTTTAAGCACAAAGACCTAGTCTCCTGTTGTGACAAATATCTAAATATTCCAGCTTGCTATGATATAGCTATTAAAATGCCTTTGGGACCCTCCCTGGTGGCGCAGCGGGTTGAAGCACTGCACAAAGAAACTTAAGCCACTTCCGCATGAGTTCAATCCCTGCCTGCCCCGGAGGTGACCCACATGGCGTGGCAGACCTCTCCTGACCCGCCCGCTGCTCTCCTCAGCAGTGTACTTCGTCGATCTGCCTGTTCTGCTCCCCACTCTGTCCCTGGTGAATCCTCTCACCCTCCACATCTCTGGCCTGTACCCCCATTCTGTACAAATAAATAAATAAATCCTTTTTTAAAAAAATGCCTTTGGTCAGCAGCAGCCTTTGGCCTGAAGTGGCAATGTTTATTATTTTTAAAATGTAAGATGTATCAGAGGTTAGAGTAGAAAGTTTCAGAGAGCACCTGTTTTCCCACTGACCTGTGCAATGATGTATTCTAAGCGCCTATATTAGGACCTGGCATAGGAGGGATGATATTTGTGAATATCTGATAACAAACAACAGAACTTGCAAACAACTCAGCCTTGTATGTCTGTTTCATTTTCCTTCAGAAATCAGGGGTAACTGATATATTGAGATCATCTCTTCACAGTCTAAGACAGAATGTTGAGCTAGTATTTTGAAAATGAGTGTATTTTTCTGTGAGAATTTTATTGTGAGTATAAAAACCATGAAGGTAGACACTGTCCAGCAAGTGGTTAGAGCAGACACTGCACTGAAGATATATCAACTTTATAAATTCCCTGATTGAGAACATGCATTTGGAAAAAGAGCACTATGGCTAATTCACATGGAACCTAGACTAGCTTACATCATAATGGTGTATGATGGTGCACAATTAACCAATAAACACAATGTTACTTGCATGTACAATTACTATTGACTAAGAATCAAAGAAAAAAATAATTTAAACTGCTTAGTAAAGTCCCCCCAACTATGTTTTGGTTTCTGTAATATACTTATTAAAATAATACAAATTCATATTTAATTGATCAATTTTATTTCAATTTATTTATGATTTAATTTATTTAGCTCTTAACATTACAGAAAGAGTCTGTTAAGATTTATGTATTTGTGAGAAACCACTTGAGTCTATTATGCAACTGGGATCACAAATAGAATGGATAAACCACTAAAAGAAAATAATCATCCATGATCATGGATTTTTATTTATTTTTTCTTTCTTATAGTTACTCTAAAATCAGACTACTCATATACTTTTTTCATTGATGGTTATTAATTAAATAGTTTAAAATAGTCAGTGATTATATTCATCAATAAGTGGCAACTAAATTCATTAGTTCTGCTGCAAGGCACTTTAAGAATATTTATCTTATCTTTTTTCTCACATAAACTCCTATATTGACTAACAAATAGTAAGATCTAGATTTTGTTTCAACGTATATTATCATACTTGACAAGTGTGGAAACTGAAAAGGGGAAAACCAAGCTCAATGCATAGCTATTTTAGCAGTCTTTGATCATGTTGGAATATGGGTAGTGAATAGATATAATAAACTCATATAGCTCTTTGCCATCAAGGCTACTTTAGCATGAAGCCAAAAAACGAGAGGGCTAGGTTTACTTTTCACAGATTTAACCAAGAACAATGACACCATTTGCAACCACAGTGCTGAGCCAAAAAAAATCATTGCCAGCATGCCAATGTATGCTCCCTAGAGAATAACTGGAAAATGAGAAACGCCTGTCACAGATTAAGTTCTATTTCTAATGCAAGCCCAGGACAGACTGATGTTCTTTTAATGAAAATGAACATATCATATCAGGTGAATTTTATTGGTTAGTTTAAATGTGAGTTCTCTAAGATTGTGGCCACTGAGTGTATTCTTTTTTAAAAGGCAATATTAGAATGTAGAGTAAGTTTAGTTAATTTTGCAACCAATACAAATGTAACATTCAGTAGACCAAGTGCCAGGGAATTCAATGTTTCCTAAAACAAAAGGATGCAAGCCTATTTATATCAACTAATAAAAAATTAAAATTGTAAAGTATTGAACACTTTTCTATTTTACACCTGCTTCCAGTCATATGGATACCATTCAAATAGTTACTTTATGTTAATAACTACTCTAAGAATATATATGTGTTAAGTCATTAAATTCTCACAGTAATGTATTTTACCCAGGAGGACTCTGAGGCACAAAGGGATTAAATAACTTGGCCAAAGTTTTACAGCGATGAGCTGCAAAGTTGAGATTTGGAGATACACAGCCAGGCCCCCAGAAAATAAGCACTTACCAAACACCTTGGACTTTTTCTTGTGAAAATATCTTTCATTGATTATTTTTAGTCAATCTGCCCTGGATTCAAGATATTTGGAAGGAAAATAAAGAAAAATCATATTAAATAGAACTAAAATCCCTAATGATATCATTAAGGGATGCTCTCAGGGCTTAGTAAGCCAGCCATTTTGAGTAACATGGGATTTGAGTTACTACCTGAAGAGATGTTGAGCTAGGAGTTGAAAGTAGGGACTATCAGGACAACATGAGAAAAAGTGACCAGCACTTAAGAAAACAAAATAAAAAAGCATAGCATACTTACCCCACTTGCCTTGTCTTCTGCCTTGGTTTCCAAACTACATAGTGTTGCTTGTTAAATACAAACAAACAAACAAAAAACACTTGTTGGAGTTGATAAAAGGCTTTGGTAAGATGGTGCATAGCTCAGTGTTTCATTCTACTCATGGTAAAGCAGAATGAGCCTGAGATTTGGGGTTCCAAACCCTAGATATCACTTTGTCAATGTTCAGTGCTTGGCCTCAGTCTCACTGGTAAAACAAGAATGTTATAGTGACTACTTTAATGAGCTTATTTTATTAATTAACTGAGATTAATCAAATGAATACAGTGTCAAGGCACATTTAATAGGATACTGGTTCTAGTTTATATTATTGGCTTTAAATAACTTCATGTGACTTGAGAAGTTTTCAGATTCTTTAAGGCAGAAGTGGATCTTCAATTACAGATGACAAAATTTTGAGTTAGGTATTTTGTGTAGTCAGCCATATTAATCACTTCTGATTCATAGCAAATTGATATTGGAGCGAACTCAAACATTGATAGACATGATTTATGAGATGAGTATCATTTAAAAGATAAGCTAATAAAATCTAACAAAGAACAACCACCACCATACCAGTCAACAACAACCAATGGAGAAACTTGAAATCAAGAAGGATTTAATGAAGAGTTTGGAATGGAAGGGGTTAATCCATGATTTAAGTGACAATAAATCAGAAGAATTTAGAAAAACAGCAATAGCTATATGAATGAATTAATATATTTTTAATTGTAGTAAAATTGACATATCACTTTATCTTTAAGTATATAACATTTATATACATTGTAAAATGTTTGCATCTTTATACATTACAAAATGACCATCATTGTCTATTTACCATTTTAGCAACTTTCAGATTTGCAATACCACATTATTGGTTATCTTCTCTGTGCTATACTTTGCAATTTCTTGGATTATTAATTTTATAACAGGAGGCTTGTGCCTCTTATTCTGTTTCACCCAGTTTGCCCATCCCCCAGTCCTCTGGCCTTCTCTCCTCTCCTCCCCCAACCCCAATAACTCATGATGCTTGTATGTGTTTTGCTTGTTTGTTTATCTTTCTTTAATGAGTAGCTGGAATGGACCAATGAATGGGCAACATATTTCACTTTCTGGGTTTTAGTTTCAAAACTGAAAAAAGTTATTGCGAGTAAGAAAATTCCAAATTCTAGTTCTGTAACTGCTTTTTGTTGTTGTTCTTTTCCTTTATTATATATTTTACATCATTATTCCTTTTTTCTTTTTCACAATATTTGCTTTATTTTCTCAGGTGTAGTCCCCATAGGATTTGCATCATCAAGTCATGCATAAAAGATCTCTTTTCTTACCATACATTTACTAAAAGTCAGCCTTTTCTTTTAATGCATTAACTCCACTTGTATGTGGTAGTCACACCTTATAAGAAATAAGAAATAAGCTAACAGAATAGGTGTATAGCAAAATACAACATACAGGTTACATTTTTAAGGAAAATAAAAATAATTATCCTCAAGTTCTGACAGCTCTTAAAGAATTCATAGAATTCATGTTGTTGTTTTTTTTTTTGATGATTAAAAAATTAAAAAGGCCAAAATATTATGCATAGATGCGAAAAGGAGAAGGGAATCAACTTAATTATCCAAAGTCTCTCTCTAGAGGAGCAATCTCTCTGACTCTCCTTGGCTGAATTTCCATGGTCCCAAGCGGAAGAATTAGAATCTAAAAATTGCACAAAAATTGGTCTACACAAGAGTTCATGGATTTTCTTCAATGAGGCCTGAATAAAAACCTGAGGATTAAATAGCTGACTAGCTTCAGTCTAATACTGCCTAGAAAGTCTAATGCTGCCTAGAATAAACTATTACACCAGCATAAATATAGAGTGGTAACAGGAGATTGATCAACTTTGGTAGAGAATTTCAGCATTGATGCCAGAAATTCAAAATTATCCTGGCAGAGGAGAAGGATACACTTAATGTTTTCTGGAAGAAACATGCAAATTACCTCATTTTTAAACATTCCCTGGAGGACATTATTATTTTTTTATCCCATTCCCAAGAATTACTCACAAAGTGGAAAGGGATGACCAATTTCTTAAAATGCTCTTGACACTCTTTGGTGTTTATAATGCATATTGTAGCCTTAGCTGAAGGCCAGGTACATTTACACCAGGTTATGTATATATTTATATTTCTTTCACTTTGCTCCTTCCCTCCCTTCCTCTCTCCCTCCTTCACTCCCCCCTCCCTCCTTCCTTCCTTCCCTCCTTCCTTCTTCTCTCGCCACCCTTTCTTCTTCATGGATATACTTTCTCTATTACATCATAGTTCATTTTTGTACAATACTTGATTTCTACCCCTAATTATAGTTTCAGTCATCTCCCACCACCACAGCTCCCCAATCACCACAATCTTTTGAGATCTTCCCTCCTGTTTAATCCCTCTCCTTCTCTCCCCTCTTGTATTTCTCAAATCTATGGTCAGTTTGCAAGTTTTGTCTTTGTTCTGACCCTTTGTTAATTTTTCCCATGTTCTATCTGTAAGTGAAACCATTTGATATTTTCTTTTTTTATTCTTCTGATTTATTTTGTTTAGCATGTTTCCTTTTAACCCCATCCATGTTGCCATAAACTGACATTTTGTTTTTTAAACCAATTATAACACTAAAATTATCTACTGGATTCTCATTTTTGAACCACTTATGAGTCATTCTCCTTTCAGTCATTATCCTTGTGCTGGCTGTCTTACAGCAAGTCTCTAGGAAGCTGTCTGTCTGCTCAGCTCCAGCAATTGCGGTCACAGGACCTAATTCAGGGGACTCAGCATCTTGGCATCTTGGAATTTAGGGGATGGCTCTATGTCTACTGATCTAGGACTGTGTCCCTAAGAAATTATAGCTCCTCAGTTTTTCCATTTGTATTTTTGGGGTGTAAGGCAGTAAGAATAGGGGCCTAGACACATTTCCATTCTGCAGTTCAGAGCCTCCCTTTCTGAACTTCTTTCTATGGTGAATGAGCATGTCTGTTGGATCCAATTTAATACACTTCCATCCAACATTCAACATCTCACTGAATGGAAATGTGTCATCTTTTAGACTAGCTCAACCTTCTGCCAACTTGAAAACTGTGGTATTCAATCTGCTTATTTTTTCCTTACTTTCTCTCAGTAAAAGTCATGCCCTTCATAACACTTAATTCCCTGAAATGATTGTTGGAAATAATTGATCAAAGAGTAAAATCATATCTTGGTGTTGGAACGTGTATGTCACAGAATTATTTTTGTTTCAGGATGACTTATATATAACCTTGAATTTTAAGTTCAGTAGAACAGGCAATATATTTGTTTAGAGGGCAGGACCATTAAAGTCAACTATTTTTTTTTCTTGTTTGAATTGGATAAAATTGTAATATATCCTTTACGTCACAGTAGCACCCTGGTGGTTATCATATTGCATTAGTTACATGAGTTTTCTGGGAACATTATACAGTATATACTACCTCCAGTAAATACACCAGTCATGCTTATGGTTACATAGTCAGCGCCAGGAAATTTAGGATGACATTCCCTGCAGGTTAGTAATTCTACCCATTATTTATATTGGTTTGATTTGAAACTAGATGAGGTTAAGTATTTTTGAAGACTTTTCTGACAGAATTATAGAAAAACTAGAAAATGAATATTTTAAATGGTTTAAGATCTTTGGATTCTTTTGGTGATCACCTCAAAAATTTTTGTCATATTGTCAAATCATTGAGAAGTCAGGAGATGACCTTTTCTGAACATGAGGTGCAAACATGTCTCATCTGCAAATTGGAGCCACTCACAATAAAAAATCTATCTCTGTATATATTTATAGTTTGCTCCAGGGAAACAAAATTATTCCAATTCTTTTTAAAAATAGAGAAAAAATTAGTAATGAGACTGACAGAAGAGCTGAAGCAGATGTGGAAATTGTGGAACATCATCTTGGCAGTTGAAGTAATCTTACCAGCTGGATGTCTTCTGAAAGTGGGAATTTATTATGTTTTAACCACAATACAGAAGTCAGTTCTTGAAAATGGTTGTCATAACAGTACAAGATTTTGATGCAAACACTAGATGATTGTAATGAACTTCACCAATAAAGTTATAATGCTGCCATAATGAATTAAGCCCAGATTATTTTGTTTCTAAAATAACATCTTACTTCCAAGGAGATCAAAGCATATTATTTCTTCTAGCTTATTTACCTTTGGAGGAAATGGAAAATAATCAGGATGGTCACTGAGATTTTCCTTGAGTCACAACTTTTTCTTTCACTTTATACTACTTATAAGGCCCAGGAAAAGGCCCTATCCCTACTGTCCAGAAAAGGCAACACAAATAGTGAAAAACCACATCTCTTAAGTTTGTTTTGCCAGTTTAAGGATGGTTTTTGACGGTTACATTGGTGTGTTAGTTAAAAGAGATAGTATGCTGATTTTCTGACCTAGGTACATGGTAGATATCAATTTTCCTTTCTCCACTCAAGTGATGTGCTTCTCTACTATTTATGAAGAACTTTATGAGCAATATAAAGACATAGTAACTGTGTGACTTATCTAAACCAGACCCCATGAAGTTGGATTAGAAGAGAAGTCAAAAAGGTTTCAATTCTCATACATCCTTTACATTGGTAGATGTCTGCTCTTTTGGATTTTTGAAGCTGTGATTTGCTTCCATAGTTAATCAGTGCCAATGTAAACTGTGCATAGGGCAAAGAAAGACATTCATGGATCTTGGTTTTGCTATTACTGATACGAGATGACCTCTAAGAGCACTTCTAGATCTGTCATCATAGTCTCCTGATTGCACACCAGTGAGTTTTTCTCTGTGCACTTTCAGCATTTCTTTACTACCTTAAAACTGTCTATGTTTTGTAGAACATTTTCTAAGTTATTTTCATTTTCCTTATAACAACTGATAGATCTCTCTTTCATACATTTTCTATAAAACATTATTGCATAAACATTGGCTTACAACACTGTATATTATTCAGAGGTATGGGATCATGCCACTTTAGATATTTTTTACAATGGGGGTTTCCTAAAAGTAATATTTTCACATTTGCCAAAAACAGAATTAGTGTAAAAGAATGCCAGTTATCTCATATGAATGCTCAGGGAAGTATCATTCAATATACTTACTTAAAAGAAAAAAATAAAGTCAAATATACAAAAACATTTTATTCTTGAGAGAATACTGAAGTTCCTGAGTCTAGGCAAAGTCACTAAAACATAAACTTAGAGTAAGAATTTTTGTTATAATGACAGCCTGAAACAAAGAAGGTGATCACTAACTTTTGTTTATGAATGAATTTGTGTCTTCTGAATCAGGTAGGAGACTCTTGGAAAATCTCTTGTCATAAGAATCTCAGAAAATGGGGCTAGAGCAAAAGCTAGCAGTCAAACTTCCTAGGCTTAGAGATTAAGTTCATCTATGGTACATTTGTAGACTTGCCTTTCTAGAAAACCATTTTAGATATATGGTTCCCTGCATATAGGTGGTTACCTATACCACAGAGCTGCCTTTGTTTTGGTTCTAAATGATATATTCTTATTGTTGATTTTAGATCTCGAGTCCTGAATTCTCGTCTTCTCTGGAGACAGTGTGCTAATAGTTATAACAGAGTTTTTCTTTTTGGACATGGGAAGTCAGAAGAGAGAATTTCAGTTGATACAAAAAATGTCATCACATGAAGTGACGATAATTATTAATGCATTTTTTTTCTAGGAAGAAAAGCCAGAAGTTTGTTGTCAGATAAGTAGAGGACAATGGGAGGTTTCTGAATAGAGAGATCCCTTGTGGGTAGCCAATACAAATAGCTTTAACAATAACTTATTTAGTATTTTATAGGAGTCATTCATTCATTATTTCTTAAATCACCGCAATATGATTCATCCTTTCTATCACTGGATTCAATTCAATCCAATCCAAACATAATGCAGTGAGCACCTACCAAGATCTTTATGGTGTGACATACAGCCAGGGTACAAAGAGCATAAAATATGATTAGGATTGGTTTTTGATTACAGCTTTTCTAGTGTCCCTTTTCTAAATGTTTGTGTTTGTGTTGACTTAATGTTGACACTAAATTGTGCTAAGGACTATCACTGCTTTTCTACTTCAGGAAAGAAATATTTTGCAAATATATGTTCAAGCAATTAACTTTTCTAAATAAATACTTAGATATTGATACCCACCTTGAAAATATACATATCTTCCAACCATGAAAATATGTAACTTACATTTTCTGGTAATTAACATAGCTTTTGCTATATGTACTATATTACTAATGACTTGTGTTCCAAACAATTTTTAAAAGAGAAAATGAGGCCCTCCCTGGTGGTGCAGCAGGTTAAAGCACAGCACTAGGGGACTAGAGCCACTTCAGCATGAGTTCGGCCCCCGCCTTCCCCAGAGGTGACCACATGGCACAGCAGACCTCTCCTGGCAGGCAAGCTGTTCCCTTCAGCAGTGTACTTCATCAGTCAGCCTGTGTTGCTCCCCACTCTGTCTCTGGTGAATCCTCTCACTGTTCCTGTGACTCTGGCCTGTACCCCATTTCTTTATGCATAAATAAATAAATCTTTTAAAAAAGAAAGAGAAAAATGAAAGAGCAATTGCTGATTTTATAAGTAGACTTGTAATGACTTCCTTTTGTGACACGATTAAAAGATGTTTCTTGCCCCTCCTTGATCAGTTTTAGTGAAGTTCATTATTTTAAAGTTAAATTATGTCAGTCATTGCCTGGTGCAGACAGATTTAGAAAGACCCATATATTTTTTTTAAATTGTGGGATTGTGGGTACTTTCTTAAAGCTGCAGTTTTCAACCAAACACAAACCTTTCGGCATTGGGTTAATGTGTTGCGCTCATGTTCACATTCATTTATACTTGGCAACATGCAGCTTCCTGTTTTGAGGGGGGAAAATGCTCAAACTTCTAGTAAAAAATGCTGAAAAAAAATCCCTGTTCATTTTAAAAAAGACACACTGAGTTTTTGAATGTCAAATAGCTCTTTCAGAAAAAAATATTTGATGAGTTAAGTGTAAAAAAATAAGAAACATATGGGTTAAACTTCACTGACAATGCACATGGGCTTAGAAATTAGGGAGAAAGTACTTGGCAAAATGTGGTTTTGGTTTTACCAAATCCAAAGTTTGAGAATAGATTAAGACATTGAACAAACCCAAGCCATACATGGTTTTAACCATCTGCTGGACTGTCTTCTACAGGCTTTTTGATGAAGTCTGGCCTTTTACAAACTGTTGATGACAACTGAGTTTGCCATGCTGTGTCTCTTCATACCTGTGGAGGCCAGCAATCTTGACTGTAGTCCTCAACTTTTTAACAGATTTGTTGTGACAATATTTCCAAGGGTTGACTTTTATAAGGAAGGAATTAAGTTGAGCCATGACTGTATTATTATTTCAGTGGCTGCTATATTTAAGTAAGCAAACCATTTATACAGCTATATAGTATTTATAAATGTTACATATATATCTGTTTGTTTTATATATAATTTAAGTAGATGAAGATGGCAATATTTAAATATTTTACTAATACAGATTTATTGATATTAATATACACCCCGCATATGCAATAAATCTCTACCTTTTGTCTTACAAAACACCTTTTCTGTTCTCTCCTGATACCTACCACTTAAAACACAGATTATGGCTCTCTGTGTAATGATAGACAGCAAATTATATATATGGTCTAGATTGTTTTCTGTTTCTTCAGAGGTAAGTTTGTAGTGAATTCATATTCTGCATAGTTAGAACTTTCCTGAAACATACATATTCCTGCAGTCAACAGGGCTTTTAATAAGTGAGCACCCCTTCACTTTGCAAGCAGTGGTGTGATAGGCTTACATTTTAATTATACACATATTTAAAAGTTCCAGGTCTCTCAGTACTGCTGTCCACATTTCATGCTGGAGACACTTGGCCAAGACTCGATTCGCATGTCCTACAGGGTTACATATGATGTGGCTCCTCTCCCACTGGGTTACACAGGATATGAGCTGGGTCCTGGCGGCTTCTGAAACAAGAGTGAGAGAAGTTCTTGTGCAGTGAATTTAAAGAGAGAAAAAAACTCTCTCTGGCGTTGAAGTCATTGGAAGTTTGGCATGTCTAACTGGGAGTAGACCTTGGCTCACAAACTGAGAGATAGCTAAACAAAGATTTGTTCAATTTGATAAACTCCCTGGCTAAGATAGATTTGCCAACTTTCTTTCTAAAGCAACTTTTCACAGCTGAATTATAAAACCTTGAAAATCAAGGGTTTGTAATGGAAATGCTGACAGATGCAACTAACGTGAAGTTGTACTAAAAGAGCATTGCTATCATATTTTATAACTGTCTGAGAAGTTTGCAGAAAGAAATGGTACATTCACTTCATAGGATCTATTTCCATTACTAAAAACTACCAAATGTCCTCTTGGTAGACTCCTTTACACTTTGGATGTCTTCATATTTTACTTTTATTAAGAGAAATGTTGAAACTACCGATTTCCTGTTAGCCTTGAAAGCAACAATTGCTTCATCTTGTTTCTGTTTTTAAATTTGATAATGAAAACTTAGAACCTGCCATTGGTACCTCATTATTCATTACACACACACACATAT
>NW_004567104.1:7499643-7506108 GCF_000260355.1 Condylura cristata | reverse complement strand
AAAAAAAAAAAAAGCAACAACACAGAAGCAATTAGAAATGCTTCCTCATAGAAATAGTAGGTTAGGATATAACTTATCCCTGCACAATAGCTGAAAATTGGCCCTTGAATTTCTGAGAAAATCAAGAAAGTTCCAGTATATTTTAAATGCTAGTGAAGTCCAGTGGTTATAACTGGCTCTAATATTCATGAATAGAAATGTTTGTTCCAAAGGTAAAATAAGGGCTGGTTGGTCCAACATTTGCCTTTTGTTCTTTCATTTTGCATAAAGGACTTGTTTGTGGGTTCCTTAGCAGAAAGGAGAAGTTACAGTTAACAAATTAATGAAAACCAAGTGATGCCTTTGAAGAATTCTTAAGTGAACCTTAACCAATGCCTTGGGCTACATGTTCAATGTGAACAAAAAAATTAAGGTGAACTGGCCACTGCTACTAAGAGTCAATTGACAGAATGCATGGGTCATTAATTTTGTGTCCTTTGTTTTGTCAGTGTGTTTTCGTGAGGCCTGGTAAAGAAAGTAAAACCACTGAAGCTGAAAATTGTCTGCTCTGTAGCTCATTTCCCCTCCCAGCATGCACTGACCCAAGGGAGTGGGCTTCAGGCCACCCGCCCCCATTTCCCTTCCAAACGCTCCTGGCTCCTGAAAGTTTGATAACAGATCCACTGGGTTAAATGTTTAATTCTTTGCAAGTTTGTGATTAATCCTGTGTAGAACGTAAGTACTAATAAAAAGGAGATGTCTGCTTACACTGTTTTATTGTATTTTAAAAGTAAATTCGGAAGCAGACTCCTAACCTTGGTTCCTTTTAATTATAAAAGGGGAAAGAGTGAATTTTAAATGGTTTGATTCACCTTAATCCCCCCTTGTTTCCTTACCAGTAGTCTCGGAGAGCCATCTTCTGGCTTTTTGTGCCAAGAGTGAGTGATATAAAATGCCCCTGATACTGGTGGGGTGTCTGGGATCTCTGCTTGATTATAAAATATGTTCTGAGCCACAGTGCCCAAACTGTTATTGCTGATCTACATTTCCATAATTTTTTTTAAGATTTATTTATTTGTGCATACAGAACTGGGGTACAGGCCAGAGTCTCAGGGGCGGTGTACACTGCTGAGGGGAGCAGCGGGCGGGGCAGGAGAGGTCTGCCACACCATGTGGTCACCTGCGGGGCAGGCAGGAATCGAACTCATGCGGAAGCGGCTTTATATTCTCAGTGCTGTGCTTTAACCTGCTGCGCCACCAGGGAGGGCCAATTCCATAAATTTTTTATTCAAGCAACTCAGACTCTCACATTTTACTACTGTGTAATTTTATTTAAAAGCAGATTTTTTTTTTTTAAGATTTATTTACTTGTGCATACAGAACTGGGGTACAGGCCAGAGGCTCAGGGGCGGCAAGAAGCTTCACCAGAGACAGAGTGGGGAGCAGAACAGGCAGATCGACGAAGTACACTGCTGAGGGGAGCAGCGGGCGGGTAAGGAGAGGTCTGCCACTCCATGTGGTCACCTCCGGGGCAGGCGGGAATCGAACTCATGTGGAAGCGGCTTTAGATTCTCAGGGCTGTGCTTTAACCCGCTGCGCCACCAGGGAGGGCCTAAAAGCAGATTTTTAAGGACCAAAGTTTTTAAAAGGTGGTTGCCAGATCAGGCCAGATTTTCAAATCTTAGCAACACATTTCCAGTCTTTCGACTTTCAAAGAAGACACAGTGAAGAATGACTTGAGTTGGAACCATTGCCTTGGGCAAGAAGCCACGGAAGATCTGCAGATCCCAAGCAGAGGATGTCAGTTTTGGGAGCTGAGTTTTTTATAGCAGTCCAGAGTTCTTAGAATTGTACGTCGATCTGTACTTTTCTTTGGGTACTTATGCCTGTGTTTTCTATGTCAGAAGCTCTCGGTGGTGGTGGTGTAAGTGATGTAGGATGACTGATGCAATCAGAACCACTTCTATTATGGTACTTTTCCATTTTCAGGAGGACTTATTATTTATTCATTTGATCTGGTGGTCATTTATATGTATGTTTATTCAGTTGTTCATTTGTCCATGCATTGATTCAGCAATTATAGTAGGTATGCAGTGAGTGTTAAGTAAATATATAAATTAGATTGTTCTTAGCCTAAGAAAACTATTTTATGGGTTTCCAGACATGCAAATAAATATGATACATTGTTGAATATGCTGGGAGGTAAGGTACAAAGGAGCAGGGGTCCTGGGACCGGATTTAGGGTTGGGCCAATCAAAGGGGAAATGAATATATTTGTATCACTTTGCTATGGATAACATCACAGAATACCACAGATGAGGTGTCTTAGCCAACCGAAGTGTATTTTCTTGCAGTTTGGAAGGTTTGTAGTCTAAGAGCCAGGCGTCTAAGAGCCAGGCGTTAGCAGATTTGAAGTCTATCTATAAGTATAGGTACTGGGTGTTTGGGCTTCCACATATGAATTATGAGCCCCTCTTATGGTATTGAAAGAATAGACAAATGAAGAGATGTCAAATAGGATAGAACAGGGTATTCCCAGAATAATACCTAGAAATGTATCCTTGAATGTGTCTTACCATGTGTAAGAATTTGAGACATGCAATCTGAGAGTTAGGTTGATTTAGCAGTTTTTTTTTAATCTAATTTGATAATTGTATGTCTTTGATGCAGGAAGACATATGAAGTAGGCGATATGCTGAATTTCACCAATTATTGAATTTTAGCATCTTCATTAAAGGTTCTCAGTTCTGGCTATACATTATAAATACAGATGAATTGGTTAGGGAAAAATTTCACAGATATTTTTTATGTGATTGTAATGATATTAATTATTTAAAACATGTTTAAAATTTTGAATATATAAATTGAAAAGTAATGATAGCTAATATTTTTTTTTAAAGATTTATTTATTTATTTGTGCATACAGAACTGGGGTACAGGCCAGAGGCTCAGGGGCGGTGAGAGGCTTCACCAGAGACAGAGTGGGGAGCAGAACAGGCAGATCTACGAAGTACACTGCTGAGGGGAGCAGCGGGCGGGTCAGGAGAGGTCTGGCTCGCCATGTGGTCACCTCCGGGGCAGGCGGGAATCGAACTCATGCGGAAGTGGCTTTAGTTTCTCAGTGCAGTGCTTTAACCCGCTGCGCCACCAGGGAGGGCCCATGTTTGGTTTTTAATTTCTCAGTTTCAAAGTACTAAAGGATTTCCATCGCATATTAATGCACATTTATTGAATTGTGAGCTAGGTACATAATAAGAAATCAATAAAAAGTAAGAAATGTCTGTTGTCCAAATTACTGCATTTTTAGGATTTCAAAAATAATATATTTAAAACATTTGACATTATTGCATTAAGTTACCTTATTTATCTCTAAAAGCAAGAGCAAGGAGATAGTGTTTTTCCTTTTTTTCCCTATAAGGATCTTTTTTTAAATGGTAAGCTATTGCCAGAGACATGGGTCTGCATTCCCCAATATTATTCATCAGGCCTAGAACTAGCATACAAATAAACAGCTGTGCCTGTGCCTCCCATATAATAAGATAGCTAAATACAAACAAACAAACAAACAAAAAAGAACAAAAAAACATAAATAAGGAACAAGTGTACTGCTAAAGTATGTGTCCTGTTTCAGGTATAAGAGCTTACTTGACTCTTTATAGAGATATGGTCCGATCTGAACATTCTGAGAGGACCAGGCTGGCAAGCTGAGTCTTAGGAAAGCAGTCCTATCAGAGCTGTGGCTTGGGAGGGATAGGTCACCTTGGCTGCTCCTAGCCTGTGTCAGACATCACCTGCTGGCTAGAGGGTTCAGGAAGGAAGTATGGACATGTCCCTCCTGTCAGAAACTACCAGCCTCTTTGCCTCTCGATTTTTGTAGCTTAAAATGTGGTTTCCTAGAGACTGAAATAACTTACTGAATCACCTTCATAACTGATCAAAGTAAAACTTGTGTTGTTTATCTGATAATGCTTTTAGACAAATAGTAATTCTAATTGTCATTTTTCAATTTAGATTTGAAACCTTAACTGGGATATGGATTACCTTTGGAAAAGATCATATTTTAATTGGAATGTGGCTTATTATCTATAAATCAAGTGCAGGGTCAATATCTAAGAATGTTCCATTAACTCCAAAGAGAAATGTTCCCTTTTATTTGGGGTAAAATGTCTTGGCAGACAAACAAGAAACTACCAGGTGGAGAAGGCTGTGCCTCATGGATTATAAGTTCCCCCTCTCTTCTTATTGATGCCTTAAGTTGAACATGTTCCATCTGTCCACTCTCCATAATGAATAGCAACTTTTTTATTGTAAAGGTAACAAATTCCATGTAAGATGAATTAATTCAAGCATATAATGAAATGTGCAACTCAGTATTCTGTGCTGTGTCGATTTAGAGGAGTATGTGGGAAAGTATAGCAATGCAATACATTTCTAAGGCAAAACGTAGTTCAAGTTAAAGAATTCACTTAAAAAAATTCTCTCCCCAAATCTCAATTGTGTTCACACTAGGGGTTAAAAATGGGTGTGATGGAGGGCACGAATTGTTTGAACCTGTTGTATTTGTAAAATTATTAGTTCTGTGGAACTGATCATTTAAAATTAATTTTCTATCACCTACAATAAACATTTTCCTAGATTTTCTAACACCTTTCTACTACCTAAATCCAGTGTCAAAAATAATATGAAGCAAATGCCTTCAGATTTCTTCATTATAAACTTTGATCTTTTTGAAACTAACTTCTCTGGTTTGATTTTTTTCTCCTGTTTTGGGGTAAGATTTAAAAATCTAAGTGGCTATTCTGCTGCCACTGCATTATTGTCATTATTAATACCTCTATTTATAAGAATAGCAACACATATTATTTAAGTCTAGCTTTGCATACTTTAAATGATTTTGGTGGGACGAAGTCTTTATTCTGTCTCATTAAATGGGTGCCCCAAACACTTCCAATGGAAAACCAATAAAGGAGTCATACAATTCTTGTATTGTTTAAACAGGATTAAAATTTAAGCAGCTGCTTGGCCTGGCTATTACATATATTTTTAAAGCCTTATTTTTTGGGGGGAAGGTGTTTATATATATGTGTGTGTGTGTGTGTGTGTGTGTGTGCATATAGTGTGTATATATGTGTGTGTATGTATGTATGTATGTATACTTGTTTGTGGCTATAAATTTTGAAATGCTAACTTCTTAAATAGTTAAGATACTTGGGTTTAATTTTTGTTGTAACAATTTTTCCAATTTTTCTTTCTGTGAAATTTTTTGGGGTCCTTCTTAAATCTGGAATGGGAAGCTACCCTTTCTTTCCTTACAGATAATTGAAACCCACTAAACTTGTAAAGTCAAAACCAGCAACACCATGCTTTATTGCAAGCTCCTGTGTTTGGTCTCAGACTCTAGTAGGTTCTGGGAATGGCACAATTTATGCAGTGGCATGTCAGCAACTTAATGTTGTGATTTTCCTCTTCCTAATGGAGAATTAAGAATCTAAAGGACCTGGGCTGTTCACATGGCCTGATTCCCCACGGCTTGGGTGCAGAGGTCTCGCAAAAATTTAGTAAGTGAGAAGGAGAACAAAGATTCTTAGTTGGAGAGGAAAAAAATTGGATCGCCTGTGGCTGAGAAGCTGAGGGGGACAGGTAGGCACAGTGGGGTGCAGGATAATGAGGCACATGGCAAATGTGATGCACAGATGTTAAGCCAACTGTAGCTCCGGCTCCCAGAGTTGTGCATGCCACAGAACCATGCCTCAGGGCTGTGTCTACACCAGAACATTTGGGGCAGTAAAGGACGGCAACATTAGGTTCAAATTAATCTATTACTCCAGAGCTGTGAAATGTTGGTTGCTTGTTTCAGAATTACATTGCCTGTGGGTGAAATGTTTTAGGTAGATTTTAATGCAAGCTCATGGCTTGCTGAGGAGATTAAGAGGAGAAAGGGAAATTAGAACAGTTAGGAGAGTTGTGGAGGGGCACATTTCTGGTTAAAGTATATGAAAAAGAATTACATATTTCACGGGCAGGTCTGGTCTCCTGTTGGCCACCTGCTGGGACCGAAATATCTCACATCATAATGAAGGCAGGTTTGCAGAAGCCTTGTAAATACTTGAGCTCTGCAATTGAAGAAGGCAGACAAAGGCGGCTTTGGGGTCTCCAGGAGACTTTTGAGGGTTAGATCTGTCAGGCGGGTACTCCAATGCATTTAGTCATTTATTCTTCTGCACACATTAAGTGGAATATGTAAAATTTTGCATTTGGGTTTTTAACCTTTAAGTAAACTCCCAAGTAACAGGTAGCCTCATGACTTTTCAGATTATGGCACAAAATAATCTTGCCTCCCTCCCTCTTGTCTTCCTCCTTCTGCCCTTGTTCCTTTGCTGATATTGGCAGATCCATTTCCATAATCCTGTGTGGGATTCAAACCTTGTATTTTTCCAAAGTGGAGAATCTAAACCTTGAATTAACCTGTTTTTTTTTTGGTCAACT
>NW_004567104.1:7495509-7499543 GCF_000260355.1 Condylura cristata | reverse complement strand
TTTTTTTTTTTACAATATTGTAGTTTTTCTTATAAAAACACTTAATTGAAATGCCTAAGAGCTGCCCAGCACAAAAGTCAATAAAAACCCTAGAATAGAGTTTATAGGGGTTGTCTATGTACATAATTAAATCCTTCAGGCTCTTTAAAACTCTGCAAAATAAATGGTTATGCAAGAATAGCCTGCTGAGAGAAGAAATGCTTGTATCAGCTTTAACCAGCTGCCCTGTGTTCCATGTTTCTGGGTTGGAATGAGAAAGCTATTAGGACACTGGAAGACTGCAAGCCACATACAAATCATCTTTGTTACTGACACTTGGGGGAGTACTTTATAGTGGCTGTCAAGACCAATACAAAACATGGTCTGTGCCTGAAAAAGTCAAGTGCCATTATTTAAGAAGAAGATGTTAGTAATCCAAATAACTGAACAACATCCTGGATCTTCATTGAGTTTAGCTGCTACAGAAGCAGATTTATTATTGGGTCTGACTTAAGTAAATGAACATGTAGGCTTGCATTCTAGATTTGATGGAATAACAAAGGTTAATTACTTGCAATGATCTATGCTGGAATAGGAGTAAAAGGGGAGAACTGTATTTAGATTTAATTTCATCGTTCTTTAGGGAATACTGTCAAGGGGATGGGATTATTAGGGGGGCAGAGGAAAGGAGTACTAAGAGGAGGGAAAAAAAAAAAAAAGAATGAAAGAAAGCCAGCAGTCTAATGAATGCAACCAATAGAAAAGTTGTAGGTTTGTTTCTCTCCCTGGCCCTCAAAGTTATGATAAATGATAGCACGAGGAAAAGATAACCTACCATGAGGGTAGGATCACCAAGGCCAAATACTAAAACTCCCAGCTGACTGGCCCATACACTGCAGCCTCTGTTCATGTTTATTTTTTCTGCTCACTCTTGGTTTCGTCAATCAGTATGATAGACGATAAGTCCTGACTAGAGCAGCCCGCGTCCTGCTCTCTCACGGTGGGTAGCATGTTGTGGTTGGCGCCGAGCAGTCGGAGGATCGCCCGCGTCAGGAGCACCAAGGGGATGAGGTTCCGAGCAGTCTTCCAGCCGCCAGCTCCTTGGAGAATAGCAGGCAGGAGCGTTATCAGCCGAGAGTGGAGTTGCCAAGAAACTGACCACACATTAGTAGCTTTGTTTGGGTAGAGTCTAAGGGGGCTGTAGCTCACCGACTTGAGACACTTTCTGTTAAATCATCCTTGGCTGTAAGTGTTAAAAGAAAGCTTGTTCAAAAAGAAACCAGGGCTGATTGCCTCAGGCAGCCCCATGACAAGGCTCCTGAGCTGGGGATTTGAGGAGTTACTGTGCTGAGGTGCAAATAGACATCAATTAAAAAAGAAGACGACTTCTTCCTTGAGTCTGCCGTTTACTTCTAAATAAACTCACTCTTAATGTGCAAGATGACACTGAAAACGCCTTTAAAAGAAATCTGTACACACAATGGGGAGCTTTAGTAAGCTGGTGACATATGAAACACTGCTCAGTTAGCCAACAGCTCATCAGATAAATGGAATTTCCTGAATGCTATTCACAGATCACTGATGTTGTTTATCTACTCTCTCAGCGCTAATACTTTTTAACATCTCATTCTAGAAGATTTTTTCTTTATTGCAGGAACTTAAAGAACAAATTTAAGATCACTAATTTTTAACTCATTTTTGTAGAAAGTTGGAGACCATAAAAGATTCAAGAATGTTCTGACTAGATTCATTGAAGTAGCCAGAGTTGAAATTCTTTTGATATCTCATGATGCAACACTGGCCAAACATTTCCTGTTCAGGATTTTTTCCTAGGTATTAGGGGAAAAAAAAAAAAAAAAGCTTTTTTCCCAATAGCAAATGCTTCAAAAATCTGGTGTCCTCTATTTTGTGTGAGACATTTCAAATAAATATCAGCACACCTTTCCCAAAAGCAATGTGTCTTTCTGGAAAGAGTAAAGTAAACTTGACAGTTCTCTTGTGTGGATCATTTTTCTCTGTTTTAGAAATTATACTAATGTGTTAAGGAATGTTTCCTCTTACCTTCAGGTACATTCCATAAACAAAATTAATACTCTCTGATTATGCTCTTTCTACCTGGCATTATTCCTTAGAACTGCTGATGTATGTTAGGGTGAAACTTAACACTAGAATATTAGTTTTATTTCAGTTAATTATGTTACTAAGAGCTCATGAACCCAAAGATTTAGGGTTGGTCTGTTTCTAGTTATCCCGCCAAGTTTTTTACTTGATGGAGGGGGTCTGCTTCATTCTACTTGGCCTCTCACCTTTGTAACCCCTGGTTTCCTCTTTTCCTGAATCACAAGTTTACGTTCTCCCCTTCTGTGAGAAGATTGAACGCTTATTCAACTCCAAAATGACTATGGTCACAAAATATCAACAGTGATTTTTAATAGATCTTTGCCTATCAAAATATTGTTGCTGAATAATAGGGTAAAGGTAGTTGTGGCTGCTGATAGGAAGGAATCTGACTATTAATAAAAAGCAGACAAGGGTCTTGAAACAGTACTTCCACTGTTACAATTTAGACACTTTATATTACTTTATTTAGTGCAACACCTGCAGCTACTCACATTGCTGGTGGCTGAAATAATCCAGGTCCACACTGAGAGAGTATTACAATTTCATTGTGCTGTTTGTGCTTACTGTTTAAGCTGTTCTCACAGGAGAAAGCATTAGCTAAGTGTACAGTAGATAATAAAATGGGGGATTTGGGCTCATCTGTTCCCCTTAAATCTGTCCAATAAAATCTCCTGTTGTAATTAGTGTTTAACTCTTTTTCTACCACCAACTGGCACCTGGAAGCGGGCAATGGTATAAGCTGGCATTTATTGAAAGTTTTTCAAATGTCTCCACATTTCATGGTTTTATGGATTCTGCCTTCTTCTGAGCCTTGGAAACAGTATATACACTTTGTAAGATCCATTTCTGCAGATGCTAATAGATTTCGGGTGGAAGATATTTGCAATCTCAACAGGCAAAAGAGGGTGCCTCATTTTCAGGCAATAATAACAAGCAATTCTTCATCTTTAATTGACAGCTTAATTTAGATTTCAGATGCACTGCTTTCAGTGATGCTCTAGCTTAATTTTGACTAAAATTGCTGAAAATCATGCACCCAAAGGCATGGTATAAAAAAAGTTCAAGTTAAGTAAATTTCTAATTGAGGCATAAAGATGGGGAGGGCGCTGTAGACTGAAAGCAAGTCAGAGGTCATTTCTTCCTCATCTATGTTGGAACAGCTCAGTGTGCAGGGGATTCATACCCTTTTGACTTTAATTGCTCCGGGCCCACTGAGGCAAAGCAATGGTGCTGTATTTGTTTTGGGGTCAAAGAGGCAATCACAAAGGCCTTCAGAATATTTTCCAACATTGGGGGAGATAAACAGTTTTCAGACGTTTTATAACCATAAAACTAGTTTCTAGATAGTTGTCTAATTTCCTAAACCATGCTTGCTGAAGTTTATTTGGTTATTGAAACATTAAGCTTAACCAGTCATGTTCTCTCTACTTTATGAAAATGTAGACAGGAAATTATCAGCAAATTGCTCGTTTAGAATTAAAGACAGGAAATGAACTTCAGCAGTTGAATTCTTGTAGTAAAAAGCTTCTACCTAAAGCATAAGCAAAGCCAGCAAACCTTGCTTTTATTTTTAAGTCTGGGCTTTGTTATATCAGCACAATAGATTTAGATACTCTGTCATTTTTCTCTCAAATTTCCATACTTTTTTTTAAACTATATCTACAACTGTTTCTGTTATTAATTTCCTTGTACATTTTAAGATGCAACTGGTCTCTATTCTTTCCTTACTTGGGAAAATACCATATCTGGGATTATATTAATAGATTGATGTGGGTTATGACTCAGAAATAATAACTATGCTAACTTATTTGTTAGAATCTCAAAAAATATGCATGTCTCCTTAAGTTCCCATATTAGATTATACCTAGAATTCCAGAACTTGTTATTATTAAAATATTAATTATCATTTTAATATGTATTATATATGTATATAA
>NW_004567104.1:7454809-7495409 GCF_000260355.1 Condylura cristata | reverse complement strand
TATGTGTGTGTGTGTGTGTGTGTGTGTGTGTGTGTATTATAATCCCAAATAGTTAACACTTTTCCCTTGCAATGAAATTTTGGAGCAATTTCTTTTGATAGCTCTTACTTACATTTTGTTCTTTACATATTATATTGTTAATATAACCAATATATCAGTGGTCTCCACAAAATAATTCCTGTACTTAATTTTCTTTTATTTTTCTTGCCATTTTTATTTCTCTATATATTTCAAATACTCTAATATTAGTTAAAGTTTCCCTTATTAGTATTACATTATTTAAATAAACCACAGGCATAATTCTCAAAGAAAATGACTTGTACTATGTCTGACTATTTTGATTACCTTTTAAAGAAAAAGAACTGCTTTGGATTAACCAAAAAATAACCTCAAACTTTAGCCAACTTTGAACCATTTACTCAACTTAACTTGAGGATGTTAGAAAATTCTGGTTTTGTGATTAGTTTAAATTTCACTGTTACAGCATTTCACCTTTCTTACCACTTCTTTCACTATTTTGGAAGTCAAGAATTACTATACATTCCAAAAAGTATATATTATTAACCCAATATAAATTTTATTCCATATCTGTTATTGTGATGATGTAATACATAAGGACAAAATAGTAAAACATTCATAATACTTATTTGTTGTCAACATTTTATAGAATCAATCATTAAATTTTAGTATACATTTGTTTATGATCTTTTGTTAAGTGATTACATAGTGAAAGTGAATAATCATAGCTGTTCTTCTAGCATCATTTTGAAAGTGAAAACTCACATTTTCTTCTTTGTGTTCAGGCTAAAATTTTCCTGATTGGTTTATTTAGAAGATCTTGTTTAAGAGAGAGCTGACTTTGTTAATGAGATTAGCTTTGTGTCTCATACAAAAGTTTTCTAACAATGTCCAGGAGATATTCTAAATAAACTATTGGAAGAGAGTGCCTCCAAATTGTTTTATTTAGCAATTATTTTGTTAGTGGTATGTTTGTAGATTCTTCTTTGTTTTGTGGTTTCTGCCTTGGTTTTCCTTAGGAAAATATCAAATACGTTCTAAGTTTACTTTGAATATGTCTAAGTGTAAAAATTTTATGGTGATTTTAGGCAACAAGACATTTTATTTGATGTTCTCTGATGATGTTCATAACTCCTTGCATATCTCTGTGAATTGAAACTATTTTTGTAGTATATGAATCTGGATGTCTAGTGAGAGAAACATTACTATAGTTGACTTATTAAGACATTTGATTCAATCTTACATTCAGATTAGAGCTGGCATTTGAGGATAATTATTAGCATTTACTAAATTGAGAGATTTTTTTTGAATAAGTCTTGTAGGAGAAAAATATCTTAGTGAGAGAAAGAGTTAAAAAAAAATGAACCTACATGCTTATATTGAGAACCCCAGGGAAATTTCAAAGGGTATTGGACATTAAAGAATGGCTGTTTATATTTGTTGCTTCCGTGGTGGTTTGTGGTGTGGTTACACATATCTAAAAAGGTGGAACCTATACCCCTAAATCATGCAGTGTTATAAACTAATGCTACTTTAATACAAAAAAAAGGGATAAAATTAAAAAATGGGTAGAGTATAATTAAAAATGGGTAGACTATATTACAACTTTAAAATTAGCTAGTAAGATTCAATTTGGGCATTTACTCTGGTATATAAAGCACTGTCTGGTGAAGATACTTGCATTTACAATAGACAGTACTGTGCCCATCCAGAGATATGTCCATTTGACAACTAGAAGTTTCCAGGGCTTGGGTTTTGCTTTGTTTTGGTGATTGGCAATCAATGTTTACCATGGCAGACAAATTTCTTACAATCAATGTTTACCATGGTGAGCAAATTTTTTGCTCTCATGAAGCTTTAATGAGGAGACACAGGTAGCACAAGATTATTTCAGATGGTGATTAATGCTGTAGAGATAATAAAACTTATGGAGAATGAAGGCTGAGAGTGATCAGATAGCACTTAAAATAACAATGTTATACTGTGTATTATAGTGAATTACACAATCTTTATCTGAGTAAATGTTTTCATGTCTACTTAGCCAATAATTCTGACTCTAGTGAGTGAGTAATAAAATGATAAAATTCAGTATCAGTTATGTAAAAATGTTTCATTTTTAACTGAATACAATTTTAGATTTTTTTTGTGATAAGAGCAGAGAAATATTCTCATGGGCACTAATTCTAGTTTTGCTTATAGTTTATCTGCTGTGAACTATTTTACTATTTGATATGTCATAGTAGTGACTTCTAAAAAAGTTCTTTTCTACTACTCACATATCATCCTAATGGATATTACATTGGTTATTGACTTCTGAAGTGTTTGGTTCTATGTTCCATCTATTCAGACTTAATTCAGGAGGAGCTTCAGCCAGATGTTTTGTTTATTTGTTCCTCAATTACAAGTATGAGGTTGAAGAATTTATGAGACCACAGGTCAAGTGAGGGGTCACAGTTGAGAGGTCAAGTGAGATGCAAAATTTGCAAAACCAAAGAAATGACAGGACAGTGCCAAATGAAAGGTCAAAAGTCAAGTGACAGAGTGTGGATGAAAGCAAATGGTATGTTAAATGGTATGTTTGTTGAACATCTGAACACACTAAAATGTCTTCATATTCATGCACACAAAGTCAAAAGTTCTTCACTTTGGAATTCACAATTAATAATCACTTACCACTTGTTACTATCCAAGTATATGTTTTTGTTTTTATCCAGAGAAAAACACCATTGCATAAATTAAGAAAGTTATTTTATTCATTAACTAATCTTAGTCTGGTTTCTCTTTCACTCCTAGAGCTCTTTGATATATTCACAGAACAAATTTGAGAAATTCGTAATAACTCTTTTTTGGTCAACTATGGAAAGTATACATTGCAGCTAATGTAAAACATTAAAAGCTAACTTAAAATCAGTCTGAGAAAGTACATCTTCTCTTACAGACTTTGGGTTGCCGTCCTCATGTGGCTTTATTTCTCTGCATTTTCATTCATTTCTCCACTCATTCATTTATTTAACAAATATTAATTGAAAGTATACCAAGTCATCTGTTTTTACTGCTATGAAAATGTTCTAAGAAAAGTTTTACTTGTGAGAAAGTTTCTTCTTGAAATGTCATGGTTGGAATAGTATTCCCAAGGTTTCTAAGTGTCTAGTTAGTACTTATTTTATGTCAAGCAAGATGGTTTAATAATAGGCCTCATGAAGTGAGAGTGCAAACTTTCATTAATTAAGGAAATTAAGAATGAGATATAAATGATCTGTTTCTATGACTATAATACATATATAACTAGCATATTAATTGTTTTTTTTCTATAGAAGTTTACTATTTTCCTCTGCCTTGGCAACAGATATGTAGCAGTTCTGATTTAGATATGTTGCGATTGAAAGTATAGTAAAGTATAAGTAAAGTATAGTATAGTAAAGGCTGCTGGTAGGCTTGGGAGCTGTGTGTATGTGGAGTGATGTGTGTGTATGTGCGTGTGCACATTTTCACTTGTGATAATAATATATGGTTTGTTGGGATTTCTACATTTTGTCAGTGATTAGTTTTATGGGTTATACAGATTCCCATTTTCCAAATATTAAGAAGTAAAGGGAAATCTCTTTTCATATTCTAGAAATAAAAAGCGACATTTTGTAATATGCTCACAAATAAATTTACTTACAAGGGATCTGTAGTTCTAAAAGAGAAATTCACCAAAAAAAGAATTTGCTTTATGCAGAGCTTATCTTTCCTGTTACAGAGCATTAGATTGGCAGCTTCTTTGCAGGTTAAAACGTCATTGATGATAATAGAAGTTAGTGGAAAGTGAGTGAGCATTTAATCTCTACCAAACTATAAAATCAGGCTTTAAATCATAGAATAAGTACTATCATTGTCCAAAAGAAGTGTTTATTTTTCCAACTTTTGCCTTTCATATCACTCTCATAAATTTTTTTTAATATATACTTTGAAAAGTGGAGGGCAAGCCCTGAAGGGTGAAATATTGCAAACCAATTAAAAACAACTGAAGTTAGATTCTAAAATACAGGAGTTTTCCAACTCATGAACAATATTTAGAGAGCTGGTTAATTTTAATTCCTTTGGGAACCATAAGTCTGAGCATTAATAGGCTTAGAGTGATAAAAACAGCCATATACTATGCACATATAGATGGTATTGTCAAAAAAGAAGCAATTAGTGGCAAAGAAAGCAGAAGTATGTACACATATGGTGAGCAGGTTGAAATGTGAAATACTGCCAAGAATAAAAGCCAATGACAAAAAAGAGGTGGAAGTTGGGCTACTGTTTCAACTTACACAATGGCAAGTAAATGATTTGCACACAAACAGATTAACTTAGTGGTTGCAAATAATGAAAGGATTTTTAACATGTTTTTTAGAATTTTTAACCTACCAGCACTTTACTATACATGATTTTACTTCATTTCTTTCTCTTTTTCTTTCTAGATGGCCTTTCTTCCTTCCCTCCTGCTCTCCTCACTTCCTTTTGCTTTTCTTCTTTCCCCTTTTTTTCTTTTAAATTGCCTTTACATCCATATCTTATGTCTCCCTTCTTTTTCCGTCATTTTCTCGACGATATAACTGCCTTAATTGAGATTAATTAAATTTTGTTTAACTTAACGGAACAGAAGTATCTTAATGCAATGTTGATTTTTTTTTCTCCAACCAAAAAATAAAGCTGAGAAGAAAGCCAGTGACTCTTGACATCTTTCTCAGTGGTGGTGGTTTAGAGGGCACACAACATCTCTTTGGGAGTGGGAATCACACATCTTCACACACCCTTGTCTATTTTGAGAGCTGTGGATCTCATCTGCTTGGCAGACAAGTAGTCCATGCATCAGGGATGCATTTACATTTCAGATTTTAAAAGTTTTACAGCTGTCACTACAACATGTTACAGGCAGGTTGTAACCTTATCTGCCATGTTACAGATTTTGTGTCACTTTCAAGAGAAATAAGTGACTGTGAAAGGGAAATACATTTAAAAATCTGATAACCAGTAATGCATATTTTACTCCTCCGAAGTCAGGAAACTGGGGGGACGCGTGCAGGTTCATTTCCAGCATGAAAACCGTGTTACTGTGACTAATTTTGGTGCAGCATGCTCTTTACAATGGAAGGCACTGTGATATGGAATAAAAAGGAATGATTTTTAGTATTCTTCTCCATCTTAGTCCTGTTTATTTTGGCTGTGCTTCTTTTCTGAGATGTCATCTTTCCCAAAACCCAATTGCTAAAAGCTGGTTTCACTGGCAGAGAAATAAAAAGACAGTCGAGTGAGGTTTAGGGAGCACTGCAATTAGTTCTGTGTGTATGGAACTGCTTATCTGCCCACAACTGAGTCTGAGGAAACTGCTTAGTATTTATTAGGAGTCGAATTTATATGAGAAAAAAACAGATGCTCAATTTTGCTACCTTTCCTTTTAAACTTTAATGTGCTGTAAAATACAAGGATCTGTACAATTAAGAGAAGGTGCTTTGCCCTTAACATGTGCCAAATGTCTTTCACCTCCCTCTTCTGCAAATGCCCTCCTGCACCTCCAAAGTGCTGGGCACTCAGTCTACCCCCAGATGCTGGTGTGTGACCCATACTTGAGGCTCATACTTGAGGCGAAATGACCTGAAGAGTTATCATATGCGATCTTTTTTTTTTTTTTTGTATTCTCTGGAGTCAGTCCAGGATTAAGTGTTGTCCTGGGGACCCAGGTAATATAAAGAGGGCCTTTCAAAGGCAGCTCCAGGGTGTCCCACAATAATTGAAATGTAGGAAAACTAGTATCAGACATCAGTATCTTTCGTTTGGATTTGAAAACAGGAAATGACTTGGCATTTCTCATCTTGACTGGGAGACAGGCCTGGACTCCACAATTACAGAGCATAATTACTCCAAGCTCAGTCCACGAAGAACCCCCAACTGCTAGTTGAGGACCTGCCAGGAAACTGACCTGGGTGAATGGTCTGGAAGAGAACATGAGGTGACAAGAAGCTGAGATGCCATTTTCAAGTAAATGTACATGAAAGGGCTGCTTAGAAAGGTAAAGGTTGTTATAATCAGCTTGGCATGGGGATATAGTTGAGTTTATGCTGACGAAAAACTGGCAACATACAGTGTTTGGGGCCTGAATCAAATATTCATTGAAGTTTGAATAGTGTGGTTAAAAAGAAAATCTCTTCAAGAATTTTATTTTAAAGAAATTTTCATTTCCAAGCCACACCACAGAGTAGAAAACGATGTATGTACATACATAAGTATTTCAAATAGTTACTGCATTTCAGTATAAAATGGGCCTATAGTCTCTTACACATCCTTTGCAACTCATTTTCTCCTGTAAACATGTTATTTGCTATTGATATGTCTGATGTTACCTTCTCCAAATTCACAGCTCACTGTGATTCTTATGCCAGTTGTAATACATGAATTCTTTGAAGCTTTCTCCCTCTTTTTAAAGATCAACCTTTCAGCTATTAAGTTGGCTTCTAACAAAAGCTTTTGTTGTGGTTTGCTTATATCATGCTTGGAAGGATAGCAAATAATAGGTTACAGTAGTAGAGCTGGAAAATTTCAAAAGACATCATTCTAGCTTCCAAGTCATTTTTCACTTTTGTTATAGAATGACTTCAAAATGGCAATTTTTGGTGTAGCCTTGTTGAAACCTATCAGAGTTTGGAATAATGCAAAAAGGTGAATTCAAGAGAAAAATGAGAAATTCACAGAACTCTGGAGATGAATTCCTTTTCATGTGGCCAGAGAAGAGAAAAGCTTTGAAGTCTCTTCTGGACTTAGCTGCACTGGCCAGCCATTTTGACCTGTAGGCACTGAACTAGGGGTACTCTCATCTCTTGAACTACAAGGCTGTGCACTATCTGCTTGGGCTAGTCAGAACTTGGGCAAGAGTGGCTTTAATGTGGCATCATCTAGTTTCCAAAGCTCAATGCTGAAAAGACACGGGGAGGGGGGCACTTAGAAGGAGAAAAGATACTGTTGCTAAACTTTGGGACACTGTTCAAACTGAGCCAAGCACACAGGGTAAATATATACATTTGCAGGCCATTTCCCAAGCATCCCATAAGAAAATATCAAGAAGTTGCTCTGAGGAATGATATCCAAATATTCCACCTGGCTCCCTTTCACTCACTTTGTGTATTTCAACCATCCTGCTTCCTTTCTGCTTCTCAAAGATGTTCCTTTTCTGGGACGCTTCTCCCAGTTTTTTGTGTGAAAAGTTCATTCTCATCCTTCAGGTCTTGGCTCAAATATCACTTCCTCAGTAGAGACTTCTGTGACCACAGCTGTCTAAGGTTTCCTCTTTCTGTTTCTCCTAATCTCATCATCCTGTTTGTTTTATTTCCTTCATAGCACTCACCATGGCCCATAAGTAACTTGTTAGTTTATTTACGTATTTCCTTATGGTGTGTCCCTCCTCTCTTACCCTCCTAAAATATAAGCTCCTGAAAGGCAACAAATTTGTGTCTTATTTACTTCATCCTCAGTACTTAACCTGGTGCCCAGTATAAGCAGGTGCTCAGTAAATGGGTTTTTGGATGAACGAACAAATGAAAAAATGACAAAATCCTATAGATACATTTGCACAGGCATTGAATTTCTTTTGAGAAACTTTATATCTCATTCAATACACACAACAAACCAGAAGAAAGTTACAACTGTGAGAAATTTGAGAGATGAAGTCTATAAACGTATAACATCTAGAATGGTGAGAGATACCGTTTTGGCTAAGACATTCTGGGAACTCTTTGCAGAAGAAATACTTCTTGTATGGAATGAAGGAAAAGGGAGAGAGGTATTAAAAAAAACACATAAAGGAGTGCTTAATTAATAAAGGAGAAAGTCCCAAAGGCAAGTTAAAATGTTACATTATTTTTATACTTAGAAAGAAAATCTTGCTTATAGTGGGAGAAATCACTGCATGTCCATAAAGAAACAATTCTTTATGTGGACATAACTTCTTCATTAGGAAAGTAAGAAAATGAGTGACCCTAAAAAAATACGTAGTAAGAAAAAGAATTGAAGTAGGTCAATAACATCAGTAGTTGATACAGACCCAGAAGGTAAAAACACTCCACTGTTCTTGTTTTACAGAAACCTTGTGGTAAACCAGTTCATCTTTATTGCTGGGGGGTTCTGTCATAGTAGGGTTAAGCCATTCCAAAAAAAAAAAAAAAAAAAAAGCTGGCGATCTTAAGAGAAAGCTAATTTAAAGCCTGATAGCTAGTAGATACTCCTTAAGCCTCTTTTGAGTGAACTAATTTTTAAAATGCAGAATAAGCTAGTAATAAATTAGGTAACAATTCATCTAAATTTAGGAAGACTGGCCTACTTCTAACATGACCCATGAAACACAGCTTCAACTTCCCAAAGAGAAGATAATGGACTTCCGTGTGAAGTGCAGTCACTGAATCTTCATGTAATAAGGGAGGCAAGGTGCTTCCTATCCTACCCTATGTATCAATGCAGGGAAAAATTGGTATACTTGATAAAGGGAGCTGTGAGACAGATTTTTTTTTCTTTTCTGGCACTAAAATAGAACATTCGGGAAAAGGGCAGGATGGTGGCTTTAAGTGTCTGGCCTCGAGGGAAATGAGGTAAGTATGTGAGTTAGTGGCTTCTGAGAAGCAGTAGCTGCCTCAAGACACCAGAGGAATTTTTTTTTTTTTGGTCAAATGGAAGACAAAATCAAAGAAAACCTTTGTGTATTCAAGTATACCTACAAGAGACCCTCAAAGCATTTCTTCCTTGACAGAAAGTGCTTTGGAATGGAGGAAGACAACTCAAAAATACAATTTCATTGAGCTCTTTGGCGGTTTTTAATTTTTTATTTGGTCTTTGTTGAAATTTTACAAATCAGTTCCACTTTGTACAAATATTTCAAATTACATTAGGTTATGACATGAACATAATTCATAGATGAAGAATCCATACAACTGATTCAAAGGTAGTCTCTGACTATTACTGATTTAAAAACATGATAAGGCCTAGTATAGAGTCCTCTGAAACCGAGAATCTCACACTCATGGGTGTTGTCTGTAGGTTATGCTAGAATAGCTGCCTTTACCCCTCGAGGTCCATGTTTTCATAGTGACCTACAAGAAGGATCAGAAACAGTGGAGAGTGGTAGAAATAGAATCCAAATCTCAGTGGGTCACTATCACCTTGAGACCCTCACCTCATGTGGTGGTCACCCTGACCTGAGCTAGTATTTTCAGTTTCAAGTGTTACTCCTCTCTGGTCACTGGGCTTCAAGTGTTACTCCTCTCTGGTCACTGGAAACGCTGGTCAAAAGGTCAAACTGCAATGGTCATGGTCATGGCCAATTAGAGATTGTTTCTGGTCATTGTGAGCCTTTGGTTTCAGAGGTTTGTTTTGTTTTTTATTTAACTAGGGTGTATGGTGGGTACTTCATTGTTTTCTGGTTGCCTACACTTATCTGTTTGGGTGTCCACCAATAATTTCACAGATGTGGACAGTACCTTGCACATATCATAGTCCCAAGTGGCCTAAGTGCATCAGGACCCAGACTAGGAGTGGGTAAGGTTGCTAGTTTCTTTTACTCACAGAGCAGAGTGTCATGGAACCCTTCTGGAAGATTTTACTCTAAGTAAATGGACCATTGACTACAAAGCCAGAAGCAGCTTTTCCAAGCCAATGCAGCTAATACTCACTTCTGTGTGAGTGTGAAAGCTTGATCATATGATCAGCATGTATTTTATCAAGTGATTTGTGTTTTATTTAACATTGAGTAGAATCTTCATCATATCCAATGTTCTCATATATGGTGAGTCAAAGTATTGGTCCATAGAACAGGCTCAAAGTATCATCCCGTAGGCAATTTTTTTTTCTTCTTTATTTATTCATACAGAGATGCAGAGGGTGAGAGGATTCATCAGAGACAGAGTGGGGAGCAGAACAGGCAGATCAATGAAGTACACTGCTGAGGGGAGCAGCGGGGAGGTCAGGAGAGTTCTGCCATGCCATGTGGTCACCTCTGGGGCAGGTGGGGATTGAACCCATGCGGAAGTGGCTTAAGCTTCCCTGTGTTGTGCTTTAACCCCCCCCGCCAATTTTAAAGGTGTGTTTGAGTTAAGAGCATTAATAAGCCTAAATTTGTAAAACTGAAGACTACTGTATCTTGCTAACTTCAGAGTGGCTGTCTAAGGCTGTCCAACTTGGCAATAAAAGCAAAATGAAGAAAGCTGAAACATTTTTAGACTCACACCAAATATGCAGTATTTTAGCCTGACAGTATTATTCTTTTGGCTGGAGTGACTTATGTTGGAAAGGGAAGTTTGCATGAGAATGCCTTTGAGGTTAATTGTAGTGTCTTTACTGTGAGGCTATAATCACATCTCTGGATTGATTTCCTTAGTAAGTTTTTGTCCTATTTTTATCCTTTTTTAATTTTTCATGCACTACTTTCCTGAAAAATTCTACTGCAATCTTACAAAAATACAACTCTTTTTTAAAACCTCTTGAAAAAACTGGCCTCTGTATAAATCATTGTTTATAAAGACATGCTAATATTCTCTCTCCTACCTTCCTTTTTATTTCCTGGATCTTATACTCCTTTGAATAATGAATGACTTCACAAACTCACATTCAAGTGACAGCAGGTATTGCACTGAGGTTAGGAAAAAAAAGTCATGTGCTAGTATTTCCATTATGACTTCCCTCAGTAGTATCACTCGAAATATGGCTAAACCACCATAGATAATTCTTTTTAAGAAAATCATCTGGTTAGCCAAATCTGTGGTAGATTTGCGGCACAGTCTACAGTAGAGGAGGAACTCAGTGGAAACCACAGAAATTGCTCAGGAACACTGCAAGATTGTTCTAATCACATTGCTTAGATCTCCTCCGACTTTTGTCAGTTCTCTCTGTGGAGACAGGAGCACAGGGCTGGCTTCTACATTCTCTAGTGTTCCCAGCATTGTCTGCTCCCTTGACCTTTGAATACATGTGTCTCGATTGTTCTTGAGTTCTGGGAGAAAGATTCTCACATGAGAAAACAATTGTTCCTGTTATGGACACTGCTCCCAATGCACTCTTTGTTTGGGGGTCACTTTCACAGCCAGAGTCCCAAATTTGGCAGGGTTGCCCTCCTGCCTTTTACATGCTGATTCTCATTTTTGGAAACACAGAAGTGCCTCGTCATGTAATATTGTCATTTTTCTAATCTTGCTTCCTTTTCTAAACAAACTGTTTTATTCCATGGTCTGCACAGTTCTGTATCAATAGCAATGGGTTTCTTCACTGATGTTCCCCCTCCCAACACATTTCCTTGGTAAAAAGTCTGCCTCCACTCTGACAGTTAGAAATGGCAACCACTGACAGCTATGAGAGACCTTTAAAGTTCTTCACCACTGAAGTGTGCTCCCGATGGTCCTGGCCAGAGTGAAAGCCCATTCCCGACATCCTTGTTCCCAGAGCCAGAAAAACAGTCATGCTGATACCAATCAATCCTATGATCTGCCACAGAGAATTTCATCTGTACAGAGTTTTAGTTAGAAACATTTACTCATTAAGGCATTTGACAGATACCTAGAGTTTATCAGATTCTTAGAAAAATAAGCTCTTGTACCAAAATAGGATAGTATCAAAGACACAAAAGGTAGGAAACAAGATTTAAAAAATAAGAATTGTGAAGCTGAAAATTTACTCGTGTTCTTTTTTCCCTCTTATGTATCTTATAATCAAAATATTACAAAGAGAGCATGCATTTTTTTAGATCAAAGTTTTTAAAAAATCGGATTGTTCAGTAAAAACTGCCCATGTCCCTTTCCCATTAATAAATTCTTGCTAAGTTAGTCTCTGTACACTCTAGAGCTACTCCTTTCTTTCTTAGTAAGTCACTGCCCTGGGCTATTTTGGTGATAGGGTAGTGAGTTTGAATAAAATGTTAAAAACTTTTCACAAAAGAAAGCTGCAGCCAGGTGATTTCGTAAGGTCACACAGAAAGAGACAGAAGATTCCTCACACAAGTGGGGCAAAGGTCCCCTTTTGCACTCTATGGATACCTTGACTCAAACCAAGTGACTTCAAAGATTTCTCTGCCCAATGTCAAATATACAGCAAAACAAAAAATTCTTTGGTAAATGGTGTGTGTGGGGGTGGGGAGGGGGAGAATTGTTTGTGAATCAAAATGCTTGTAGTGTATTTCTGAGATATAACACAAGCCAGTAAATTTCCTTATAGTGAATTAGAACCTTAGTTAAGATTTTATTATGAGAACCCCCCAAAATTACTGTGATAACTTGTTCCCTTACTGATCAAGTATATACTGTATATACAAGTATACAATGAACAAGTATGTAATTGCCTGCATTGTCTATAGATATCTAAAGGAGGAGGATGTAGTTTCAACACTACCTCAAAGTGTTAGTTTTATGACCCTGGGTAAAAACTAAATTTTGTATTACTTACCTCTTTGTATATAAAATAAGGAAAATGACTTTCTCTTCTTAGTCCATAGTAAATGCTTGGTAAATAATTGCTCCAAGCACACAGCACCAATATGGAAAAAAGATGTATTTCTAAGATTTAGGAAGTAAAAAGCAATGAAATTCATGTAGTTTAAATAGATAGCTTATGTGCATTTATCACTAATTGTTGTATTAATCTTTTTAATAGATTTAGAAAAGGAACTACTCTAAAATACTATAGGCCCTGCAGAAAGTCAGACTTTGTTTCTGTCCCTTCTTTTGTATCCAGGTGATATGAGACATAATGATGCCTTGAAATGCTTCATTCCCATAATGTTCATTTCATTCTCCTGGTACTTTTAAAAGAAGTAAAGAAAAAGGGTAGGAGAGAAAGAAACCTTGACTGTAGAACAAGGGCAAAATTGATCATCTGAGGTAGTACATGATGAAATGAATGCCTAGAAATTATTTGTTAACTTAATGAGTGGATGAAAGGAAGCTAAAATCCTGAGCTCTTTGTCAATTCCCCTTCTGTCCCACAGATACATTTTGGAACCATTACCATGGTTTGCTACTTTTCCCCCCTTAGGAGTCTTTGCTCCTTTAAGCAAGAACTTTAAGTCATCTAATAGTTCATCTACATCTGCAAAACAAGACAGTGGAATGGGGTGTCTTTGGCGTTGGGTCCTTTTTTTTGAATTTGGTATCGCACTTTTGAAAGTAGATATGGTTAAGACTATCAGCTCTGGATAAGAGTCATTTCTCTCTTATGTGCTTCAAAAGCACTGGCAGTCTTCCTTAAACTCATTACCTACTTCATTCTATTCTACCTCCATTGGTTTGGACATGATGAAGTCCAGGAAATCTCCTGTAAGCTGTCCTACATAGCTAATATTAACTCTTAACATGTAGAATATGGGATATTGAATGTAAAATCCAAGTATCTTTCCACTTATATCTATTTATATTTTGATCTTTTCCCTTGTGTAAAAAGTATCGTGTTGTGTGAATCTCCTTCTAAATTAATTTATTGATAATGTGTGTGGCTATTTCCCCATAGAACTCATTTTAGAATCCTTCAAGTCCATATACTGTACTTACCTGAAGACTATGTTCATTTAAGTCTAAACTATGAGAAAAATCTGACCAGTACATTGAACAGACTTTGTGAATTTTTTAAATAAAATTTGGTTTTGGAAAATACAGTCATATTTTGCCAAGAACTTGCCCCTTAATGTTTAATCTTGTGGCTTTCAGGGGAAATCTAATTTGTATCCTTCGTTTATGCTCAACTCAACAGATTGTTGCAGTGTTAGCCAAGTGCTGGATGGCCTTCTGACCCAGGGGGCATTTACATTTCTTGATCTTCTGTGGGCCCCATTGCCTTACTTCTCAATATCTGGTACATCATAAGTGCCATAGAATATTTTTTTAAAGATTTATTTATATGCATAGAACTGGGTTACAGGCCAGAGGTGCAGAGGGTAAGAGGATTCACTAGAGACAGAATGGGGAACAGAACAGGCAGAACAACGCAGTACACTGCTGAGGGGAACAGTTGGGGAGTCAGGAGAGGTCTGCTGTGCCATGTGGGCCACCTCTGGGATGGGGATCAAACTTGCACTGAAGTGGCTGCGGCTGGTGGCTTGCAATGCTGCATCCTAACCAATTGAGCCACAAGGGAATGCCAAATGTCATAGGTTTTTAACTCAAGCCACCTATCTTTAACTCAACAATGGGGTCTCTCAGTGTTTGCAAGGCTTGGGGAATAGGGTCTCTCTCCATTCCGATCTCCTGCGGTCTCATTCTGGTTTTCCTATGAGGTTTGTTGGAGTGGATCTGAATATTACAAAGGTAGAGTGGGTTTTTACTGAAGTGATTGACTTAGGATAGAATTAAGTGTTTCTTTGTGTGAATGAGAGTGGCCTGTTCAACAAGTTGAGGTTGTGTTTTGTGAACATGAAGGTGCCACAGCTTTTTCTTCAAACTATTCAAACACAGAAATAGTTCACGTGGGGTTGCTCTGTTGAATGACCACTGAAGATGAACTTGACTCCTTCTTGCCATTGTCTGAGTTTCTGCCCACTCGCCCCCTTGTTCATGTGCTTTATCTCTGCTGGGCCTTTGTTTTCCAGACTGTTCCTAGCCTAGACATATACTCAGCAGAATTATTGGTGGTGAGTGGTAGAATGGAAGGTGGATGTGAAATGGAGCCACATTGTTAATTTCCTCTCAGATTATTCTCCCCCTTAACCTCTAAACTACTCTTCATATTCCTTAGTACTGGTATATTATCTTGTCATGGATGAGATACCTGTAATCAGTGTGTGCAGTTCAGTTTTTTCTTTGTTTTAGGCCAAACACTAGGTGTTCCTGGCAACTCTGTGGCCTTTGTCATTTCCTCAAGGTATACATGTTTTTAAAAGAGAAAAGCTGGAAAAACCCTAGGGAATAGTAGTGAACTGGAACATTCTAGGGACTTGGAAGAAAATTCTAGAGTTTCTTTCTTTCTTTTTTTTTTTCTTGGGAAGAGTGTCTAGGTTTCATACCTGGCAGAAGTTGTAGGTCCCTCAGTGTTTTTTCACCCAGAACTCCCTTGACTCACTCCCTTGCCACACTCTCCATTCCCTTGCTTACTCCCCATTCTGCTGAGTTCCTGTCTGAGGTCACAGGAATCACTACTCATTGTTTGAAATTTAAAAGAGGTAGAGAGGCTATAGAGTTTCAAAGAGCAGAAGTGTAATTTCTGCCATCTGAGTACAGAATGAATACTTATGTGCATTGATAAGTACATATTGTTAATAGAGAGGTTGTATACAATGGCACGGCTGCTTCCAGTGATACAGTATTTATTTGTTTTCACACCAAGTATGACTCTGATGCACATGTATTTCCAAGGGAAAACAAGTTCTAATTTTCAAGTAATAAATATGTTGTTGAATTTATGCAATTCATGAAAAATTTTAATCGGAATTATTGTATGTCCAAATCTCATATTGAAAAGATAGGACTTTGGACATGAAATTTGCCCATGGGAAATCATATATTCATATAGTCACTTTTCTATCTCAGAATCAGTGCTTACCATATTCCGTCCCACCATTTTGTAAATAGAGAAACTGAGATCTAGAATGGTGAAGTCTTGTCTTCTCTGATTCCTTAGTATCCCCTGGCTTTGCATTTTCTTTAAAAAATGTAAAAAAAATCTAATTGTTCCATGGAAGAAGGCACTGTTCATTCTTAATGGAATTTCATTTTATTCAATTTTGTGGTGTCCACAATGAGATTATAAAACAATAATCCAATTTAGAAATCTTTTCAGCTTCAGCAAGGTTACTTCGTGGAGTTGTAGATAAATGACCAGAAGAAAACTTCACAAAATTAGCGTTTACACTTAATCTGGCAACGAGCTATAATTTGATTGGCAAAAAATTCATTTGGTGTACCTCTGGCCCTTTGCTGCTGGATAATGAAAATTTATATCTGCGTTTCAGACATCTGGGGAAGGCCTGACAGCTTTGGGGCTGAATGAAAGATGATGTCACACTGACCCCTGTCAGCATTTCCTCACAGACTGGTTACCCAAAACCCAACAGCAGTCACACTTTTTTTTTTTCCCCTGCCAGAGCCGACTCTCATTTTATTTTGGAAGGTTAATGACACTGTAAATCTAATAGGCCATTTTAGTGCCATCATGTGGATATTAAAAAATCATGTGACCAGTCAGGGCACCATATGTGGGGTTTGCTGTTGTCTAATGGCAGGAATAAGAAGCTGTAACAAGGCACTGAGGACAGCCAATGTTTGGAATTAATTTCAAAACCATACGTACCTTTAAACTAATTTGGAATCTCTGCTAATGATTATTGCTTGCCATTTCAATTAAGTTTACTTCAGTAAGTTAGCTAGTATCAAGTAATGGTGGCTTCCAGAAAATTCTTCTTTACTTACACATTTAATAGCAATTCATACTCTATGGGACAACACTGATTCACAGAATTTTCTATGATGATATAAATGCTCTCTAACTGGCCTTTTCACTTGTGACCATTGAACATTTGAAATATGACTAGTGGACTGAGGATATGAATTTTTTAATTTCATGAATGTAAATATAGTGACATGTGGCTAGTGGTTACCATTTTGGACAGCACATCTACTGAGAAGCCATAAGGTAAGTCCAGGATTATCAGAAAGTATACAAACAACAACAAAAAGCATTTTGCTCAGGCCTCTAGTCTGGTCTCATTGGTATCAAGCTACCTGCTGACAGAGATGAAATCTGATTTATCTTTGTATTCCCCATAATATCTTTAACAGAGTCAAAATATATAGAACAAAGGAATGAATTAATGAATCATTGTAATGGACACATGAGTAATGAATATATGAGAAAAGGGGATTTCATTGATAACTTTTATTTCATCATTTCTTGCTCTCCTTTCCCTGAAGGGGACTACTTTGGCAAAATAATGAAATTGGAAAATCAGGTTAATCCTTAATGATTACTTAGATCAACCCATTCAAAGCCAGACTAAGTAACTTCCAGGAATCTCCCACACACTCCTCCTGCAACATCTCTTTCAATCTCAGAAATTGTGCTACTGAGTAGGTAAAGCAGAATTCCCACTAATCCCCTCCAAAGGCCAACGGCAATAAATGGACATTCTAAGCACATAATTCAGATTCATGCACAGAACAGTTAGGGGAGGAGGAAAAATTCTCCTTGTATAGTGGGGTCATTTGATTGTTTAGTTTGACCAAAGTATATAAAGAAGGTGGGATAATATGTGAATTATCTCCAAAATGTCATTTACCAATTTTATCTAATTCTTGACAATTATTTAATGCTATTCTCATAAAATGATGTTGCAGATGGTGGGTAATACAATTCACAGTATTGGTTAACTTTTATTCACTGATTGCTATTTCAGAAATAGTGCTAAATTCTACATAAGGGTTATCTTATTTGGTTCTTGAAATGCTAGGAGATGGTGCTATCATTTCTTCCATTTGACAGATGAGAAAGGGAAGAGAGTGTAAATAATTTGCTCAACACTATGCAAACAACAAAAACCAAAAGCGAATTTTGAATCCAAAACTTGAAACTAGAACCTACACCATCAAGCTTTATTCTATACTGAGTCTGTCCTTAATCAACCTCTCTGGTTTCACGGATTTGTTCATTCATTCAGCAAATATTTTCTGAACTCCAACCATGGGCCAAATATTAATCTAGTCTCCAATGCACTTGAAAAGAAGCACACCAGTCAATAAAAATTCCTGTACTCTTGGACATTTCCTTCTCCTGGTGAGGACAGATAATAAACCACTGAAGAGAAAAAACACTAGCTTGTTATATAGAAATAAGTGATCAGGAGAAAAATAAAGAGGAATATAAAGTGTCAGTATGTGGGGTAAGCCTCCCCGAAAAGGTGATGTTTGACAAAAGAAGCAAGTGAACTCTATTTTCTCATTATACATTGTTTCTTAATACTTCCTTGCCATAAAAAGAAAAAAAAAATGTAGCTTATAGGCAAGGCGAGTTAAAAGCGCAACACTGCGAAGCATCCGCTTGGGTGCGAGTTCATCAAGGCCCCTGAGGTAACCACGTGGTGAACAGCCCTCTCCTGTACTTAGTCAATCTGCCTGTTCTGCTCCCCACTCTGGCTATGGTGAATCCTCTCACTGCCCCTGCACCTCTGGCCTCTACCCCAGTTCTGTATGCATTAATAAATACATCTTTTAAAAAAAATGTAGCTATAAAGTTACCTTATAATCTGGGAATTATTTTAAGTTTTTTTTTTAAAGAGATCTGATCACATTGATAATCATTTGGAGGCAGAGCAATGGAAGCCTCAGTACTTCCACTGCTCCTCAAATTATTTTCAAGTAATTTCTCTCATCGTGCGATACTTCAGGGTTTACTGTCATAGCAAGGTGAGGATGATGTGTTCAATTTTATAATTGCTACAAAAAATCACAATATGAAATTAGGACCATATTGTCCTTCAGTCCACTGCACCCAAGAGCTTGACATAGCTCATGACACAGGAGGAATGCATACACACATCACACACGTGTGTGGGCGTTCGGGTGGTGTGGAGGAATGAGTGTGTACTGCTGAGTTTGCACGTCCACCCAGCCACCCACCCAACCCCATTGTAATAATGAATTTAACTTGAATACAATGCTACTTTCTCTGCCAAAATAAAACTGTTGTAAAAGTAAGTAAAGCCAAATTTTAAATTCCCAAAATGAATTTGGGCACAAAGGCAGCAGACTCTTTGCATACCTCGTACAGAGTGGTTCAGAAATAAAAGTCCACAGTGATACAGACCTCACTCTGTAGTGTTTGCTCACAGACTAGAAACTTCTCGAATCTGACATGTCCTCCCAGGTTTGGAAGTCTGTGTGTGACTACAGGTTATGGGCTTGTTCTGAGAGATGCTCTGCCTCCCCCTGCCTCACCCCGGGTGCATAGCAGTCCTCAGGCCACTCAGATCCTCTTTCCAATCAAAGGAGAAGTGTCCTTTAGTGATCCCTGGCATCACTTCCTGCTTTTCCTTATAAACTTCCCACCCAGGTTGTGGCATTGTTGGGATTACTGCCTAAAGTAACTTTCCACTACACTGGTGAGTCCCTGAGGTTTTCAGTACATGAATCCACCTGATTTTCGTGTCCGCAGTTCATATTTAAAGATCCCACTACTAATTAAATTACAGACTTGCTCTGAGGATCACTTTGTTGGGAACTTTTTCTTATATTCAAATTATATACTTTCATAAAGTCACAAGCTGTCAGACAATTTTGACTAAGTGGATGATTTTTTCTATAACTTTTTAGAACCATCTATTTTCTAAACTTTAGTTTTAAAGTACACAGAAGAAGATTCTTCTCTTCTAACTCTCCTTTGCTTCAACACAAACATATCATTCCAGATCTTGGACCTGTGAGCTCTCTTACTAAAATGTTAGTTTGATATAGTCTATGGTAGTGAAATCATTAATAACATAAATATTAATTTCAGTATACAATTAATAATACATAATAAAATCATTGTCAGTGCTTGGACCAGTCTGTTAAAACCTACTCAGTTTTTGGGTGAGTAGATAAACTACTTTATGATGGTGTTTTTGTAACTTTTAACCTATACACATTTTTATTTTGTTTGAAGTGTTTTATATAAGTAGTGCTAAGATTACGTTGTCAACAATTTATAAACCTTCTAAAGATTTTTCTAGCTAATAGGTCTGAAATTTGAGCAGTACTCTCTTTAAATATAAAGCTCTAGTTTGTTATAAATTCCAAATGTAACTGCATATTTCAGTCTTTACCTTTTTGTTTCTTTCTTGCGTTCAGAAAAATGTTTTATCAAAAGTTAAAGAAAGACCTCAGGAAAAAAAGGTACAGCTCTAGTTTAGTGCAATTGTACAGGTAACTGGTGAGAGTCTGATCTGACATGGTCAAGTAGGGAAAATCAGTGACTGATATGGTCAGTGCTATCTCCGGTAGGTTTGTAGTGGCCATTATCCACATTGTTGATATTCTATTCTTATGTTTTGTTTTTAAGATTTCTTTTATTTAATTACATATAAAAGAACTGGGGTGTAGGCCAGAGGTGCGGGGGGTAGGAGTGAGAGGATTCCTCAGTGACAGAGTGGTGCAGCTGTGACACAAGAGAGGTCGGCTGTGCCATATGGGTCACCTCCCTGGCGGGGGATTGAGTTTATGATGCAGTGGCTGCCAATAGCTGTCAATAGCTTGATAGCACTGAGATTAACGTCGCACCACCAGGAAGACCCTCAATTCTTGTGTTTTCTCTCTGTGCAAAGAATTTCAGGTCAACCCATGGACATGGGTTATTCTGTCAGGTATTTTCTACAGTGCCACTCCTGTCTACTCGGATGACTCTTAGCAGCGAATCTAACCTATTTTGAATTTTTTGTAACTGTTAAACAGCTAATCTAACCCATTTTGAATTTTTTTATAACTGTGAAATTATACTTACTCGGTTTTAAGTAGTCCATGTAAATAAGGGGATATGTAGGTGGTTTAAGAGAGTAGATTTGCTTAAGTAGTGCCTTTATTTCTTCTCAATTTAGAAATAACAAAGAGCTGATTGCAGGAAGTTAGAGGGAAGCCACACTATGTTTCAACTGTTGCCTTAAACATACACCTACAACTAAGTACTGCTAGAAATGACACAACTGATTTCTATTTGGGGTTGGTAGGATAACAAGAGATGAATTTTACTTTCCAAAGAAATTCATCTAAGTAAGTTTTCCATACCCATAGCTCTAAATAAGTATATTCAAACTGCTATGAGTTTTGTTAAAACAGTAAAGTCTTTAGGGAAAGACAGTTTAAATGGTGGTCATTTTGACATCAAACAACGGCAACTAAGTTGTATTTTCTTCATCCTACCATTGGAAAAGAAAGACTTGGAACTCAGGGATAAATGATAGCAGTCAGCAAACTCTCATATTGTGCAATAAACAAGAGGTGGAAACACTGTTGAGTTGATGCCACTAGGAGGTCCAGAAAAATTAAGGTTGACACTAAAATAACTTTGGCTTACAAACGACTCACGGAAAATGCTAAATAATGAAAAAATATGTCTTTTAGGTCTAAAATTTTCTGGGTAGTGAGAAAATATGGAGCATAAATCATATCAAACTATTCCTGGCATTAGGCCTTCAGGATGCATTTGTTTGAAATCAAGGGCCAAATTGCCTGGAAGAGCGAAAACTGCAAGATGCCAGCTGAGGCGGAATGCCAGCCTTGGAACTGACACATCGTTGCTGGAGAGATCCAGATGCACGACCTTAGTTTGCCTTCAAAGTGGTTCCCTTGAATTGATTTTGTAAATTAACAATATTAGCCTTCTGTAGGATAGAAAGTGCATTCGTCACACTGTTCTTACTTTACCCAATAAGGAAATCTATTGTTCTTTTGCAGTAAAATGGTCCAGGGGATGAGAGGGGTAAATTTGGCCACATCAGGTAAAAGGAATCACATTCCGTTTTCAGGCAGGTTTAATGAGGAATTTTAATAATAAGAGTAAAAAGCAATGAGCATAACTTCACTGCACGACTCTTAAAGGGAAACTGAACCGGCTCCTGTTTTTACAAGTGTCTGTAACTATCCTTGAATAGGTGCCAAGCATCAATTGTTCCGAGTGAGTAAGGACATAGGATATGGCAAAAACTCACAGCAATTTATTACCAGAATGTTTTAAAAGAAATGGAGGATTTCAGTAAAGGAGAATTTCCACGGATTCATGTTTAAATTCACCATAAGTGATTAATCTTTGTGTTCTATTTTTTGTCCAAGGTCGGTTTTACACACCATGTAAAATCACTTCTTTAGAAGAAAGTCTGCTTTTTTCAGAAAAGGAAAGAAGGGGGGCGGGGAAAAAAGACAACGGGTCTCCTGGAAAATGCCTCATAAGTCTCCTTTCACTTTAGCTTTTTGTTCTTTATTTATGGAAGAGTTTAATCCAGAGGATACTGTGGAAGGAAAAATTAAACGATGGAAAATAATGTGAACTTAAACGAACATAGCTACTTTCAATAAATGATACTGGCTTTCTAAAAACTGCCCTTCTGTTTTCAAACTTCTCTAAGAGAAGCCTAGGCATATGATTTTCAGAATCTGATTTTTGCAGAAGGGATTCTACGTAGAGTTTAAATATATTTATTTTAAATATTAGGGAATTTCTTTTTTGTAAACTTCCAAGTTTTTCTTTTAATGAAAGAAAATCATAATACAATCTAAACTCATTTTGTTGGCACTTCTAATTAAGGAATTAATATTTATCAATAAATCCAGGTGAAGGTAAACATGTTAAAAATCACCTACTACAACACCTCTTAAAATTATTTTGAGTTACTTACCTCATAAGATTTATTAGTCTTGGGGTACTCTCTGACTTAAAAGTTAGAGCACTAAACAAAAAACAAAAACAAAAACCTTCCCCTTTATTGAGATATGACCAACACCTTTTGAAAGTTTTACCTGAAAAAAGACTTCAGCTTGTTTTTAATCAAGGAGTTTCCCAGCACTTGTATTCTTTGAAATTCAGGCATAAATGGAGTGCTCCAGGATCCTATTTTCCCTGCTTGTGAACCTCAATGTGTCCCTTCAAGTATCTTTTCCACTCTTTAATATTAAAGATCCAATCATACATTAAATTGCATTTGACGAACATGTATGTTGGGCACCCCCTATGTACATGTTTAGGTTTTGGCTGCACCAACTGTAAACTGAGTAAATTCTGCTTAATCCCACTGACACCCATACATGTCACCTTTAAAAAAAAAATGTTAACTTTTGAAAAGAAAGCCACACTGGGGAACAAAGATCACTGCACTGCCTGCCTTCAATCAAAGTGCTTTAGCAATTGAACGATGGGAGTAGTGTATACCCTCAAAAATGCTTTGAGATCTTTAGATGAATGGTGTCATATAGATGTGTATTATTGCTAATTCTTTGTTCTCAATTACTGGTTTTCAAGGACACTAAAATCCGTGTAGCCCCTAAAAAAGATAAATAAGGGCAAGTCACTTTTCTTCCTCCAGTCACATACTAAAGAAATTATTTCAGATAATATATAGCCCTTTAGTCATGGAAGCAGGAAGTGTTTACTGCTGAAGTTGGGGGTCTCAGTTGGTAAAATAAACGGAAACTTCTGGTTCAGTTTTAGGACCCTCTTTCAAATAAAGCTTCATTTTCTCTAGGCAAGTAGATTGATTTAATCTTGTATTATTAGCAAAAATATTCATAAAATTGGGACAGTTTTAAAGGATACTAAAAACGTAAGTCTTCCCCCTCCTTTTTGCTACAAGGTCAGTAAAGCTTATTTACAAAAAACCAAACCAAACCAAACCAAACGAACAAAAAAACCTGAAACCACTGCAAATTCTATGGAATTTCCTTCTCTGATGATCTTTTAAAAATGGTTCAGACTTATCAGTTTGCAATTATTCAGGTATGTCCATGTTTGAAAATGGAGTCCCACATTATGCCCTCAATAAGGTGACAGTTGAAAATTCAGGGGGGAGAAGCCATACAAAGATGATTATTTCATGTGGGATAAACTTTATTTGAAAAGAGTAAGTAAAGAAAATTTTTGTAAAGTCAAAACACAAAATTTAACTAAGCTTCCATGTATTTTTTCTATTGTTTCATTGTTTTTTTTTGATATTGAAAGTACTTAAAAGTTTGAAACTAAATGTCACTTTGCTTTTCAAAGGCATATTTCTTATTTCAATAGTTCCATATGGAGAAAACCAAAGTTGAGTTATCTATTAAATATCTAGATGAAGATGCCAACTAGTCAAGGGGATTTAAGTATCAGGAACACAAAAGTGGAGTCAAGACTGAAAATAAATTTGGAAGTCAGGGGCATATGTGGTCATTACAGCTTTAGTATTGAATGAAACATCTTAAGAAGAGAGTGCCTGGAAGGAGAGGAACTATCCTCACCCCAGGGGTACTGGGGATAGAGAAGGAGCTAGTAGAGATGATGGCATGGGCGCTCTTTGTGACAAAGAGAACCATCAGGAGTAGTGGTTGGTGTTGCTAGTGAGGAAGGTGAGCTCAGCTTGGCTGGCTAATTAACTAACTGGTTAATTTAATGAGAACTAGGAAGCATTAAGGGTTTCCTCATCTTCCTTTTCAGGCAGAGAGTAGGCAACAAATAGATACACTATTTAAGAGTTGAGATGTTTGGTATACAGTATTAGGGTGCTTTTGTTTGAGTGTCTGTCAGTTTTGTTTTTTGCTAATCTAAGTTACTAAGAGATCTTTTCCCAAACCTCAAGTGATAATATGAAATTAGAAAAAGATCTCAAAAGAGAAAGATCTCATACAGTCCTGGTAGGAGTGAAAAACTTTACTTCCACTTTGAGAAACAACTTAAAAGCAATTCACTCAGACACTTATTGGAGAAAAATAAAAATAAATGTCCACATAATGACATGCATTATGTTATTATGATCAATACACTGTTATTCATAATACCAGGAAACTATAACCTACCCAAATATTCATTAACAGTTGAATGAATAAACAAATTTGCTTTCTTTCTTTTTTTTTTTTTTCACTGAATAATACTTAGCAATAGAAAGGAATTTGTTTTCAATATATGACACTGAATGGGAGCTGAGTCTCTTAGGCTTTGTGCTGAATGAAACTGGACACATAAGAGTACATACTCTGGTTCTATTTATATCAGATTCTAAACAGGAAACAGTTTAGGAAACTAAACAATTTAGAAAAACTAATCTATACTTATCAATAATTGCTTGGAGTGGTAGGTGAGAAAGGGCTCTTGACTAAAAAAAAAGATATTTCTGGAAAGGAGGAACTGTTCTGTATCTCAGCTGAAGTACTGGCGACATGAGTAGATACATACATACATATACATATACGTATGTGTATGCATATATGTATATGTATATATATACTCACTTAAAATGAACAAATCATTTTTCAATACATTTGAGAGAGGATATCACTGTGTCCTCTGATCAGTTTCTTTAGCTCTAAGTCATTTTCCTATACCCTGGTACGATACTCTCCTCACAGGTTACTTTGTGAACCCTTTTAACTGCCTCATGTCTATAATATGCAACTCCATTATTGCTATGTATTGTTTAATAAGTAGAGTGTTTTCCACAGTATCAGCAGCAATGCTTCCGTGACTTTAGAAACAGGTTTCTTCATCTTACTATTTTGTTTATGACGTATTACATGTTATAACATTATATGGATTTCAGGTGTGTGAAGTTAGCTTGTGTATATACTATGCACCATTTGCTAATATTGACATTTAGAATACAAATTTCATTGCATTTTTTTTTCTTTTCTAACAATTAACTTCTTGAATGAAAATAAGAGCCCATTTTGGGGTTGATAACTAGAGTGACATTTTATACAGGTTGCAATACAAATTTCAGTAACTATACCCTACTTACCCAAATTATATACACTTTAAGCCCTATCAGTCTGTCTCTGATAGCAGCTCTAATTATATACTTTTTGGAACTTTTTTTCAGCACTGAAAATCTTTATCCATTTTAGTTTGAATTACTCAGTTTGTACAATGTATGCATCTTCTTTTTTCCCCTTCTGTCATTCCCTCCATTTTTATTTTCAATATTTTGCTCTTTTAAAGAAGATAAGATTCAGCTTTGAGTAGCTTTTGCTGAAGCTTTAATACTTTATAAAAAAAAATCACATTTACTTTCAATTAATAAGTATGTGACATGTTTTAGAGGACGCATTATAATGGAAAGAGGAAGGGCTTCTGGAACAGAATTGGACTTAAATCTCAGACTCGCTACCAGTCATCCATGTGAAACTGGGAACACTTTTCTTACTTTCACTGAGTTTTAATTTCTTTATCTGCAAATAGTTAAAGTAATAATTACCTTTAGGGCCCTTCTGGTGGCGCAACAGGTTAGGACACAGCACTGCAAGCTAGCCACAGCTGTTGCAGTGTGAATTCGATCTCTGGCCCCAGAGGTGATCCACATGGCACAGCAGACCTCTCCTGTCTCGCCTGCTGCTCCCCTCAGCAGTGAACTACATTGATGTGCCTGTTCTGCTCCCCACTCTGTCTCTGGTGAATCTTCTCACTGCCCCTGCACCTCTGGCCTGACCCCAGTTCTGTGTACATACATTTTAAAAAAGAAAAACTTGTTAAAAAATTACCTTTAAATATTGCAGTAAGGGTTAAAGACAACTTAGGTAAACTTTCTTACACAGTATTTGGCTTGCCATGGGGACTTTTTTATGAGAGTTGAAATTCTATATATTACTTCTAATACAATGCCCATTGTCTGCATGGTATAGAGAGAGGTGCAGAGTGAACAAGAGATGTTTCTGAATTTCTAAAAAACTGTATGGACTGGTTAAAAAAATTCTTTAAATTCTGAAACTTTCAATACAAACATTTGATGAGCCCTAACTGAAAACATAAACAATTAGGCATTGCCAAAGTCTTATCAAGTTCATGATATTTGACTGTTTGAAAGAATATCAAGAAATAGCATCAATATTATCTAAACAAGGTTATATTCTTTTGTTCTTAGAAATTAGTATATTTACCAGCACACATAATATTTACAAACATGCACACAATATGAAAATACACATAGTTGTATACATATACACAAACACACACGAGTATATGTATGTGTGTCTTTTTTTTTAAGAAAATGAAGTATTTAGATCTTGCACTATCAGTTCTCTGAAATCTAGTAAAAAGCCCTCTTACCTTGTAAATATTTTCTTAATATCTATATTTTTAAAATAGCTTCCCATACCAGTAATTGTTGCTCCACTGATTTTACCAGACATTAATTATAGCTTACTCTCTGCTTAAGATCTTTTTGTAAATGTGACTTCCGTCTTCTGGGTATCCAGATGGGATATTCCGAGATAGTCTCTTCTTCCTGAGGATATGGAACTTTCCAGGAAACATTGAGAACTATTATTAACCTGGAACTTCTTTGCTTATTGTGTCATCCTTCACAGATAATGCACTTTTCTCCATTGGCCAATCAGTCATTTATATGCTCACTGTTTATCATATGGTTATTTTAGGCAGAGGTCTCTTCCCCAATGATGAAAGCACATTATCTTGAAGTGAGTAACTATGGATAAGTTTGTAATTCCTTTGTTCAGGAAAGAGGTCATTATGTTTCAAGACTGTTGTGTTCTTTATCGTCATTTTGTTTAAACACTTTAAAACTGCTTTTAAAGAAACTTTTTATTGCAAATCATTTTCACACCCCAAAATAAGTTTAATATTTCCATGAGAACATTATAAAATCATCAGTTACTTTCAGGATTGTGGTTGTTAACACTGGCTACTTACTAGATTCATCTAGGGATTTTTTTTTCCCTTAAATATGAAGCCTGAGTTTCTTACTTAGAATTTCTGATTTAATAAATCTGAGATGGGATCCAGGCTTAGTAATTTTAAGCATCCTGCAGGTGACTCTTAAGTAAAGCTAAAGTTTGAGAACCATTGTTACAGATGTGAAATGATTTTTTTGAGTTTTAAAATACCACACCCTTTGGAAAAACAGAGGGTTTTATTGTACCTCCAAAGCGTCACTAAAATGTAGAGCTAGGCACTCTTTAAATCAGATGGCTAGAGGTAATAAAGCCATAGTCGTTGATGACCCTGTTTTTTAGAGTTTTCCCATTTATTTTTCACTGGCATCATTTTTCTCTCAACAGGGAATCACCCAAGTAAGGTAATATGTTAGAGGATAATGTGCTGATGATGCTGGGAGAGAAATGTGTGCAATTTGGTTTTACTTTCATCTCTGCCCTGACACAAACAATCTTGGGATCCTGAGAAATAATCTCTGAACAGGATTCACCAACATAAATGTATCCATGGGTAGGAAGGTAGCATGGATGTGTGACAGGGACAGTAACACACTGGCACAGCAAAGGACTCACCCTGTTCTAAAGGGACTTCTCAGTCATAGCCAATTGTTTCTATTGGAGAATACAAGTTAAAATGCTGCCAAATTTTTCCATTTTTTTAAACAATGGAAATTCTTCCTTGTGGGTGAAATTTTCCGATTACTTATTATTGACATCTAATGTTAACTTTTTATATGTCTTATTCAAACAGATTGCACCATCTGGGTTAAATGATTTCTAGATTCTTTCAATTCAAGCATATTACTATTCTAAGTGATCTAATTTGGAAATGGTACAAAAATACTCCCTCAAGACAGGAAGCTTCCATTGGCTTATATTAACTTTACCCGAAGCTTCCCTCCTCCCCACCCACCCCATTCTTCTGAACCTGGTAGCTTACCCTCTCTATTCTGACCCATCCTAGAGTTGACATCTCAAGAATTTATACAACTGTTGTTAATACACTGTATTTACAATATATAGAGGATCCTGGTGTTATGTCAGAGGAAAACCTTGTCTTAACTTTTCAGAAGGGAATGGAATGTACAGTACAGTGTGGCCTATAAATCATTTTCAAATTAGTATTCTGTACATCTGGAGAAGAGTACATTTCTACTCATGCATAAATTGCCTATGAACACATTTCAAAAACCTATGCTTAATCTTAGCAATGAACATTTCAAAAAGTAAATTAATATCTTCAAGGGGAAGAAATACAGTATATTAAACAGGAACCCACTAGAAACTCGATAGTTAAGAGTCTGTCAGCATTTCCATTATAAGCCCTGTTTTTGAGGGGTTTATAACTCACTTATAAAAATTCATCATAGGCTGGGACTTGGCATCTAAGGTCTCAGTCCGGCAGCTTGACGTGATATTAGGTATGAAGGACCTCAGATTCTTGTCAACGGGATACTATTTTAAAGCTCCAAGATGAGGTCTAAATAAAGAGAGGAGTGATTTAAACCCACAGAATTCAGGAACTGCGGACTAAAGCTAAAATAAGTGCTCTAGGATCAGCAAGTTGTGGTTTGTTTTCAGAGCCCCACACCGTTGTCTGCTGTGAAATGCACGTTTTGTGCTGCGGAGGGCGGAGTTGGCTTCATTTTCTTGCCTGGGTCGGCCTCACTGCACCTTTACTGGCTTAAAATATTGTCTGTCGAGGTTACAGGTTTAGATGAAAGTTTATAGATGAGGCTAATTAACATTGAACTTGTAACTCTCTCCCCTCCCCATTTGAAGCAAGATTCCTTAGACACAGGAATCAAAAATAAAAATGTCTTAGGTCGTTGTAAATTTCTTGTATAGATAACTCTGATGTGTTGCATGTTTAAATTAGCACAATATGTATTCATTTTAAATATTGGTCTTTAAGGAAATGATGCAATAAATCTGAATACTCTTGCATTACTGTTTACATTAGACCTACCATAGATTAAGAGAGGCAGTTGCCTTGTAAATTTACTTGCAGAGTAGGCAGGGACATATAAATAATTCTGTTTCCATTTATACAAAACAATGATGATAAACTATTGGAATCTAGGATGACTGTGCCGAATGTGGCTGAATCAGAGTTCCAGACCAGCTGACAGTTGGGACTATTGTTTAGATCAGAAAACAAGTGAAAAAGTGACACAAGACAAAATTCTATATATGTAGCTCCGTTGAGATATAGATCCTTTCCAGCTGTAAAGTTTCTAAAGAGTTACCAAAACTATTTAAAAACATAAAAACACAATTGTTTGGCTTAGTAATGGTAGCAATTTGTCTGTACCAACGTTAAGTATGTTGTGGTAACCTTCAGGGGGAAAAACCCTATGGGTGGACTTGGTTGTAGTTTGGGGTTTCCACCTTCTCGCAGTCGTGGTTCTTGAGCTGTGGCATGAACTACCCTTTGAACAATTTGATAGCTCAACCAAATTTTAGCTAGGAATGTTAAAACATAATGGCTGGAGATTAAGAATACATTTACACCTAGGCCATATAATTCCAAGGCCAAGAACAACCCATTCCCCTTAACATTACCATCATCTATACAGAAGTGCAAATATTCACATGGAAATGAGGTTGGTTGAAATATTCAGCTTATATTGGAAAACATATCTGCTAAGCAGTTGAGAAATGTATTCATTTCAGTCTTTCCATTTGACAAGGCTCATTCTCCCAAGTAAAATACTAAGAATGCAATGAGAGCAACTGAAGCCGTTCCATTTCCTCTCCCAACTTTTAATCTCTCCCTGGGAAAACATTTCTTGAAATGCTATAATGTGTGTGTATTGACACTCTTGCTTAGATTTTTCAGTAGATTCGACTTCATATTTATCCTCTAGGTCTAGTGTTTATTTTCATGATTAATAATGATTATTATAATCATACCATGCTTTTCGGTTTACAAAGTGTGTTCATGTGCACTATATCATTTTATCAATCATTGCCGTCTTTCTAAGAACTTTAAGCAGTGAGTTGTAGCGATATTGTTTTTTTTTTTTTGATACAAATTCTTTAAATGATGAAAAGAAGTTCAGTGAGGTTAAGTGATTTGTCACTTAACTAGTTATCACTAGATGTTTATTAAATCTAGTAAGTGTCAAACCTGGCCTCCAGTCCAGCTATTTGAACTCTAAATGCCATGTTTTCTCCACTGTGATTTTTAAATGACTTTTTTAAATACTGCATTTAGCATGGGAAGTTCCATTGGAGATGTGTGTAAATTGATTATTCTGATGCACATCACAAATTCTTGTTACTAGCTTATCTCTTCATTCTGTTGAGGTTAAGTGGATAGTGTAAGCCACAGACAATGATGAACTTTGGTTTTAATCTATGGAACCCACAAGTTTCATCAGTTCACCTTCACCATACTTATCTTCAATACAACATGAAGATGCCTAGTACAATACTCAAGAGGTAGGAAGAGAGAGGAATTGGTGAGAAAGGGCAGGATGATAACTATTTATTCCAGGGCATTTTTATGTTGCTATTTTAGAGTTTTACTTGACTGTTACTTGCCATTTCTTACATATTACATTTCAAGAAGGTATGCCTAGTAAATCCATCTGCTTGCCTGGCAGAATTAATTTCAATTCCCAGAAAGATGGGTCTAATCATTAACTCTAATTTTTTTTAAGATTTCTTTATTATTTATGCATACAATAATGGGGTACAGCCCAGAGGTGCAGAGGCGGTGAGAGGACTCACCAGAGACAGAGTCAGGAGCAGAACAGGCTGACTGATGAGGTACACTGCTGAGAGGAGCAGCAGGCGGGTCAAGAGAGGCCTGCCCCTGCCATGTGGGTCACCTCCTGGGCAGGGATCGAACTCATGCTGAAGTGGCTTTAGCTTCTTAGTGCTGTGCTTTAACCTGCTGTGCCACCAGGGAGGGCCCACAAGATACTTTTAATACCGTAAGAGACTCGTGAAACCAGGATAGGGGGATTGATTGGGAAGGCTGGAAACCAAAGCAGTCAGTTATATACTATCTCCTGTACCTTGATACATTCTCACACCCTACCTGCTAGGTTAGGTAGGCCTGTACCACAGAAATGGGTAACCTAATTAAAAGTACCAAGTCTGTGTATCTCAGGGAATTCTGTATCATCTAACTACATTGGACACTAGAATCTTGGTATAAAAAAACTTCAAACTTTAGAAATTAATGTAAAAACTGGTGTATTTTGTTTCAGGTCTTCAATTTAGTAAAGAATTTCTGGCCAACACTAGAAAGAAAAACATTCTAGTAAAATAAAACACTGATGACTTAAAAATGCTATGTGATACCTAATTTGATGATTGCCACCCCAAATAATTTTCACTAGTTATAAATCAATTACTAGGTATAGCTATAACTACATTAATAACACTGGGTTGCTTTTCCAAATACAAATACATGATGAGGAAATGTTCTACTTCTAAATGGCTTTAATTAAAAAACCAACTTTTTTTATTTTAAGGTGGTAAGTAACTATAATTTTTGTCTTTTTTTTTTTGTTCATGGTTTTCAAGTTAAAGGGAAGTAATGATTATAGTAAATTACAGGAGTCAGGCAGTGGGGTAATTAACAGGTAATTATCAATAAACAATTTAACCACAAAAACTTGGATCCCACCTACCACTTGTCAACAATAAAAACTTAGTAACTCCACATGCCATTGGAAACAGTCTACAGGGAGTCCCAGAAAGGACTGCTAATATAAATAAACAATTCTTTCTTGGGAGAATACACAAAGGCCAGGCTGTGAGTGACCACATAGAAGAAGGAAAGAAAAATCCAGTAGACAGGAAAAATATTAGGAAACCAAATATTTGGTTTCAGATTTAGGAGAAAAATATGAATGTGCTTGGTATGGAAGCCAGAAAAATTATCTATGAATGTCTTTCTCATCCCATACATAAATTTTATGTTTCTTTAAGCATGGTTATTTAGCCAAGCTGGCATTTTGACACAGGAAAAGTGGGTCTTATCCAGGTTTAAATATAGTCAACAAACTTTATAGATTGAATGATTGGTGAATAATCCACCATAAAATAGAGTTACTACAGAAATCTAGAACTCAATTTTGAAAGCACATCTTAACTTTAAGAAAACATTGATTTGAAAGCTCTTCTCCTTTAAAAAACAAACAAACAAACAAACAAAAAACAGGGTTAGGTGGCCCAGGGGTTAAATCTCAGTGCTATCACCTCTAAAGCCTGAGCTAACCCACCTGGTGCAGCAGACTTCTCCTGTCTTGCCTGCTGCTGCCCTTAGCAATGTATATCAGCAAATCCACCTGTCCTATATCCCACTCTGTCTCTGGTGAATCCTCTCACCTCTCTGCCCCTCTGGACTACATACTACTTCTTCTGTGCAAAAATAAATAATATTTTTTAAATATTAAAAAAAAATAGACCAGCTTTCTATCTCTATAGCATGAGGTGTTAAAGTGCTTCTAATTCACTTATAGAAAATAAGTCATTTAATCGGACAAAAAACCCCAATCCTACATAAAATTAATAATAATATATCACTATTTTTATTTAATTTTGGCTCTGTTAATGTAGTATTGACACATTATCTACTTGAAAATAGTTATGTCAGGGATTGAATTTCAATGTAAAAGAGATTTTCTCTTCCTGAATTTTATTTTGTCTACACACACATCCTGTGTCTCTAAAATAACAATGGAATATGTCATAATCAAATGCACTTATTGAATATTATCAACACCTGGTGACATGCTAAACATAATGCAAGGTGCATTAAGTAAATATGTTCTCTGTCATCTAAGGTGTAAGAGATAAAACAGTTATAGAACACATTTGAAAGATGTACATGTAACTGAATAAACATTGAGCAGATGTACATATTCAATAAAGATTTCATTATCTGCAGTCCAAGGACTAAATGTATATTGCGGAGTGATGAGAGAAAGACAGCTTGTGGGAGTTTACAGGGACAGATAAGGAAGTCTTGAAGAGGAATCACCATCTGACCACTGATTCATCTGGAAAGGCTTTGGGAAAGAAGTGAGATGCCAAGGACAGTTTGAATGATGGCTCACAATAAGCTAGCCTTCCAGAGCTACAGAAGAGGGCTGGAGAGGAGGGTGAATACACACTGTGAACGCTGTGCCCTCTATAAGAGGCAGAGTGGTAGGTAATCTCAGAAGAACTGATTCTCAAACATGTCCAAATGCAAGTGTGATAGTTCAAGTTCTGCAAGACCTAAATGCCAAAATACTTTATTGTGTTCTACATTTTGCTTGAACTTTTACCTTATGTGGTCTTCATTTTCTCTCTTGGTTAGCATTTTGTCTGCCTAAATGTTTCTCTTTAGATTGTCCACACCCATTTGTATTCATTAGAATGCCTCTAGATGCCAAGTTTTCCATGGCTTTCTTAATTCCCTTTTGCATTTTTTAGATGAACCTAGATCTTGTTTAAAAAAAAAATACCTTACTCTGTGTCTCTGTTACTAAAAACTAATTAAATAAAAAGTGAGGTTGGAATACATCTATCATTTAATTTGAAATTACATATGACTATAGAGAGGAAAGGGACTTTGAAGGATCAATTCTCAAATTTTGATTTAAGAACTGTGTTATTAACTGAAATATGAACTGAGTCCATTCTTTTGACCTTTGCAAAGTCTAACCTAGTCAATTATTGCAGCAGAGCAGGGAACCAAAGAATGGCTTTGAATCGGTCAGACCCAAAGTGATTTAAGTTTGCATGTGATTAAATAGACATTAGTTAAAAATAATTAATGCTGTTTTGTTATTTGAAATGAGAAAGGACGTTTGTGGTCCTCCTTTTGACTCCCACTCTATACATGAAAAGTGACTTATTTCATTGCTTAAAATAGAGAACATTTTAATATGCCTTGATAGCAAATATCTTGAATAACACAAGCAAAGTTGTATTTCATCCAAAGGGATGCTGTCAACAACTTTCCCTCAGATATTTGAAGCATATATTTTTTATAGTTTACCAGCTGACTTTTGAAAATGTACATATATAGTGTATTATTATGAAAGGATGGTTAATCAAGTCTCTTTGGATAGTTTGGCAAGACATGGAAGAGTTTGGGATTGTTATGAGATCATTGATTATTCCCCTTCTGGGTTTCAATAAGACCCAGAAGTGGGTACAGCTATGTTAAACACAGTGTTTTAGGGAAGAATTTTTTAAATTTTTTCAGTGTTTTCCTACCAGAGAGAACACATTGTCTTCTACACTTGCCTTCCATCTTTTTTCTCTCCCCCCAAGATCATTACAATGTGAAGTAGGGGATGTCCCCATTATCTGGGATTCCACTGTGTTATTGCTAAAAGACAAGGGAAAGCAGAAGTCATCCCTAAGCAGAATGAAAATAATATAAACAGAAAATTGCAATGTAGTCTACATTTTGTTACTCATTAGTCTCCAAGTTATTTCTATTTCATGTATATTATGGGGTAATTAACATATATCTGTATCCTCAAATATTAATTTTAAATCAAATGAAAGACCACAACAAGTGCTATAGGAGATACCTAGGAGACAAACACACAGTAGACAGTTAATGTTTAGTGGACTAATGAATAAACAAACCCAATTTGGTCCTTCATACATTCTGCCTCTTTTTCTCTTTTCTTTATCTAGATGACTCTTATTTATCCCTTGGGTTCACAGGAAGAACTTTGCTGACTACTCTTGATAGATTTGATTATGACATAATTGTTAGCACATTAAAAATCTCTACCCTATCTTTTTATTACAGTTTATTGGTACTCATTGTTTAATGTCTACTGTCTCCTCTGCCCAGGCTGCGTATGTGTGGTTTTTTGGTCCCACTGCCTAATAATAACTGGCAAGTGGCATTTATACCCAAAAAGATCAACAGGATGTATGGTCTGGGTGTAGATTTCAACTGGAAAGGGAAGAAAAGAAGTAGTGAGGACTGCAAAGGAAAAAGACCTGTAGAAATAGAAGAAATGAGAGATATGAAGGGATGCTTGGTCTGGAATGAGGTGAGATGAAATCAAGACATTCTGATCAGACTCTTGCCTAAGTCCTGTGATGTCATAGTCAGGGGAAGAAATAGCTAAATAAAAAAGAAAAGGAAATTATAATTTATAGAAATACTAACCAGAATTTATAACAGAAAACATAACAAGGAGGGTTTTATCTACCTATTTTTGATTCTGACCTTTTTCTCCCCCCAGGCAAGGGGAGAACACAGTAAAGTAAGTGGTTGAGATAAAGGTTTGATTTAAGATGTATTTTCCCCAAGGTAAAACCCTATTTCATTAAATGTAAACATGAAACATTAAACCATTTAAATAAAGAAATTATCTATTCTTATGAATTTGTCCCACAACTTGGCATCATTTTTCATTGTCTTAAGGGTCAAAAGTAGTTTACATATTACTGAATCTAGTTAGTTTTTTTTTTTAGCATTCATATATTTTTTTAAATCTACCTTAATGTTGGTGAATAAAGCCTATATTTTAGGATTTCCATGAAAGCATTTTTCTTTATATCATTTTGTACAAAGGCAATACATTTTGATACATGTTTTAAGAAAACTGCCTCTCACAGAGATGTGCTTTACTACAAACTTCATGCTCTGTCTCCTATTAGGACATTATAATTCATAAGATATGTTATAGAAAGGTCAAATGCATGTCATAATACTAAGCTATTACCTGTCTTTTTGGGGTGGACTGTCTGCTACCGCATAGTGCCAAACCATTATAAAGGGACATTTTCAGAATTCATTAACCTTTAGTGTTTATTGAACTCATCACTTCACAAAACTAAATACTCTTCCTCTTAGTTTGTAGACAATAATTAGTGTGACTCTGAAAATCTTTTTCCCTTCTGAAGATAATTCTCAGAAGCACCTATATGAGTAGAGAACTTCACAATGTAAATGTCAGTTTCTTGTGTTTCTAAATATGGATGAAGGAGTTTAAAAGCACAGGCAGCAATAGCCACCAACATTATCGTACGGTAGCCTTGTACACACATACATGTGGCTGATATCCAGAGCTGCTGGAAATCCCGTCTTGAAGCCTATGAAGTCTGTGAGTGAGCAGACACAACCTGAAACAGCCTGGCTCCACGTTGACCCTATACATTTTTTATAGATCACACACTGTCCTTTAGATTTATTTAAGTGTGAGCACCTCTTATTTTAGTTTTTGTCCTTATTACCACTAAATTATTATCCTTGTTATCCAAGCTTTTCAATAAGTAAGGAGAAAGTGATTAATACATGTAGAAAGCAAAAATCAAAACAAGACGGCTTCAAATGGAAGCTCTGTGTGCATACTATGGCATTCTAAAACATGAAAGATATGTGTATGTGTATGTACGTACTCATCACGAACCAGTGTGTGTCTTTGTTTTTTGAATGAAGGCTTTATTGTTGGTTTAAAACATTTCTCTCCTCTTACTTGGAAAATGATATCTCAGGACATATGATACCTGAGAATCAGGAAGGAAATATTAAAACTTATGAGAATCCAGTGAGATGTAGATATAAAATGCCATCTCATGCAGGTTAGTCATATTTAAAATTATGTTTCCTTTAGGGAAGAATGTACCCACTGATAAGCTATCTCACATAATCAATGGGCGAAGCTTCCTGTGAACCCTACTCATGCTGTATCCTTATAGTTACTTAATGGCAATAGGAGAGAAGGAACTTGAAATACTTTTTTTTCTGTTTGATAACTATAGAATCCCAGCTAAGTACAAGGTTTAGCCAGAGAGCATATTGGTTTCAGCAGACTATGGTAAAGTTAATTAAGGATGATTAATGGAGCATTTTCCTTCCAATGATATCTGTGACAGAACAAAGCTGTCTGAGGCTTGTCAAGCAGAATTTGAGTTGAATGAGTATTTATGTGATCAAATCTGAAGGCTGCCTCTTGACAGAGCAAGGATTCATCAATCAATTGCTCTGGCTTGCAGTGGTGGGAAATTGGTCTATCTAAGTAGGTTCTGCTCCCATCCCCCATTTTTTTTCATTCAATCATCCCTCAGGCTACAATGCATCTTTAGCTTTTACCTCTGACCACCTTAAGGGCTATCACAGAAAAGTAAAGGCAAGAGTGAAAACATCTATTATGATGGTTATTTCTCAGCTGAACTCATACAATTGATTTCTTCTAAGCAGAGGGTTATAAAGTGATACAGACCTGGGCAAGGAATTAATTGGTATTAATAAAAGTGATTTCACAGCCAAATGAGAAATGATTGTGGGCTCAGTCAAAAACTATCTATCACTGAACAGTACCATTTTTTGTGCGTGTATCTTTATAAAATTGTAGCCTCTTCCTTCAGCTTCTGTAGAGGCAGTGAATTCTAAGAATAAAGAACAAGCACAGCTTATGCTTTTACTTTTTGCATTTAGCCACTTTGGACAATCCAGATGACCAGATCGGGGTTCCACATGCTGGGGCCACTGGCTCTGCAGGGGAAGACACCTGCTGGCCAGATTTCCCTGGATGCACAGAAACTCATTTTCACTTTGCTTAATAACAATGAAACACTAAGAATGTGTGTGGGCTTATGATCAGCGATGAACTAAAATAACAATATTCACTTTGCAAAGATAGGCAAGTTATTTCAAATGCATTATCTTACTTGATGCTCACGAAATACTCATGCAAACAGGGAAGTTGTAAAGATTCCCAGTAAATAGATGCAGATATTGATATTGAAAGAGATAACATGACTGGCAGAATGATATGGCTATATGGGGCTGAGAAGCATCGTGGGTCCAGTTCATGACATTCGACCACATGCTTCTACCTCTCTATGAACTTCTGTCTTTCTGGATCATGGCTAACTGTTTATGGGCACTCTCAAATGAGAGCACAGCATTTGCATCCAAATGTAAGTGTAATCATGGGAGTTTTTAATGCTCAATGATGCTTGAACAAGTTCAGTCTGATACTTCATTGGCTGATAGTGTATTTCATTCTGAGATGGAATGACTTATCTCTGGGAGTGTATTTGTGAAAGAGGTAGGCTCTACGTACAGCCAACTATGCATAATTGTACAGTTGCAGACTCTTAACACCTCACCACCCAATGTACATAGTATGTGACATAAAATACACAAATACAGTTTCTGAGAGGAGTGACAATTGTGATTCCTATTTCCTAGAAGAGTGTCCAACATATGTTCTTGGAATGTCCAATATATATATATATATATATATATATATATATGTATATGTATATGCAAAAATAAATGCCTATTTAAACAACAACATTGTTGTTACTTACTGAGATATTTGTAGAAAGGCATTTTTGACGACTCAGATTTTAGATAGTAGAGCAGGTACTTTCTTGGCCACATCATAACATTTCTGTTGGTTCCATATTATGCTCACCCATCTTGAAATGTCAATTATTAACCTCAAAATCTATATTCTCACCATCTTTCAGAAGTACATATGAGTAAATATATACAATTTTTATATAAAACTGTTAGTACATTTGCCAATACAGTAGTCATATTTTGAAGGAGCAGTTTATTACTTTTGCTATGATTTCAAATTACAAAAAGAGATATAAAAAGGAAAAATAATAAAACCATTTATAATGGGTTAGATAAATTTCAAGCGATATTGGTTTCTCTTAAACTAAACACAAATGTTGATTAGTTGTGTCTAAACTTTAACAATGAGTTATGTTTCTAAAATCTCTTGAAATGGTATTTAATTTTCCAAAAATTCAAGATAAACCTTAGCTTTTCAGCCATGTAATCTTTCAAAAGTACATTCATTGTTTTATTATTTAATGTTTCTTTCTTCAGAGGTTTTTCTGTGAAAACAATGATCAATCTTGCTTTCACTTAATTTCCTTTTCACATATTTTGTGTAATAATACTGAAGACCTCTTTCATGTTTCTAAACATTTTTAGACTAATAATTATTTTATAAGATGTTTTAGGAAATGAAATTTTATTTATTTTAGTTTTGAGCAAAAGTCTACAGAGTAGAAAGCGGTGGGCCAAAGACAGCAACAGAAATGAGAACTGAACTCCTCAGCTCTTTATTCCAGTCACTAATAAATGTCTGAATGGAATAGGGAAGTGTCCAGGTTATTATTGAACCATTGATTGTCCTGCATGAATATCCTGGAGCTCAAATATCCAACAGATATCAATAATAAAAATGAATAGGCATCATTTTTATATCTTGGATGAATACAATATGTCATCTTCCAGTTTAGAGTGCTAATGTAGATTTTAGTAATTCAGAATGGGCTTTTCAGAAGGTTTGCTAATTATACTGTAATTGCAAAATTAATATTCATACCATTTATGAAACTATAAGTAAATTGGAGTAAATTATTTCATCATTCCATGGACAACATTAATTTTGGGAGCTGGACTAACTAAACTCTCTTGATTAATTTATATGATCTTACACTAATTTAATGAGATACTAGTTTGGCAGCTAGCAATTTAAAAATGAAAATTCATGTCTTTGCTTATTTTTGCATATTCTTTTATCACAAGGTCAAAATCTTTTTTAATGTTTTCAGTTGAGTTAATTACAGTGTAATAGAGTGGAGCACAGAGGTTATAATTTTCATTACATATAAGGCACAGAAGTATCAAGAAAAAAGTTGAGGAAAATTATTTGAGGTTTTTAGTAAATACTAAAAAATTTTCTCAGAGAGGAAAAAAATACATATATACTCACTTAAATATTAGTAATAATGAGTGAATAATAGGTCTGATTTATTGTGTATCTATGCCTGAATTAGCAAATATATTTTACAATAATATATAATAATATATGGATATATAATAATATCTAGAAGGTATAGTATACCAGAAAATATATACTTTGTTGTTTGAATTCAGTATTTCTAACATACACACACACACACACATAATACACATACACACATACGTATATCAGAACACATACAGACTCACATAAGCATGGTTTATCAGTAAAAAAATTTACACTTAATACTTAATTCCAGGCCTGCAATCTGTGATCTCAAAATTTTTGTCAAGAACTTTGCATTTTTAGGTTCCTGAACAGAGCAGTGAGTGAAGCCTTTAAGGCCAGATAAATTCAGCAGAGAACTTAATTACCTGGTGCCATCAAAATGCTACTCACAGACTCCCTCAGTTCATCCTAGTCTTCAACTCTGACATACATCCATATATATATATATATATATATATATAA
>NW_004567104.1:7439584-7454709 GCF_000260355.1 Condylura cristata | reverse complement strand
ATATGTTTCTAATTCTATCAAAACAATCTTTAGGTTTACAATGTATATAATTCCACCAAATCAGTTTTTGCTGCTTTTACTCATGTTTCTCCTCTGTTTGTTATGTGATGGGAATTTTTAAAATTTTTAAAATTTCTTTCTTCCACTTTTGCTTTCTACCTATTTCTTCCCTGTACCACTAGCAAAACCAAGCAAACCACCCCAACAACTATTTTCCATCTTTCCTGCAGCTTTTAACACAGCTCACTATCCTCCTCCATTTTCAGCAGATCAATCCCTACTTTTTAAAAATGATTTATTTATTTATGCATACAGAATTGGGGTACAGGTCAGAGGTGCAGGGGGGGTGTGAGTATTCACTAGAGACAGAGTGGGGAGCAGAACAGGCAGATCAAGGAGCTGAGGGGAGCAGCAGGTGGGTTAGGAGAGGTCTGCTTCACCATGTGGGTCCGCTCTAGGGCTGGGGATGGAACCCACACTGAAGCAGCTGTGGCTCACTTGCAGTACTGCATCCTAACCTATTGTGCCAACAGAAAGGGCCAATCCCTGCTTTCTTTATGTTTAGACATGCTGTCATCTGGAAAGTCTTATATATGCTCTCCTAGTCCTTTACCTCCTAGCTCCCCCATACATACACTCTAGTGCTGGGGTGCTGGTGGTGGTGCTTTTCCTAGGCACTCTCATGGCACTGCTGCTGCCAGCTTGTGCTTCTACCCCAGGTAGACTTTTAGCTCCATGAAGTACAACCCTATGACTGCCTTTTCATGAATGCACAGCCTGACATTCATATTTAATAAAGAAGGGATGAGGGACCTCCCTGGTGGCATAAGAAGTTAAAGCACAACACCATGAAGTTAACTACAGCCACTGCCACACTTGTTCAATGTCATGCCAGGGAGCTGACCCACATAGTGCCGCAGACCTCTCCTGTCTCCCGCACTGCTCCCCTCAGTATACCTCTGGCCTGTGCCCCTCTTGTATGCATAAATCAATAAATATTAAAAAAAATAAGGAATGAAAAAAGTCAGGAGCAAATATAGGGAAGGACAATGCCATTTTATGGAAAAGTATTCTAAGAACTCTTTCAAGTTATCTTCAGATGGAGCACAGCTGATTGCAAGGCTTCTGCAGTCCTGGTGGCTTAGGCACGGGTGCTGCCACTCGTGGCTGGACCAGTGCCCCAAATCAAAGACTTCTTATTTGTAAAATTAGTCATTTCCAAGTGGGTGAAAGTTTAAGAGTAGACGTGGCCACCTAGTAGGCAGATTTATATTGATATTCAACAGAATTGAACTTAGGCCCCTTTTCCAACTAGCAGACTGGTCATTTATCCCGGGGTGGATGGCCCTCTTCAAATTGTTGGCTGAGTACCTAAGCAACATAAAAATCTAGCTCCAATATTCCTAAATGAAAATTCTTTACAATTCAGTGTAAACTGAGTGAGGTACCAGGACTAAATGGCTCAGCAGGTCTTAAGAGTGAAAATTCTCTTCCATTCTTGGTTCCATTATGGTTTAACACATGACCTTGAGCAAGTCACTTCTCTGGAATCTACTTCTCTCATCTTCATGATCAAGATACTTACTTGTCTATGTTCAAGTTCTTGAATCTATGTTCATAGATTCATGTGAAAGTATGTTTTAAGTCCTAAGCACTGCGAGGTAACCAGGTGATGTACCTGAATGACAGGGTCATAGACACTAAGCTATCTATCAGAGTTGATGCTGAATTTGCTTATTATAGTGACAAATAGATCATAATACAGGGCCCTGTGCTTAATTCTGGAATTACAAGATGGGATCTGTAATGGGGAGTGTCTGTTTAAAGAACTGTTCTTAAGTGCCCTCTTCTGTTTGAGTACCTCTGGAAAAGGCCTCAATTTTATTGTTTGCTACTCTAAAAATCTACCTAGATTTTTCAAATACCTTGAGTCCTGAACGTTTACATTTAGATTATATTTATATTATGGCTGAGAACCATTCTTTCCTTGACGAGATATGTGAATACTATTTTTGTGTGCAAGTAAGCTTAAAAACTGACTGTCTAAATATTTAACCAGAGTTATTTTAAAAGAATTTCATTATTTGTCTTCTTTATGATTTATATTATCACATTTTGTGTCTGTAGTTATGGTTTATCATAAGCATCCCATCTGCTACAACAGCTAAATTGGAACATTCATATAAGATGAGTTCAGATATCATAAACATGACAAGAGATGGATTACATTTAGTCTTTCTCCATGTTTAACCAATTTAATTTGTTTCCTATGTAGAAGAGGCTCTAAATTTACTTAATATATGTTAGCACTTAGGAACATAGTTAGAAACAAGGCGAGGGTCTTAACCTATTCGTAAATAAATGAGAAGATTCCTGTCCGAGTGAGAGAGAGAGAGAATTTATGTCAAACAATCAGGAATTTAATACATAGTGGTCTTTTAGGATGTCCAGTTTGTGTACATACTCTTAAGGCATGATTACGAATAACTTCACTTCCTATAAACAATGTGACTGGAGAAATTACTCACAGATACAACAAAAAGGGGAAGAAAGGTAAGACGTTTTAACTAAGGCCAATAAGTGAATTACTTTCCCTGAAAAGGTTAAAAATGGCAGATTTATTCTTCATTGCCATAATATTTGTCTTTGTTGGGTCAACTATCTGAGGTATTCTCCAGAAGATGCAGGACTCATTGAGACGTCACCACATGACCCCAGGTTCAAAGTCACAGCGGAATCCTGAAGGATTTTTCCCCTCTGTAGTTTGGGGACTCAAGGCGTCTTAACTGAAGGCTCAGTCTGTTGGCTGAATGAAAGTATTGATGCCGCCATAAGGAAAGCTTTCAGCGATTATACTGGATTTCCCTCTGCCCCTGGTAAAGGTCAAGTAGAGGACTTTTTTAGTGCAAGCAAAGGACTCATTCATTTTTCACTCTTTAAGTAAAGGAGTTATGTCATATTATTAGTGAAAATGTGATTAACTGTTAAAGCAACATAGGTCTTAATGATCTATAAAGCCATTTCTCTCAAAGTTATGGATTCATTGCTTTGCAGTATTAAATATATGTTGTTCTAGGATCATGCAAGTCATGAATACTAAAAATAAAAATAAGCATATTTCTTTGATGATGATTTATTACCAAACAATTTGGATCTAATACATTCACATTATAGGATGCAAATACAAATGTGACATAACTGAGTGGGCCTTTAAGATGAAGTGTCATTACTTTTGGAAATATGGGCAGTGCCTCAACTTCATCACAGCCTTTGTAACATAATGTTTTGAGAGCCTGTGACTGATGTTTCAGTGTGCAGCAGTTTGGTTCTTAAATTCCATACTTAGCAAGTGAATGGTTCCATTCAGCCTCATTGATGACCTAAAAACCCATATTCCATTGTGAATTAGAATGCAGAGTTGGTACAATGGGATTGGGTAACTCCTTTTGGGTGAGGCACTGAGTTCACAATGAGCACAAAGGCAGAGTCATGGCAGTGACAGAAGAAGCAAAAGAACAGTCCCACACACCTGTGTCTGTAAGGATAGGCGTTCAGAGCTTCTCTGCAGGCTATTCAGAAACTTTCGTGGGAGTACTGACATCTTGGTCATATATCATGGTTGTTTTTCCATATCAGGACAAAGCTCACTGGTTATGCCAAATTACTCTGCAAAACAAAAAGCTATACAGAAGCTGAGTGGGCCTATGTCAAGTTGACCTTGGTTTCTTTAAGTCTCCACTTCTCTTTCAAGGTCCACGTTTCTTATTTATCCCTTCATTTCTCTTTTCTTTTTTCTTTTCTCTTCCCCCTTTCCTTTTCTTTGTTTATTTTTTTCTGTCCTTCTTCTTGCTTTTATTTTTGCTTTCTGGATCAGGGTGGCAATAAGCTAACATTAAGTATTGTAACAGTTATTCTTGGCCCTGTCAAGAACTAGTATAAAGGAAATATTTTTTTTTCTTTATTTTTTTGTATCGAGGGTGAATGGCATCCCTTAAAGCAATGAAGAGGTAAATCTCTTCCAATTCTTCTATTGAAATTGTTGATTTTTACCAGACTCAAAGTAGATGTCTGATTTTCTCCACATTATTTTGAATTGGTACAAAATGAATAAAAAAGTCCAAACAGTATTTGCGTGCAAAGTCTAAGAAAAACAACCCAGTAAGTAGAAAGGAAGACAAAAGGAAGCAAGTGATGGAGCAGCAAACACATCTAGGAATACTACCGACTGCTCTACAGCTCGACGGCCCCAGTGTGCGTCTAATTTATGTAGCTGATAACCCAAGTTAGCAGAGACCCTGGCACTATTATGGAGGCTATATTTTCTCAAGGATGTACAGTCTTAAACAACTTCTTCCTGTATTAGGTTCATACATGCTTTTCTTTAACATAAAGCAGGTATGTCTGTTCTCTTGTTCCATTTCATTTTCTTGGAAAAATAAATTTATTGCAGGCCAGCTAAATGAAAATTCTGCTTACTGTTTATGACTAAGGCTGTTCTGCCCCCTCTCCTGTATTACCCAGGGAATTAGTTCAATATAGTCTTGTTCCACACCCATTTCTTTATGTCTCCCCTCCCCATCCTTCTTTTCAAGGTTCTGTTTCAAAACCTATATTATAGCTACAGAGCAGCTGGTAGCATTTAGCAACCACCTGCACAAGTAGTTCTGTTTCCAATGGAAGAAAATTTAGCTTACATAAGGCAAAAAACTGTAAGGTGTCGGCTTTTCCATTTGTATTTGTATTTGTGTACATTTTCTTACTCACTGATGAATGTTCTGCTAAGTGAAACTTAACTCCTTGGTAGAGAATGGGAAACAGTATGGTGTAGCAGTCATTTGTTTCAGTAAGGTTTGCTTAAGCTGAAACTCTGTCAGTAAGGTGAGAGGTTGATCATAGCCAGGAAGAGACTCTTAAAATTACTAACTTCTTTGAAGGGTGAGAAAGGCAGACTCTTAAACTAGAGACTCTCGCCATGATTTTCAGGTAACAGACCCTCTTGAAGACTGTGACAGGCGTTGTGATGTGTGCTGGGTTCCCATGAAAGGCGTGTACACTCAGACTTTTAATACCTAACAGTAAATAAATTACCTTCTTATTGCCTGGGAATAAGTTTAAATCTCCAAGTTTTTATTAAATTGTTCACATAGCTTCACACTAAATATTGATCGTAACTGCACGAGCAATGACTGATGTGTCAAGTAGTGACTTTCCTTAAATCAACGGAGCTATTCTGTAAATGAAACTCCAACCGAAAAACTGGCCATCTACAAATAATATCTGATGAATAACTTATGCTAAGCCAATTGCCTCACATAAGTCATTCTTGCTTACCTCTCTCATTTAATCTTGAATCGCTATGTTTTTTTTTTCTAGGTAGAGGTACTGAATCAGAGGAAATCTACCTGACTCAGTCAAGGTCACTAAGTAGTAAATATAAACACCCCAGACTTCTAGCAAAGTCCTCTTTCAAGAAGAAAAAATTGATAGTTAATAGTGTTTTGTTTAGACTTCAGTTATTGAGAGCCACAGAATATAGCTATACAGTTTTTTTTATCCAGGAATCTGAACCATGTAAATACATGTTATCATGTGAAATATATATATATATATATATAAACACACATACACACACAAACAGATGAACAGATTTAGGATCATAGCTTTATAAAATAATAAACCAAAGTATATGTCTGCAATTATAGCAGTTCTGAGACTAGAATTAACAGTCTTCCTCACTCCTTCCCTTCTTCCCTTTTTCTCTTCCCCTTCTTGATTCATTCCTTTCTCCCTTCATACGTGCTTTCTTCCTCAGCTATTTGAGACCATCCACTAAGCCTCTTACTACTCATCTAAATTAGTGTAGGAGATCAACCAGAACTAAGCCAGTCTCTCTCCCTGCCTTCCAAAAGCCCAATGAAAGATGCAGTCAAGTGAGCTGGGACAGAGTTGTCTTGACAGGTAGAGGGTTACTGTGAGCAGAAATCATGAGCAATATGCAGCCAAGCCCAGAGTGAATTAGAAAAGGTTTCCTTGAAGGTTTTTAGCTAAACCAACAACCGAAGGATTATTCAACTTTATTCTAGATGCATGGTTTTACACAGTAGCAGAAAGAATGTCCAGGTATCAGTCCAAAGGCAAGATAAAGTGTGGTGGACATGAATGGAGAAGGGTTCTGTATGAAAATGGTAGAGAAATTAGTGAGGAAAGAGACGGAATTGAATTCTTTTTAATGGTAAATTGACTTCAAAAGGCTTTAGGTGTTTGTAAAACATCATTAGAAAATAAAAATTGACCAGTTAATACTTTTTCATTATAGTAGAATAATCTAAGTTAGTGGACGTTATAATGAATGATAAACTCTAAAACAAAGGGTACATATTTTGAAATTCTGGAGGTCAGAGGAAAGAGTTTATTTGGACTATATAGTAAGAATAGAAGGCCTTAGGCTGGGTTAATGATCTATCTAGAGATCACTAACTTCTTGTATTTCTTTTTTCCATAAACAAAGAGTTTAAAATTCAATTTCTTCAGCTTGCTGTAACCTCAGTTTTGTCTATAGCACTTGCATACATAGTAATTTTCTCCAACTACAGAATTCAGTGTGTTTTTCAGTCATTGGTCCCATGTAATATTCTCGGGACAATTATTTATTTCTTGGATCCTATTCCTCCTCTGGTTTCTGGATCAGAATTCACTTCTAGACATCCTCTGAATCTACTTCCTTTTCTGGGTTTGCTTTACCTTCTCTGTCACTGGCCTCAAATTTTGTTGTTTTCTAGGTTTCAGACCTCTGTTCACCTTTCATACTTTTTTTTTTTTTTTTAAGATTTATTTATGCATACGGAACTGGGGTAAGGTCAGAAGTACAGGGACGATGAGAGGACTCACCCGAGACAGAGTGGGGAGCAGAACAGGCTATCTGGCTATCTGACGAAGTACATTGCTGAGGGGAGCAGTGGACAAATCAGGATATGTCTGCGGCACCATGTGGGTAACCTCCAGGGTGGGGGATGGAACCCATGCTGAAGTGGCTTCAGCTTCTCAGTGCTGTGCTTTAACCCACTGCACCCACTCCCACCAGGGAGGGAGGGCCCCGTTTTTTTTGTTTGTTTGTTTGTTTGTTTGTTTGTTTGTTTTTTGTCCTCAGTGATATTCATCTAAAGATGCTATCTCTTCTAATTAGGACTCCCCTGTCACTAGTCTCCAAAATCTACAATTTCATTCACTTGATGAACATCACAACCTGAGTATCTTTCTCCACTTCATATGACATGAAATCTATCCATGGTCTCACTTCCTTTATTCCCATGGAGTTTATGGCTATATCTTGTACCCTGAATCTCCAGCTAGAACTTGAACATCTACCTTGACTTATTGCATTCCTTTACTCCTCACGCATTTCTATTGATTTTCATAAAAAATATTTTACACCTCAAAGGTATTTCTTGAATCTCCTCAATTCTCTCAGGAATCCATATATCTTTCTCCCAATTCAGCGCTTCACCACCAACTGCCAATACTACATATAAGAGTGCCCTAATGACCTCCTTTCCATTCAAATCTACCATCTACAAATCATATCTGATGGTCTTAAATTGATCTAAATATAGAATGCCAAATCTGAGATAACTTTTATTTGCTTAAGGCAGTGCACTGGTTCCTGTTACCCACAGAGGTAGTTTCTAACAGTGCTATTAAGTCCCAGAATCCCTTCAAGGGAAATTGAGGTGGTCTTTCTTGTAGCACTTTACCCTTAATTAATGTAACATCACTTTTTACTTGTTTGATATTTATAGGTCTTCATAAGATTTTTCTTGGGGAAGGGATGTATTCTACTGCTAAAAACTTGTAAAAAATAGAAAATTGAACTCTGAAACTATTGTTCATGGCCCTAAGTGATTGGTTCTAAACTCTCTCTGACTTCCTTTCTCTCCTCTCTCTGCTTCCTGCCCTAATCATCATTCACTCAGAGGTCTCCTACACAATATTACATTTTTAACTACTTTGTGTCTTTATTTGTGTTTCTTTCTTTCCATTAGAAATGCCCACCATTATTCTTCATTTTCTATGCCTTCTCTATCAGGCAAATTCCTGATGATTCCAACTCAAATCTTGCTCTCATAACTGACCTTGAAGTCTTGAAAGGGGAACCTGCAGAAAGGCCTCCTTCCCGAATCCTTTTACAGTTCTCCACCTCCATCATTTTCTCCCGTGGGAGAGGCTGAGTCTTACTTCACTGGCCCCAGTTGGTAGCCCACGTCTATCACTCAGGAAGTGCTACTCAGTCATGTGAGCTCTGCTCCTCCACCTTCTGCTGTTGCTACAAAATCAAAGCCTAAGGCCAGTTTTGAGCAAAAGTGTGACATATCAAGAACAGTGCTTCCAACATTATGGATGGGTGATCTTTTTTTTTTTTTTTTTAAGATTTATTTATTTATGCGTACAGAACTGGGATATAGGTTAGAGGTGGGTGCAAGGGCAGTGAGAGGAATCACCAGAGACAGAGTGGGAAACAGAACAGGCAAATAGACAAAGTGCACTGCTGGGGGGAACAGTGGGTGAGACAGGAGAGTCTCTGCACCATGTGGGTCACCTCCGGGGCCAGGGATTGAACTCACACTGAAGCAGCTGTGGCTAGCTTGCAGTGTTGTGCCCTCCCACCAGGGAGTGCCTAGGATGGGTGATCTTAAAGTTAAGCACCTAACACATATAAAGGAGTCAGATAGAGTGGAGTCTAAGCAAGTTTCTCAGAATAGTAAGATGGGTGCCAGGTTAAAATATACTACAGTTTATTAGTGACCTGATGAGATAAGGCTGTCTCAGAGGACTAAACTGTATTAATTTTCTTCAGCAATGACAGCAATGACAGCAATTCTAGCAATGACAGTTAGTGTTTTATTCATTTATCCAGAGCTTTTGTCCCCCTCTGTATGGTGTATTCACTCCACTGAGAGCAGATCACTTTTACCCACCCCTCAACCCCCATCTCACAGCTGGTGTGGTGTTGACATCGTTTCCTTTACTACTGCACAAGGCCTCATAGTTGGGAAGTCATGGACTGATGGTGTGAGCTCACTTCTAGGCTCTCACCTCTATTCCGTGTACTGCTTAGTCACAACAGGTTCTTAGAGCTCAGTATTCATAGGTATTCAGGCAATATCTGCCATGTTAATGCATATCAGGGAAGTGAGATTCCAGAGAAGAGAATTTTCTGGATATTTAAAGATCACTTTATTCAACCTTGTGACTTCTATAATCTTAGCATACTGTACGAAAACTTTTCTAAAATCACAAGTCTGGGAAATCAGATAGCCAATTTTGTTAGATTCGTTTTCTAAATCAAAGAAAACTGGTGCTGAATGATTCTCTTTTAGGAAAAGTATATAAATTTTGGCACATGGATGTAATCTCTGCTGCCCAAATTAAAGGCAATTTTCTTACACTTGTGCATTCTCACCAGGTCTCATGTAGCTGAAGTTGTTAGTTTCCCTGCAAGTGGACACTCTCAACCTGCTTTGATTCTTTAAACAAGTTGGAGCTCTACTATCCCTCAGAGTGTCAGCTGAAACCCACGGCAGCAAAAATAGGAATATTGTTTTAAAGTGCAGATTTTTGGACTTACCCTCAGATCTGCAGATTAAGAAACTTTGGGGATAAGTTCCAAGACTCTGCTTAATTTTAAAGAATAACAAATGCAGTGAGCACAGAGCTTTGGTCATGTGTCCTTTGACTAAGGGGGGAGTAAAAATGTTAAAGATAGGCCCTCCCTGGTGGCACAGCAGGTTAAAGCACTGCACTGAGAAGCTAAAGCCACTTCCACATGAGTTCGATTCCCGCCTGCCCCAGAGGTGACCACATGGTGTGGCAGACCTCTCCTAACCCGCCCGCTGCTCCCGTCAGCAGTGTACTTCATTGATCTGCCTGTTCTGCTCCCCACTCTGTCTCTGGTGAAGCCTCTCGCCACCCCTGAGCCTCTGGCCTGTACCCTAGTTCTGTATGTACAAATAAAATAAATCTTTAAAAAAATGTTAAAGATAGTTGTTAAATTATGCTGATGCTTATTAATAATGTATAGCCTTTGCTATTCTGTGCCTTTCAGCCAGTGGCAATTAATTGCAAATATATAAGTCCTATAAAGGTTTAGACTGATTTTAAGCAACTTCAGCATCTGCCCAAGTGATTCATCTTCCTACTCTTCTTCATTTTGTTGTTGAGATTGACATGCATTTTCCTCTGTACATATATGTAAATAGTGTTTAAAGAAATTTCTCTGAGCAGGAACTCTGCATATGTTGAATTGAATCCTTATAAGACCCTGGAAAGGAGACCTTATTTTCATAACACTGAACAGAAAGCTGAGCCTTAGATAACTTAATGATCATGCTTCAGGTGACAGACACAGAGAGTTTGGAAAAGAGGACTGAACTTAGGTCACTTGACTCCCTATGCTGCTTCCCAAAATGCAGGGTTGCCTCATGCCATTGGGCTTCTTTCTTGATTGATGCAGATAAAACTACAACTTAAGCATCCCATTCAGCACCCCTGGGTAACACTCATTAAAACTGTTTCTGTGACACAAATGTTGGTGGTACTTTTGGAATCCTCAGCTTAGAAATTGAATACTAGGGGAAAGCAGCTACAGAACTTGGAGGCATCAGTGAAATTTGGAATGACTTTTAATAGAAGTTTTGTTTGGTTTTGCCAATTTCACTATCCTATTTTCACTGGCATGTGAAATGAAGAATCACCTCCCCTTGCACCATTGCTGAAGTTTTATTCAGTAGTGACCGATGGAACTTTCTGCTAAGATGGACTTGATGTTTAGTGTAGATAGCTCTAGCACATGTAACTGCCAAACTCTGCTTAGTATGAGGAAATGACTTTTTAATTTTAATGTGTTAAATTTAAAAAGGTACATGCGGCTAGTGGATAGGAAGACAGACTTGATCTTGCATAGGAAGGCAGACTCAGATTCAAATCTGAAGCCAAACTGACTCATTCACTGGACTGTATGACTTTATGCAAATTACAAGCTATTTTTTAAAAAAATATTTATTTATGCATACAGAACTTGGGTACAGGCCAGAGGTGCAGGGGCAGTGAGAAGCTTCACCTGAGATAGAATGGGGAGTAGAATAGGCCGATCGACAAAATACACTGCTGAGGGGAGCAGCGGGCAGGTCAGGAGAGGTCTGCCACGCCATGTGGGTCACCTCCCTGGCAGAGATAGAACTCATGCTGAAGTGGCTTTAGCTTCTTAGTGCTCTGCTTTAACCCGCTGCATCACCAGGGAGGGCCCCTGTTTTTCATTAATTGTAAACTAGAAGGAACAATAGTATGTGCCTCACAGGTTAGTTGGAGGGATTATATCAACAGTTTTATGTAAAGATACTTAAGCAGAACACTTTACTCATAATGATGTCTCCTCAACATTAGCAGCTGCTATGGAACTCTTACTTTATGTTATAAGCACACTTTTAAATAGTTTGTCGTTGCCTTTTTTATTGACTTGAAGTCTACTTAGAAGTTCTGATAGTACGGTAGTTGCTGATTAATATGTAGTGCATTACATTTTGAGATTTCTTAGATGTGTGCATGTATACATGAAGATATTGCTGGAAAGTCTCTAAAAATAAGAAAGTGCAAGTTTGTTGTTCAAGATGAATAAAAATAAAGGAAGTGAAGAGGCTCCTATACTTAGGGGAAAAAAAAATCCTCTTTTGTCCCAGGCAATTCACACACCCAAGATTGATTTTAAAAAACCTATCTCAAGTATGAACTGTGTGAAATGATTGAAAGAAGGCACTATTATAGAACTTGTGATTAGTCAAGAAAAAGAAGACATTTTTTTCTCATTATACCTATTATAAATCAAACTTAGTGATTTTTACTAGCTAATCATTATATTTTTGCATCTTAATAACAACACACATAAAGACACCTGCACACCACTGTGCAACCTGTATACCTGTCTGTGGGTATGTGAACATACATCAATATTGACATTAAAATTAGACAGTGAGCCATTTGCATTCAGTGCCAATGAAGTCTAACCACAATCCAATAGAACATGTGAACTACCTTGGCATGCCTTTCATTAGCTTTATAAGACCTTGTAAATGGCTGTACCATTATTTTTTTCTAAGTGGAAATCCTATTAGGGCTGAGGTTTAAAGCACTGTAGATAGGAGAGGTAAATAATTGCCTCTTTACTCTTTGCCCATATTCTAAATGCCAGAAAATGGAAAAACTAGTAAAGTTAAGAAGGAATTCCTGAAGTAAAACAACACACTGGTTCACACATTGTCTTTTTGTACATTGCGGATAAGTGTTGACCGCGCTAAGATGCCTCTGTCTGAAAAAAGAGCAGCTTGCCCTGCCAGGGATGGTTGGAAACGGAGTCTCATAAGGAGACTAAGTCAGGAGACTTGGAAGACCTGGTGCCAGTCAGTGAAAGCTTGAAGGCTTAAGAGAAACCAGCGTCTCGGTTCAGCTGGAGGAAGTAAATAGAATGTGACTTTTAATGAGATTAATGAGATAAATTTGAAGTTTTTATTTTGTTTTCTTTTGTTTTGAGGAAGAGGGCAGTGAAATCCTTCTGGAGGAAAAATTTGGTCACAGTTACCAATCTATATGGTGCCAAGCATAGATATTGGTCAGTTTACTACCCATTCTCTCCTTTGAAAAGCTTTCAGTGGTTGGGCCCTCGTTGGTAGCGCAACCGGTTAAAACACAGCACCTCTGTGTGACCCACATGGCACAGCTGACCTCTCCTGTTTTGTCTGCTGCTCCCCTCAGCAGTGCATTTCACTGATCTGTCTGTTCTGCTCCCCCCTCTCTTTGGTGAGTCCTCTCACCACCCCTGCACCTCTTTCATGTATCCCAGTTCTGTATGCATAAGTAAATAAATCTTTAAAGGTAAATATATATTAAAAAAACGTTTTCAGTGGCATACTTCTGAGGTGGCTATGTTGTTACATGCACCCTTGTTTAATTGTTGACTTTCTTTTGATTTTATTATTCAAGTAGATCCAACCTATTGTTTTAAAACTCGGTGAGATTTTCCTTGCATTTCATTAGACCTGCAGCCTCTGGTCAGCCTTCTTCTTTCTTCTTAGGCAAACATCTGCAACCGCGGGGTTGGAAACTATCATTCCACACATCACAGCAAATCTCAGACAACTTAAGTTTAATTATTCCCTGTTGACTGGCTTCACCATTACTAAAATCTCTTTTAACACACTGTCGTTGAGAATGGAAGTGTAGGGTTTCTGAACTCTCAGCACATTAGCTTTTGCACTAATATCGTATCGGGCAGAGGCATACTTGTGATGTCTAAAATTTATTTAAACATAAATTGCAAAGAGGGGTACGGGTGATAAAATATAGCAACCTATAGTGAAAAGAAAGTTTGTGTGAGTAGAATTACTCTTTTTTTGAAGTGCATTCCTTTTATAATTTTTTCTCCTTTCAAGTGTTTATCAAAGAGATTTTAATCATCTTTTGTTTTCATTAATTTTTAGAACACATTCATGTTTTATTACTTTGCTAAATAAATAACATGGCTGTAGTATATCACAAACTAAACTTTTCATGATGTTTAACCAACACACATCATTTCACTACTAACAGTGTCTAATTTGAATGTCCCATGAAAGCTTTGTGCAGAGAGCGGTGTTCTGTGTTACTGAAGGTTAGCGAACTCACAGAGGGATAGTTCTGTGACTGTTTCCAAGGAGCTTTATAGTTTTACAAGTTATGAGAAAAACAATAAACCTTTGCCATTAGATACCTACCTAGCATATTCTAGGATTTGTCACTAACAGAGGAGAAGCACTAGGCTATTGTGTTTAAAAATCCATTTTGAAAAATTCTAAGGATCTATTGTTTTAAAACAGGGTGTGTTTAGTAAACTTTACCATAATTGGAAAATATCCTGATTACACTAAATACATGACCAGAATCTTCTGTTTTCCTGCTGACTGTAGAATATCTTCTCCATTTAAGTTTCAAGCTTACACTTGTTTAATTTATTGATATGATTAGCTCTAGTGATATTTATTTTTACCAAGGGAACATTAGTTTACAAGACCATGTCAGTCCCAAGAGTATATTTTCTCACCTCAGCTATATCTTACTGTGCATACCACCCAGTGTCTAGTCATTGATGGTAACGGCCTAACTTTGCTTTGTTTGGGAGTTATGGCACATCACCAGTTTCACAAGTAATCTTTATTTTTTTAAGGCTTTAAAATTTATTTATTTATTTATGCATACAGAACTTGGGTACAGGCCAGAGGTGCAGGGGCAGTGAGAAGCTTCACCTGAGATAGAATGGTGAGTAGAATAGGCCGATCGACAAAATACACTGCTGAGGGGAGCAGCGGGCAGGTCAGGAGAGGTCTGCCACGCCATGTGGGTCACCTCCCTGGCAGAGATAGAACTCATGCTGAAGTGGCTTTAGCTTCTTAGTGCTCTGCTTTAACCCGCTGCATCACCAGGGAGGGCCCCTGTTTTTCATTAATTGTAAACTAGAAGGAACAATAGTATGTGCCTCACAGGTTAGTTGGAGGGATTATATCAACAGTTTTATGTAAAGATACTTAAGCAGAACACTTTACTCATAATGATGTCTCCTCAACATTAGCAGCTGCTATGGAACTCTTACTTTATGTTATAAGCACACTTTTAAATAGTTTGTCGTTGCCTTTTTTATTGACTTGAAGTCTACTTAGAAGTTCTGATAGTACGGTAGTTGCTGATTAATATGTAGTGCATTACATTTTGAGATTTCTTAGATGTGTGCATGTATACATGAAGATATTGCTGGAAAGTCTCTAAAAATAAGAAAGTGCAAGTTTGTTGTTCAAGATGAATAAAAATAAAGGAAGTGAAGAGGCTCCTATACTTAGGGGAAAAAAAAATCCTCTTTTGTCCCAGGCAATTCACACACCCAAGATTGATTTTAAAAAACCTATCTCAAGTATGAACTGTGTGAAATGATTGAAAGAAGGCACTATTATAGAACTTGTGATTAGTCAAGAAAAAGAAGACATTTTTTTCTCATTATACCTATTATAAATCAAACTTAGTGATTTTTACTAGCTAATCATTATATTTTTGCA
>NW_004567104.1:7358347-7439484 GCF_000260355.1 Condylura cristata | reverse complement strand
GTTTTAATCTGTTGTGCCACCAGAGAGAGTCCTCACAGTTATTCTTTTAAAGACCTGATTCTTATTATGTTTTTCCTCTGTCAAAACCCTTCATTAGTTTTCCTTTGCATGCACAATAAGTTTCAAAATTCTTATCATAAGTGAGCAGGAGCTCTTGCCAATTCCTCAGTCTGTCCAACTTCACACCACTTCTTAAAACATTTAGGTATTCTCTTAGTTCCTTAAATTGTCCTCAAGATCTTGCACTTTTCATATCCATCCATTCATTCATTCATTTTTTAATATTTTATTAATTCATTGGGCACCACTGTGCCAGGCACCATGCTGTTTGCTTAGGGTAAGTTTAGAGGGTAAAACAGACATAGCTTCATAAAGTTTATAAACCCTTCAGAAGTTCAGAAATTGATCAAATTCTCTGTTTTTCTTTTCCATGTGGCTACACACATCTTACATTTAGTGCCTTATATGCAATCTAATTAAACACGGTTCCAGCTGACTTCCTGACTCTCATTGGCCATCTGATCTCACTTGGTGGTTTTGAGCTCTTATGGTTTAAGGACAAGCCTAGATGTTTGGGCAACTAAGATAGAGAAGAATCTCTGAAAGAGTTAGAGAGACTCATTTGTCAAGTACCTATCCATCCAAACATTTTACTCTCATTCAAGTGTTTGATCTTTTTTGCAAACATTGTGAAATGAGCACAAAGAAACAGGACAAACAGGACATAGAGTTACAACTCTAAAGACAGTCCACTCAATCAGCCCTGTTCCTGGGCCCTCCATTGCCTCAGCTGGAAACTGAAAATAATAGTATCTCTTTTGTAAGACTTTTGGGGATATTGTATGAGATAATATACGGAAAGCCATCAGCTATAGCTGGCACATTGTTAGTGTCAGCTTCAATGGTTTCTCCCATGTGATGGATGAGGGAAAAAATGTGGAGGGGTAAGGACTTGGAGATCATAAGGTAGAAGTAGAGAACAACAGAGTCAGAGTTGAAACACAGATCTGTCTGATTTCCGACACTGACTTCAAATCTCTGTACCAGAGCAGGGATATATCCACCTAGTAAGGAAAGGTGACAGAAAAAGCAAGTAGTAATTATCAGAAGACAAAGAGTGGATGTTTAAATTTGAGCTTTAAGAATTGCATTCATGCTGGTTTCTGTGAATAAAGTGGCGTTTGATTTCTTAAGTAATGGACAGCAGTGATCATTTGAGTAATGAGCCAGGTTGTATAAATCCCTGAGAAACAGCTTATTCCTGTTTAAGTTTCAAATACTACATGTACTTTGAGAATGTTTGAAGATAAGAAAGGGATGACCTTGACTTGTGCTTATAAACTGCCTTGTCCCAATATACCTCAGACACCATCCTACAAAATCTCAGATTTTATGCCTTTTCACAGAATACAGAGGAGCCATAGTTTGGAAATCATTAACCTGATATGGATAAAATATGTCTTTTTGAAAATTTTCCTTAACTGAAACCTTGTGTAACATAATTTAGACATAACTTTATTAAGTTTAGGTTTTTTCTAAGGAACAAGGAAAGATTTCCTTATTCTATTTTTTTCCCTACTTGTCCTTTGCAGTAGCCCAAAATATTAAAAATAATAATTGTGATGCCATGTGCCCCTTCTTTTCCACCAGTAGCAGTAAGATACACTTTGTTGTAAAACTTTTACTTTTTTTTTTTTCAAAATATAGTCCCATTTACTATGAGGCAAGGGAAAGATGTATAAATCTTTTGTTTTTAATCTTTGAAATCACAGTATTTAGTGGTGAGCATATAGAAGTAGAATTAGACATTTTAAAGAAAATATAAGCAAGTATATATTTGTAAGGTTATAAAGACTCTAAAAATTTCCCACCACTAGGAGTTGGGGACTTGCCACATATTCCTGGAGATGAAATCTTTAAAATAAAGAGGATAAATTAACCTGTAAATAAAGGGATAGAGATTGACAAGGAAGAGACCTACCAAAGCAAAACCTCAGATCCCAAAGCATTAGGGTGAATATGAAGATTTACAAACTTGATTGTAGCAAAACATGAATAAGAGATAGCATGAGTTTGACATGGCTAGTGGGAGCCACACTCAGGGGTTTAATGCCATGGTAAATTCTTTGGCCTTTAGATTGCCAGTAATGGACAGTCACTGAAGGACTGTAAAAGAAAATTAATGTGTTTGATAAATATCAAGATCAATCATTCTGGCTAAGTTTGAGAGAATGGATCTAATGTGAGCCTGTCGGAATCACTGGAAGACAATCTATAAGACATGTTAAAGAGAGAAGTGGCTTTAAAACACACACACACACACACACACACACACACACTTTGGGAGAAACTTGGCATGTTATTAAGCAAGGAGAATAAATTACTTCAGTGGTGGATCCTAGAAAAGGAGCCAAAAAAGTAGAAGGTGAGCAGGGGAGGGGTCATGAAGGGCAAAAAAGTAGACAATTTAAGGAGGATGAGGTTACTAGCACCAAATATTGTGATTTTTACAGACAGTTTGTTCTTATGTTCATTTCTGACTGAATTGAGTAATGATGGAAATAGGTATAGCATGAATAGGGCTAACATTAAAAAAGTCATATTCTTAAGATAAGTAATGGCAAAGCTTCTTTTTCATTTAAGTAAGTTAATGATGATAGCAATCTTAGTTAATAAATGCATACAGTGTTTACAATTTATAAAGTGACTTCTTATCTAATATTTATTTCACATGAATCCAAGTAAGACCAAAATTGAGATCTCAGATTTTCCCCTTCTTGCAATAATATAAGCTGGTACACAATCATGGGATAGAATATTTAAAAAAAATAGTAAATGTCACAAAACAACATTTCAAGCTGACATTTCATCATATATGAAATGGGTATCTACTGTACATAAGTCATTGTACTAGGCATTAAAAGAGAACTAAAAATGTAAGGGCCCTGTCTCCAAAATGAATAAAGTTTAATAAAGTCACAGTGAATGGAAATCTAACAATCTACCTTTTATTATTATTGATTATTAATATATTTCTTCATAAGAATGAAAACAATCTACTTCATTCTTACTTCTCGTGAAACTTTGTAACTAATAATAAAAAAAAACCAAAAAACAATGAACTTGTTATATCTTCTCCCTCAAAATTTTCTCTATTATTTCTTCATTATAAAAACCAATAGGTATTTTCGAGTAAGAAACTGACATTTTAAATTCGTTTAAAATTAAGCTAAGCTACTTTACACTTAGAGAAGAGAAACATTCTTAAACTAATGCAAGGAATTCCTAAGCATACAGTGATATAAAAACAAACAAAAATTACAGGAACACATTCTGAAAACATCCTTTTAATTTAACAACATGGGAAGCATAATATCCATTTTGCAGTTTTATTATAATATCTGGAAGAGTTTTATCATTTATAAATAAAAAAAGCTATCCATTAGATTTAAAATACATAGTCTGAGAATAAAGAATCAAAATGTCTGCAAGTGTTGGCCATTCCTCAGTCGAAAAAGGACATATGGCAGAACCTCAAAAGCTCTGGCAAATTTCTTTAAAATGGGCTATATAATTAGTTCATTTTTCCTATTAAACTATGAAGTTCAGCAGTATACCTTTCTTCAATAATATGATGGGAATAGATTCCCAGCTGCTATTTCTATTTGAAGGGGCTCTGAGTTTTCCCAGAATAAGTAAATTATTGATGGGATTCCCTGTGAATCTTGGTGGAATGATGCCCAGAATTAAAGGAAGTGTCTCAAACTAAAGAGACACTTTGAGCTGAATGGAAAAAAAAAAATATTTGCCCACTTCACATTTTTGGCACACACAAAAGTATGTCTACCTGTGATGCATTCCCTCATCTAACTTGTTATAATTCAGTGTCATAGAAAACAAATATAATTTGAAGGTTACTAGGACTGGAGAGGCTTAGTGAGTTTTAAGGTTCAAGTTGGAACAGACAATTTTAATGATTAAAATAGATTATCTAAATCAACAGAGGTAAAAATAGAATGGTTTGATCAGAAGAGAGTTTGCAGCATTAGGAATGTATATGAAATAACTTGTGGTAGTCTGGGGATTTCATTTCCAGTATGAACTACATACATGGCTAAATATAATTTTCCTAAAATATCACTTCATTGAGCCAGTAGTCAGATATCATCATGGCCTTTATATTTTGGTTAAGTGACATTTTCTTCTTTCCCATGGAAAAAAAGGTAGATATGTACTCATATAGAATCAAACAGAACAGAGAATCATACTGCCCTGCTTTGATTACTAAGATAAACATCTAGATGAGTTGGATAAGCAAGAAGTTGGAGTAGTTCAAGGAAACTAAAGGCTACATCTTGATTTTACTGTCTGGCACATTTTTTTAAATAGTTTGGAATTCTATTTTGAGGGTTTAATTTTAAAAAAGAACAAGATGTACTGAATTTTGAATGATACTTTAGGTTTCTTTTCAGTAGGTATTGGATAAGTGTGAAAAATGTCAATATTTTTATTTGTATTAACACTCTGAGGTCAGAGCAAACATTTAGTAATATGAGAGAAAATATGCCACTTGGATTCTGGAATGTTTGCAAAGAACATAGTAGAACACACTTAGAAGTAAAATTGCCATCATTTCTATTTATAGATAAGTTTATAGCTTATACATTATTTAGTATAAATTAATTAGATCATTTTAACTTACTTTTGATATCCAGATATTAATATTCCTCACATTTATGTCAAGTCTTTTGTTTGATATCTTAAATAGGGAGAAAGTTCACCTCTGACCCAGGATGAGATATTATTATATTTCTGCTAATTATTATGCATGATTTTTCTACATTAAATGATAAAATGAAAACCAAATTCTTCTTCAAAGCCATTTTTCTTAGTGCAAAACACAATGTTTTATATCTATGGGTAACATTTTAAATTAGAGAAACTAAAATCTGAGCAAATGTATTTTTGTACTCTTGCACAAATGGCTAATTTCCTATCAATTTGGCTAAACTGAATACATATTAATTTTATCCAAAATTTAAATCATAAATTATTTTATTTGTTACATCTTTTGAAATTATATATATATATATATATATATATATATATATATATATATTAGGGAAATTACATCTTTATATAGAAATTTTGGGGGTTTATTCCCCCATTATTCCTGTTTAACTCTGTGACTGGCCATTTGTCTTATTTCAGTCCAGTGACTCCCTTAGTAAAAACCAATGTACTATCTGTTTAGTTATAGTCCATTTTAACTATGGGGTTAAAGTACCAAGAAAAAAGGAGGTGGGGTAATGAAATCTCCAAGACAAACTTGAAAATTAAAGGCTAGATATAGGGGCATCAAAGAGATAGGAAATTAATTTAGAATCTTCCTGGCTTGTCCATAATCAATTATAAAACAATTGATTTCAAGAGATCTGACCTAGCATGCTTTTAATCTAGAAACTGGCAACATTTATAATTTCACAGCTAAAATTCTTTAACCTAATATCTCTCAGCCAAATCAAAATAAAACAGCACCATAATTTAATATGGAAATAAGTAGCTTAATTTGAAGCAGCATTAAAATCAGATATTGCAAGGAAAATATTATTAGTGTTAACACTAGGCTGTGAGACATTTCTAATAAATGTAGAATGGGTCTAATAAAAATTCTATGATATGTCTTAAGTTGATTTTAAAATTCTTCTAAAAGTGATCAAATTATTAAGCAATAGAATTGCAACTGTTTTGAAAATAGCTCTTTCCTATTCTGTGTTTTCATGTAAAAGTAGTTACTCTTTTATTTTCCTCTGGCATTTTATTTATTTTATTGACTTCATTTCACAGAGAATAATTTTTAACACATATTCTTTTAGAGAATCAGAGTCAGTGACTAGGGAAATAATACCACTATTAATTGAAGAATGGAAACTGGAGAGATAAGTACTTAGAAACATTCAAATATGTGCATTTCAGGATGGTTGTTTATTAGAAACAATTTCAAAATTGCCTGTGTGTGTGTGTGTGTGTGTGAGAGAGAGAGAAAGAGAGAGAGAGAGAGGGATACAGAATTACTTTTCCTATATACATGCAATTATATATGGGCTGCATACCCACAGAATTATAGATCATATATGCATACATACATTTTCAGTTATCCACAAACTTCTTTGGAAGAGGTGTTACAAGGCATAGATGAACTACAGTAAAAGCAATCACAGGGTTTGTGAAAGCAATTTAAATTATATTTTTTCATCTGAGGCACGTACATGTTAGAAGTTGTTTGTTGCTTAGAACAGTAGGACAGCTAACGTGTACCGGGGCATCGTATCTTCTACTATGCTGGTACCTCGACTTCCCTGGACAGTCAGACCTGTTAGATAATGCAGCCACGCTCCTCTCCTTCACTCACTGTTCAGCCTTAGCACTTGGTAATGGTTGTCCCTTAGAAAACGCTAAGAGGCCCCACGCTTGACTGAAGGAGGTAAGTGAAGAGGGGAAACCACAGAATGAATATGCAGCTAGGGATATATTTCTATCCAATATGACCTTGAAATTAGAAACAAAGAGGTAGAAGGAAAAAGTTGCATTACTAGGAAGTAAACAATAAATGATGGATTATAAAACTAGATAATGGAATGTTTGCTACTTCTTGCCATGTAATTTATATAATTTTAATATATATATATGAATATAGTGTATTTGTATTTTTTTTGTATGTAGTATACCAAAAGTTTTGAACACCTGTCTTTTATTCCTTTGGATGTCAAACAGTGAACCTGTTAAATATAAGATGCACTAGTTAACTGAATATATTTGCATTAAATAACTACTCTACAATAGTTTTTTACATTGATTGCTTTTGTTTTCATAGTGAAGTGACATTTGGGGTGATTGCCACCCCCACCCTTTGCAATATGTATTCATTATAGTAGCATAAGTAAGTAATGATGCATGGAAGCATTTATGCACAACCCCTTATCTAGAAGGGGCTCAAAAAACAAGCTATTTAGTTCTGAAAAAAAAATCACCTTTGGGCATATGTTTGGAGTGATGTTGAGAGATTGATAAAAATGTAGGCAATTGGATAATGTGTATTGGAATGTTCAGTAGCCCTTTGAGAAAGTTAGGCGAGGACCCTATCTAACACATGCAATCTCTCCACCCTATCACACTATTCTTAATCCTGTACAGATTAAACTGTTGTATTGTGGGTTTTCACACAATAAATTAAAGCCATTAGCACTTAAAAGAAACAATTTTATGCTTTGTTTAAGAGTAAGTTATTTTATCAGCCGCTGCTGTTAGCACTACCTGAAAAGCTGTAAGAATACTTGAAAACTATAAAGACATACAAGCAGCAAGAACAGGGAGGAAAGAGGAACTTCTTTGTAGATGGGCTCCTTCATTGAGAGTGGAATTCATGATACACAAAGTATGGGCCAGCTGTTTGAGAACATTAAAATCCCTTCACTTAAGCTGTTGAAAGCTGCAAAAAAGACCAAATGTTTTCCATCTCAAAACACATTTTACTTAGCTGTGTTTTGAAAGCTGTTATCTAAACACTTAAAAAAAAAAAAAAAAAGTCCAGCATATTTTAACATGATTTCTTCCTTGGTTGCAAATCAGCGGTTATAATTTAAGTTAGGAAAGTGAAAAAAGGTAGAATGAAAAAGCACATTTTATTCTCCTACCTACTTGTTTATCTTTCCTTAAAGTACTTGAAGGACATAAAACAGGGAAATAAAAAAGTCACCAGCATACAGTTTTGTTAACTTATCTTGTGAACATTAAACATTATGCCTCAAATTTCGTATGGTGCATAAAGTGTTTCTCCTTGCAAGATCGTGTATACAGCACTTCAAAAAAGCCAGCAGGACAGCTCACTAAATGTAATGGATGTGTAACAGCAGATCTTTAGATCTCTTGTATTTAGCATGACAACGTTGGGTTCTTTAGGTGCTTTAAACATGATATCTGAAACCACATATTTTTTTCCTAGTGATGAAAAACGTAGAGTAATTACAAACTTCTTATACTATAGATGACTTGACCATCTGGTGCAATTGCAACATTTTGATTGTGCTATATCTCCTTTCCTTACTGAAATTAATCAGTTTTACAACTTTACTCATTTACTTAATGTATTTTCATGTTCACTCTCCCTGGGACCAAATCTCACGGAGCAAAACCACAATCCAGAGAAGTATTGTCTAATCATGCAATAAACAATGTGTGTACACCAACTAATGGTTTTAAGAGGTGAAATTTTAGATTAATTCATCCATGTATCTCTTCAGCAAAATTACTGGAACCTTCATAGACAGTTTCACAAGATGTCTTGAAACATCAGTAGAACTGATTTCCATTTTGAGAATGCTTTATAAACCAATTTATTTACTATCAAAATTTATGCTGGCTATTATGAAGTCAAGACTTCCTTCAAGAAACTTTACTAGCCTAAACGAAGGAATATGACAAAACTCAGGGCCTCATACCCAGGATGCAAACCACAGTGGTTTTTTGACAATAAAAGTACAAGGAATTTTAAAGTTGTGTAAATAATCAGATAAGGAAGCAGCTAAAAAAGGACAAATGTGCAATATTTAGGAGGAGCCCACTACCAACCAAACTTCTTTGGGCGATGAGATGTAATTATGACTTAATTACATAATGTTAAAAATCATTTTCATTGTTTTTATTAGCATTATGGTGACAGACTCATAGTTGTAGACAGAAAAATAAGAAGCTTTTTTGTCTTATTTTCACATTTAACTTTTTCAAATCTAAGTGAGGAAGGTAAGTGAGGATAGGTACTTCATTTTCTAGGGTCACTTTTAAGAACCTTAGTAGATTAGATTTTACTTCCTAGAAATGTCTCTCCTTTCTATCTTATGCCTTGACTTTTTTCCATTATAATATGTTAATTAATGATATGGTCATTGAAAACATAGTATGATGCCACATGTCCAGCACTGGTATGCAATTTTTCTGATTAGGACTGAGCCTTGTGGATATCACGTTGCTTCACTAAAGCCTCCTTTTAACATTTGCAAGTGTACTGGTTATAGTTGTAGTGTATTAGTTACTCACAGGCAGTGTAGATTTCCTGGTGTACCAGGAGTCGACCTCAGGCTTAAAAATACACCCCCCCCAACCCAGGGGAACTTTCTTATTCATCTGATATTTATCATTTACTGAACGTTATCTATACGTAGGGTCCCTGTCAGTCAGCGATCGTCTTAGCTTGACCCAAAAATGCCAACTCCCAATATTAGATAGATAACTTTAGAACTCAGCAGGCCAGTCTTGCAGGTCTTTGTAACTGAGGTGGTGAGGCCTTGGCAAAGCTCATGCCAGAATATATAGGCAGAGTAATGAGGGTTTGAGCTCCATCTTTAATACTTACTAGTTGTCCAGTTGTGGGGAAAGTCACATTCTGAATCCTACTGAGTGTATGTTTATCATCTGCAAAATAAGATAATAACTGCTTGTAGACTGTTAGTGCTATTAAATGAAATGATGTATAATAAGCATTTTTCACGAAGTAAGCACTTAATAGTTATATGAGAATTATATTTTATCAGCTCATTATTATCTATTACTTCTATTATTTCAATAGTTTGCTAATCCCTCATCCATATCCATTTTCTGTACTCCAATATATTTGACATATTGTTGCCAGTGGGGTTTACTAGGAGAAGTTTGCAGGGATTATTACTGATTTCTTTCAAGAATGGGCGAGTAACTGAATGAAATTCACAAATCTGACTAGTACTAGAAATGAAATAAATATACTTAAAAAAATAAACTAATGGACATTATTGGACTACATTTCCAATCTATGCCAAAATATTCACACACAAAAAAAAATCTAAAATATACAAATCAATTATTTTTAGATTATTTTAACACAGAGCACAGCAATGGACTGTATATATTTTTTGACATTATGCTTATGATTTTAAATATTCTTAATTTTATATTTGTCATTATAATTTCAAATAAGTTGTCTCTAACTTAGACTATGTCTGTGACTGCTAAACAAAATAGGAAGAATCACTTTTGTATGAAATAAAATGTTCCTACTTTACTGACAAAGAATTATGCCTGGATGTGAACACTTAGTACATTATCAATTATTCTCAGATTAAAAAACTATTACCCCAGAAATTTCATGAGCTTGCATACTGCTTTTAGTTTTTATCACAACAATTATTTTTCAATGTTCATTTATTTTATGCTGACTGATTCTCCCAGCATAGAATATAAATCTGTTTGGCATATTAGAATCCATCAAGAAAATTAATCTCTTTGTTTAGAACACCCACATGAACACACATACCTAAACTATTACCATCTATATTTTTAAAGCAATGGGGATGCTTTTATTCATTAGGATGCTGGGTTTTATGAAAGCAATTAAAAAGACACTGAAACTATAGCTAGTCTAGTACTAGCACATGCTAAGCTCCTCAGAAATATTCTTTGCTACATTCGGCCCAGGCTTTGAGACGGGTTAAGACTCAGCTCTTCCATAAAGTTTCCCCTACCATGACAGAATTCACACATCTCCCTCCTGTGTGAATCTTTGCAGCACTTATCATTTGAGCCACATAGTTTAGTACTTAATAACTTACTATCTTGTATTATATGCTGTTCTTTCAAGTAGCTCAGTCTTGTCTTTCTAAATAGATTGCATGAGCCTTAACAGCAGGGACAATGGTTTAGATTAATTTTTTATTCCCTCTGGCTTCTAAACTTTATCCTTCAGTATACTTAGCTGGGTCATTTTTCAACCTGTAAATCAAGAGCTGAAGAATTAGAGCAGTGTGAGATTGGGGCGATATTGCAATTATTTGGTAACCTAAGTCTATGTAAAATTGTGTGCATTTGTATATGCACAAAGAAATTAGAAAAAGAACTTTGAATTATATATAAACTCCCTAATTTGTAGCATATCTGTGACATAGCACATTCAAAAGATGGAGTTATAGAACAATATGTATTGTACTACTGATTTTGTAATAATAAAGCCTATCTTTCTATCTATCTATGTATCTAAGTTCCTCATTTTGTGTAAATAAAGAATACTACAAGAAAAAAATCACACTGGACTGAATACTGATTACCTCAAAATGATGAAATACCTTTGTGTTGTGTTTAGTTTGTAAAGTAAGAAAATTTTCTTTTGTAATTGAAAACCTCAAATAAAATGGTTAAAAATTAGAGCTTCAAAAGAAATGCCAAAGTAAAAAGGAGCGATGAATAAAACTATTAGATGCTATGAGAAAAAAAAAAAGTAAATGTAAATCTAGCCTCTTTGACTAGGTAAAGAACCACTGATACAGGACCATAAAGCATTAACTAAGAATCAAAATTTCTGTCTTCCAGCCAGAAGTCTATCATTTACTAATTTTAGGAACTTGGCCTCATTCTCTAATATCTGCCTCCTTTTTAAAATTTTTCTTGCAGTGACAATTTTGCTTCTCATGTGCTTTCACAGTCTTTATCATTAGTGACTTAATTGAATAATTTAATGGCCTCCCATGAAAACGATTAAATGTTTTTCCTAACATGCTCTGTCACATCTGATATGGTTTGGTCTATGCTTCTGCAAGCTGGCAATCTCATTGAGAGCTGGAGACATGGCAGACAATGGCCATTTGACTGTACTTCTCAGGGGAGGTCTTGCCATCACAGACAAGGGGCGAGATCCTTGTTCATGGCTTGGATGGGAGCAAGGAAGAATGGGGGTTGCTAATAGTATTTTTCATTGAAGAATTAGCACTGATAAGATAGTATTTGGGCTTCCTACTGTATTTGGACTAAAGTTGGGGGAACTCCTGGTATACAATTTAGCAGGCCTCCCTTGTGTTCTAAGATGAGCATGTTAACCTTTTTTTGTAAACAACAACAATAAAATCATTGCAAATTTGCAATGATTCACCTTAATCCTATTTGATACATGTCCCCAAAACAAAGGAAAGTTCATCATCTATTGTACTTTGGGATGTTCTGGAAAGAGGAAACAAGTCTTTCTGAAAACTTGTCATACTTTGAAACTTCTAATCACTTCCTTTTTCTGTTTTCAATCAAATTCCAACAGGTTTTGGAAAGCATCCATAAGTTGGTCTTATCAAGTCTCATTCACTAATGCTTCTCAAATTTATGGCTCCTGGGATATCTTAATGAGTCCATTGAGCAACAGTTCATGAGTAGAACCAGAAGCAAATATTTGTTAGATGACAGTGTGAAACTACCTCTTTGGAGCTGCAGCAGAGTAAGGGGAGGCTGAGACCGAATGCAGGTGTGTGGGGTGTTCTTGTGGATCTCAATTCCCTGGCCACAGAGGAGGTCAGGAGGCAGTGCTCTAAATTTACCAAAGAGCTTTGGCTAATGTGTTTGTTATCTATCAACGTATGACAAATTATTCCAACAACAATTCAAATTTGGAAGTGAAAACAACCATGAACGTGTATTATCCTTAGTTTCTAGGTTTTAAGTATCTAAAAGCACCTTAACTAGTTGGGTTGTTTTATCTCAGGATCACTTCAGGTCATAAGGTGGTGGATTTTTCTTCAATCAGGCCATATTTAGACCCATTATTCTCTAGAAAAAAAAATTGAGAAACATAGTGATTCAGAGAATGTATACCCAGATCAGTTCGGTGAATCAGAAAATTTTCAGATATTTACATTTAAAAGATAGTTATAAAATAAGGTTGGTATTTTAGAAGTTGTTAAAATTTTGCTTCTAACAAATGATAAGAATGCAATTTTATAATTTCAAAATTAAAAATTTCATGTCACATGGATAGTAACTTTTATTCATATTAAAAAAAAGATTTGACTGCAATTGCAAAATTCATTTTCAGAGGTTTCCCACTCACATTTCATAACCATATCACACCCTAAATTGAACAATTTCAGTTGAGACCTCTGGACTTCCACCAGTGTCTATACATCTTCTTTCTTCCTCCTTCAGTGCTGGATCTCTCAATTTACTCCACATTCTGAGAACCATGTTTTCAAATAGTCTATAAGAATACTGACTAACGTACATCAAATTCAATTTATGTTCAATTTTTTAATATATCTAACTTCCTAGAATTATGAAGATTCCTTTTTTTTTTCTCTAAATGCTTTCTTTTACCTGCCTCCTACTCTCTTCTTCCTACTAAGACTAGGATTTCTGACTTAGTTGTTAGCTACCATAACGATTTTGTAATAGTATCATTTATTTTGGTTATTTTTCTTAAGCTCTATATGCCTCCATTTCTGTTTCTCAGAAACCAACCACTGCCTGAGTGAACAGAAAATGAAAATGAAGAAATGTTTGTTTAATTTTTGATAAAAGGATGTCTATAAAACAAGTAAACCATAGAGAGCATTTATTTAGAAGGTAACAGCCATTTTTATAGAATTAGAACTCCATTTAAATAATAGCTAATGTTTATTAGGTGCTTATTATGTGCTGGTCACTAAACTAAGTGCTGTACATGGATTGTCTTACTTAATCCTTTCATTATCCTCATTTACAAATGAGGACACTGAAGTGATAAATAACTTGGAACATGTCACTTGCCTAGCACATAGTGAAACCATGATTTAATCCAAGCTGTCCTAGTCCAGAGTCTGTGCTTTTAATCACAACACCATTCTTCTTTATGAGTTTCTGCTCGTACCAGGTATTATGCTATATGTTCTACACATATTATCTCCATTGTTGATCCCGACAACCTGCAACGATATGTGTAAAATAGTGCAAGAGGTTCTTGATGTTTAAGCAGCTCTCTCAGTATCACATAACTAGAAGCAGACTCCATTCAGGGGCCCCCAACATCAGAGGACTATGGCTTAGCAGGAAACTGGAGATGAGACTGATTGCTCTTGAGCCTAAGTGATTTCATATTTGCAGAGAGGAAAACTGTGGTCTACTGAGCCCTGGGAAGAAGATCTTCTTACCTCATTATGGCAGCTTACCACATTTAGCCCATCACCTTCCCTGCTAAAGGCCACAAGAGGCTGGTCGTTTGTGAAAACAAACTATTGCCACCACATCGTAGGTGTGGGTGATTTGACAGTGGGGTCATGTGAGTCGTGAGTCCCTGGGATCACCTGGACCACATTAAGCAAAATTATTGGGGGCAGGGGAGTATTAGAAAAGAAGTATTGGTTTGCCCTCTACAAATACTACATGTAGAGAATACATTACATTTTACATCTTGGCTATTTACCTTTTAATTTCCATAGAATATTTTCAAAATCTAAATTGAATTCAGGGAATTAACATTTTATTAAGGGTTTTGATTCTGTGGTGAGTGACTAATTGAAAATCAAGTGTAATTAAAATTTCTCTTTCTCATCACTTAAACCCAGTGTTGAAATGGGTCTTCTTGGCTAGTATAGTATCCAAGCTAGTGGTGTGTTTTTATACAGGAACTGCCTAGTGTGAAAAATTCGTACCTTTAATCTGAGGTCACACTCAGTGCAAACAGATACTCATCATAAAAAAGACATTTGAGCCTTGATTCCTATTGAGTCATCCTCTTTCTGTCTCTCTTTGATTCTCTCTGGCGTTCTTTGTCTCTTTCTCTCTCACTTCCTTTCTCCATTTTTATTTCTGCTCACAATATATGAAGATGAATAAGTTAAATGTTTTATCTCTACTGCACTTCTGAAGTTTAAAATTTAACAAATGTACTTTAAAAGACATTTTACGACTTTCTTAGGATAATTTAGTGTCGACTAGCAAGGAGATATGTACAGGAAATGATGGATTTATTATGATGTTTTCTTCAGAGTATAAAAAACAAGACTGATGCAAATAAGCACACTATATGAATAAAGTACTTAGTGAATCACTTAAGTTTGATCCATCTGATACATTTTTTGAAAGGATATGTGCATGTTACTACTCTTGTGAAAATGGAAATGATTGTGTGGGGGATATCATGAAACAGATGACAAATCTTTAGCTTAAAACTTAAAATCTGTAGTCATTTCATTTCAGTCTTGAATTCCTAGGGTCATGATTTTTATTTTCTCCATTTCATGACTAGCTTCCATTGTTTTATTTGTAAATTAGTAGACCAGAACATAGGGGAAGAGAAATTTTGTGTGAATAAGGATGCATATTTTCTTTCTTCTTTAAGTATTTCCATTCATCTCTCTTCTGGCATTCTCCCTTGTAGTTGTAGGGCACTACTTTGCAAGCTTGGGTTTGTTATTGAGCCAAGAGCTACATACCAAAACACAAATACCTTTGAGAATCTGCATCTTGGAAATTGACCAGTACTTAATTCTGGAATTTATAGACAGGCTATATTAGGATTTTATTTGAAGTTGAAAAATTGACTCAACAGAATTTACAGAAAGATATTTTTGAAGCCACAGCTGAAATCAATGACCATATTTTCACAATGATACTGAGATTTTATTGGTAGTTTAACCGCTATTGGGATATGTTGACATTTTGCCACTTGATATGTATCAAAAGATGTGACACCCGTTAAATGAACTGTAAGCCTGGCACACTTTTCTTGCTCTATCGAGTTTTCCCTTTTAAAGTGTCTGGCTATGGCCATTGACACAATAAAATAGAATTTTAAGATTCCCGACATAGAAGAGCAATATTTCATTAATTCATTGATAAGCACTTAAAATATTGACTGTTTCTTAATAATTCTGTAATGAACACATCATAACCAGCACCTGTCATCAGTGCTTTGGAATGGAGCAATAGTTCTGGGGCCAGAACTGCCTCATAATCCCTTTTCTCTTCATTTAGTGTATGCTGCTAATGAAAAGCAAGCACTTTCAATAGATCACAAATTAATCAAAGTCATTAGTGCACTTTACTGAAAAGAATGTGTGGTCCCTTAGTCTCGCCTGTGAAAGTTCTGTTCCTCAGGATGATAAGTTAATTCATCTGGAACAATGTTAGCTCATCAAGGTTTGTGGTTTATCTAAAGATCAAATTCCTGTAATTTTGTATGCCATCTGATTTAATGTCCACTTCGTTTAACGGCTAGACAGCCATCAGCAGGCATAACACATGAATCCAATATTAAAAGCTAGAGGAAAGTCATATTCTTAAACATTTTATCCAGCAACCCTTAAACTGCAATTGACTTGCTTTTCTTTCTCCTGGGGAAACACTTATCTAGATAATGCCACATTTTATTTTAAAAAGTCCAAATATTATTAAACATTGCATGTAATTATGCCCATGGTAACATCTATACTTTAGGCAGTCTGGTAATGAAAGAGAATAGGAAAGAATGAGTTGATTCTGAAATGAGATTGCAAACATTCCTTAGGAAGATTCTTATACCATGGACTCAAATACAGTTACAACAGTTTACAGGCAAAGGATCAATTTGCTAGTGTTTACTCATCACCTATTTTGTAACCTTGATAGAGTTTCAAATATCTTCAAGTTGAATGAGAGTTTAAGATTGACTTTCTTTCTACTAATTTACTATTTTTTGTAAAAGCATTTTAAAAAATATTTATTTATTTATTTATTCATACAGAACTGGGATGCAGGCCAGAGGTGCAGGGGCAGTGAGAGGCTTCACCAGAGACAGAGCAGGGAGCAGAACAGGCAGATTGACTAAGTACACTGCTGAGAGGAGCAGTGGGCAGGTCAGGAGAGGTCTGCCACGCTATGTGGGCCACATCCAGGGCCTGGGATCCAACTGGCACCAAAGCGGCTGTAGTTAGCTTGCAGTGCTGCTTCCTAACCTATTGTGCCACCAGGGAGGGCCCTATAATAACATTTTTGATCAAGCATTGAAAATAATCAATTTATGGAAAATTTGCATGATAACACATATACTTTGCTGAAATAGATGCAAAGAAACAGAAAATGTTCTTATTAGATGTTTCAGTTGGAGGGTGGAGTGACTTTCATTCATGTTTAAATACCTTTGCTAATAGCTCATTAAACAACCCAAATAGTTTTCTTTACTGAAGAACTTCTTAGACTTTTAGAACATTTGCCACTTTCATGTTCATCGTGAGGCTACAAAAGCCAGCTCTCTTTATGTCATCTAAACACAGAACATATTTTCAGGGTATGTCTATTAACCCAGGTTAGAAAAAGCTGGCGTGAAAGGAGTTTCTTATCATCAAACAACTTATAGATAACTTGGTAGATTAGTAGAAGTATAAAAAGTGACCTTACATATGATGCCTGACTCGTGAATGATTTTAATGAATATTGTAAGAATTTTAAGGGAGGGAGTCTGGTATGCTGTTGCTGCGCTTGAAAACTAGGACTATTACTTCAGCTCCTTGATCTATTGTTTCATCTCCTACGTGCTATAAATATAAGAAATAAGAATATTGAAGATTCCCTGTGAAACTTCAACTGACATCAAGAACTTTTATTGACATTACCAGTTGTTGACCAGAGGGAAAATGTGTAAAGGGAAGATTAAGAAATGGACCAGTGAAAAGAACTTTGACATCAAGCTATAGAGTAGGCTGCCTTTTGGTTAGGATCTTTATTTTCTAGCAAATAAGTATCCATTAGAGGTTTTTTCAATGTGTTTTTGCTTTCCATTTTACCTTTGTTTTTAATTAAAGAAAAACAATGTTATGACAACATTATTTCAAGAAAACTAAATTTTGGTGAGAAGATGCCACAATAATTCAGGCCTAAAATGACAAGGGTCTCCTTTCGGGCATCGCACGTGGGATGGTCCTGTAGAAGCAATGACCATACTGACCAGGCCAATGACTTCACTGGGGAAGAGGGAAAGGGAGCAATCTAAGACATTGTCCAGTCTCTGTACCCAAGTAAATGTCAGACAGTTGGTAAGGAAACGGTGTGTATGTGTATTCAATATAGTCATTTTCATACATCTAGATATAATTAATTCACCCTTGCAAAGGATGTCCAAAGGCATAGTGTAGCCTATATGAAAATGTCAGTGTGAGTCAAACTTGATTCTATCCTTAAGAGTGACATTATGGTTACAGTGAGCCTGAAGGGGCACAAGTGTGTTACAGACACAATTTTAAGGTAAGATAGAACTGCCAATGCCAAGAAAGAAGTACAGATGATTTGTTTGAAAGATAAAAATGTGCAAAAGTGGCCTAAATCTCCACCAGTGGATGACTAGATCAAGAAGATGTGATACACACATATCATGAAATATTACATAGTTACAAGAAAGGTTAAAATGCAGCTTTTTATTCAAGAAAATGGATGGAATCGGGAAAAATATATATACAGCAGAAAACTAAATACCAAACACATATTGGACATTCACCTAACAAAGTAATAATCTGATATGCTTTAAAAAGTTACTCAAAGTCTTTCAAAAACTACCCTAAAGCTCTGGGGTGGAGTCAGAGGGTAGGGAGAAGGGCAAGGGGAAACACTGTATGGTGGTATGAGGAAATATTTTTTAAAATTCAGAATTTATTCATTACCTATAAAATAAATAATGAGCAAAAAGGAGAACTTCTGGGTCCCTTTATTTTAGGGTCGCCCAGATGATCTTTAAAAAAAAAAAAAAAGACAGAAGGGATCAAAAAGGGGTCACTTGGATAAATAAGATTTCATCCAAGATAATCAAGACAGAATGAATTACAGGCTAAGGGATAATAATTATAATTATGTTTATAATAACAATAATAATATCAACTCTCATTGACCATATGCTATATGCCACACATGATTCCAAGTGATTTACATACATTGCCTCATTTAATTCCCAAAAACTGAAGTGAGATTATACTGAATTGTTAGACAACTGGAACTCAGAGAAGAATTTTGAGCAGCGACCTGAATAATAGCTTATGCTTGGAACTATTAAGTATTGAGGGAAAGTGGGTGTGGCCAGCCTATCTGTAATAATTCATATGAGAGGTCACACATATCCAAGTTAGACATTCAAACTTGGTGAAATGAAATCCAGGAAGGAACTGACACTTTTTTTTTTCAAGAAAATACAGAATACCTACTATTTGACTGGTGTTAGACTCTGACTAACGAGGCAAGTAAGATGTACCCCTATAGCTGCCACATTGGCACTTCAAGTGTTGACTTTGGTAACAAATATTGACCTACACATAGTTTGTGTGTGTGTCCTAACCTGGTACCCTCGTTTATTGAGATCTTTGAACCTCACTGGTTTTCTAACTCTGTTTCTGAACACTCCCTCTTGCTGACTGGCAGAAAACACAGTGGGTGGGATAGAGCAGACTCAGCTGCAAGTCAGACAGAGACGGACATATTCAGGGATTGCACAGCTTGAGAGAAAAGAAACATTTTTCTTAAAATTCTTCTCTTCCATAGGTCAGGGTAAGGATTAGGGCAACAAAAGTTGGAATGGAAGAAAGAGGATAGAAAAATAAGTGCACACTGCCATTCCCCAAAGTATAAACCAGGCTATCTTCCTCTTTGGTGTGTGTGTAAGTTTATTCTACTTATTACAGGAACACAAATATCGTGAAACTTAGAGTATTTTGACCTATTCCCATGAACTCAGAGCAGTTGACACTCACATTATGCAATTAATTTTCCCCAAATTCCTATTAGGCTGATATTATGAAACTTGCATGGAAACTGACTCAAAGGTTAAGTGACTTACCCAAAGGCACACAGCTCTGAGCGGTGATAGTAGAGAAAGTTTTTCAACTCACTTTCCTTGCAGCTTAAGGGTCTAAATGTACTCTTAAATGGTATTTCTAGAACCTCAGGGGGGGAAATGACCCTAGAGATATTGCATAATGTGCATAATGCTATCTGGAAAGATTGGATGAATTACAATGAATAATGAAAAAAATAATTCTTTACAAAGGAAGTTAATTTTAAAAGCATTTCATTGGGACCTTAATTCTTTGTTTTAAAGTTAGGAAGAAGGAGGGATTTGACTTTTTAAGTGTAATTATAGTCATGATATAATGTATCTTCTATAAAACTTAAAAATTAAGCAAGTTTTTCTTACTGACCTAAAAGTGTTCACTGTCTAAACAGCCAGATTGAGGTGTTATGTGAGTTTTTGGTGAATATTTATTTCTTAATTTTTGCAAACATTTTCGCACCATGTTTTTCAGTATCTTTTAATAATACATCTCAGAGCATCCTTAATTAGGTGGGCAGTAAGCATCCTTATTTCCTTAACCTTATGAAGAAGATAAAGATAATGAATTTTGTCTCTTTTTTCTACCAAATTTTTATTGGTTTATTAAAATTTTCATGCTATCAGTGTTTTCATTTAAAGTTGGTATATTTTATGTTGTGCTTTAGCCACAAAATAACCACTCAGCATAATAGCTTAAGACTGAAATACATCAAAATAGCCTAACCAAAAAATACTTTAAATATGACAGCCTTAATTGGCATTTAGGAAATAAATCTTTGAGTATAATAATTTATTCACTTGAGATGTTGTCTCAGCAAAGTATTTCATCTTCGTTTCTACAGAATTGGTAGTCGTTGCTAAATACACTTAAAGTCAAAGCAAAGAGATGTTCACTTTCATTCTGACTACATGTGCTATAAAATAGTTAACTGTTAGGAAAATTATCAGCATTTTCCCCAAAGTATCAGATAGGTGATTACCCTTAGGTAATTAATTAATAAAAGGGGAAGTAGGTAATGTTTCACCGGGGGAACACATCTCAGTATCTATTAGGAGGGATCCCACACTATAGGGACAATAACGGGGTGCTAATTCTGAATGTATACAGTGCCGTCTTCCAAAGACATCAAGATTTGTAGGAAATCAACCCTCCAGCAATCCTGGCAAGCCAGACTGACCCCAGCAAATGAAAATAATCAAAAGTAATTAGAAGCGTGCTGGACTACTCCTTGGAGAGCCAAGCGGGAGAGTAAACATGCCTGAATCCTCGAGCCACTGCAAAGGCCCATGTCTGAGCTGTTAGGTGCCCTGACCTTGTCCACATAAAGATGTGATTTATGAAGTGCAGGGCACAGCAGCAGGGCTTCTGTCTTCTCCTGGAGAACCAAATTACTGAGGTGGAGATTAACATGCTTTCAGTCGGGCCCATTTCCAGACCAAGGGAAATTTTTTATTTACATTTTGTTTTTTTACCTTTAATTTCCTCTTTTTTTTCCCCCTGTCGTTTTTATCCCCACGGATTAAAACAAACACAAAAGACTATCAAGAGAGACCAGAAATATCTTTCCTGAACAGTGGTGATGTGTGTTGGTGACTATGGGCATTCAGAGTGTTTTTGTTTATAAACTCTCATTGTGCTGGCACATTTTACCGGCTTTGGCTAACCAGTGTCACAGTATTCACCTTCACCATTCAGTGGCTAAGTTTGTAAAATACTCCTTGGATTAAAACTTCTAAATAATTACAACTTAATAAAGTTTTACCATTGATTCCATGTTTTTTTCATCTAACTTCTCTTGCCTAGACATTAAGCTTACTCTACTAAGTAAACAGATTTGAAAGAAGGAATTGTTGGTAGCCAAGAATTTAGAGAAGAGGAAAGACACTTTATAGGCTTTTTGCATTTAGAGAATGGGATGATTTCTGAGTCCTAACGACGTTTTTTTTTTTTTTTTTAATCTATCTTTCAGGTAAGATTTTACAAAATCCTATTCTGATGTGGAAAAGAAAGCATTGATTTTCTTTTTAAACACACATCAATATCTATACATGAAGCTAATTTAATTAGCAAGCAGTTATTGTTCAGCCAAATGTCAATTTCTCAGATGATTTCATGCTTCTTGACATGAACTGTATGAAACAGGATTAAAAGGGATCTCCATGAGTGAAGATGCACTTGAGAAATGTAAAAATGCATTTGTATGTATGTTCTTGAAAAGCTACAAAAAAAAAAAAAAAAAAAAGACAAAACTGCTGGCCTGCTGGCTTGGAGTTCATTGTATATTTAGCCACCTCGAGAAACCCAAAGCTGCAGAATGAAGGGAACTCTACTTAGGCTGAGGTTATAAAGTGCCTTCCTCTATAAACTAAAAACATAATGTCAGGGTGAATGGGAACATACTTTATTAACTTTATGGTATTGAAAACTGCCAGCAAGTTGTCTTGTTTTTAAATATTGTCCTCTGCAGAGTCTTACAGGGCTGTTTGTCCACAGGAAGCCTATTAAAAGTGGACAGTGCAGTCATTTCATCTGGCTTTGGCTGGGCTGCTTTTCTTTCCTTTAATGATGTGCTGGAATGTACCATGCCCATAGGGTCTCCATTAGCAGAACTTTTACTTCTGGGACAACCATGAAGTTTAAGGCTTAAAAGAGGCATCAGCTTACAGTCTTGTGGGAATCACTTGAATACTGGAGCACTAACTTCTTACTGCTTTAACTAATATATTGACTTATTTTAAACAAACAGTTACACAATGAAGGCAGAGCCAGTGGCCTTATTGGAAATCTTTGAGCCTTTTAAAGATTCTGCAGTCCACACAGATGGGGGAGGAAGGAAGGGGCCTGAGGAGGGTTTATGCCCTTTTCAAACTAGGAAGAAAACACATTAACCTCTCCCACCCCAGCTCTGCCATCAGCCAAACGGGGATCTTTAAGGCTCCCAGAAAAATCTATCAACTCGCACTCAAACCTCATATTTTCCAATGCCTTTTTCTTGGTACATAATAATTAACAGGCATTCCCGTCTGGAAGAAAATCTTTTAAAAATATGATTCTCTTTTTAAATATTGCCGATAAACTGCTCTGATTTTTACTTTTCCCAAAACTATACATTTGTTGTAGTATGTTCTCCCATTTCATCCCTTTAATATTTAGATCATCTGTCCTGATACATTTTTGCAAATTAAAGCTGGTTTGAGATTATAGTAAAACCATTATTTTTAATAGCCCATTTCAAGGGCAGCGCTAAACACTGCAGAATGCGCATGTTACTGATTACTGCTGAGCAGACAGCGGCTTTTTGCAGATTAATTCGTAACTGGGAACTACTGTAAACAGATTTCACCAGAAATCCCAAGGAATAAAGGGAATTGGTGGTGGTATTTGACTCCTTGTATTTATTTATTGTTTTGGAAACCTCTTGATGGAAAGCAAATTAACCAGGGAGAAAAACAAGCCCCTAGCAAACGCCTTTTCCTCCAGACAGTCTTCTCTTCTGTTCATTTCTGATGGGAGGGGTGCATCAGGGTCTTCTTCTAAAGGACTATTATTTAAATAGTAAGAGGCTCATCACCCTTCTCTAGGATTTCAGTAGCTTATTTTTAAACTTCAAGTTTTGTCGTTGAACAGTGAGGTTATTTTGCCCTTTTTTTCCCATGAAGCTATCATATAATCAAAGGGGGTAGAATTGGGTGGGTGGGTAGGTGAGGGGATCAGAATGAAGCAAGAAGAGGAGAGAGAGGGAAGAAGGGAGGAGGGAAGAGTAAAAAGAGGAGGGTCGGGAGGAGGGGAAAAGGAGGAGAGAAACGTTGGCAGAGCTTCCCCCTGATCCTCCTGGTTTCCTTTAGTCGCTCTCACAAGTTATTCAGTACAGAACAAGACTGATGAGGATGATAGTAATAAAACAATAATGACGAGGCTAACTAATCCCCTCTCTAGTTAATTCTTCAAGATCTCAGAAATGTTAATTCTTTTGACTTTACTTAGTGAAGCGGAGATAACTTGTAGAACCAGCCTTAGCTCAGGCGGGTATCTGCAGATCTGGATTGCCGCGTGCGGCCGGTGCCGGCACCAGGCTCTGGCCGACGCGGGATGGCGCGCGAGGCGGAGGGCAGAGCCCTGCAGCCCGCGCTCAGCGGGAGGCAACCAGCTCACCTGGGTGGCGGGAGTCTCAGGCGCAGCGCCTTAATTCGGGGCGCAACGCCATCTACCGGCCCCCTGCGGCACCTGCAAATACCCAGACATCGATAGTCGTCGCTCCGCCTCCCCCACCCAAACCCAATATAAGGGGAAAACTTGGAGGCCCTTTCCACGAAATCCTAATTTAGCCAGGACCTGCCACTGATTCCACACGACCTTTTGTTATCCAGCGCCGTTTCCTCCTTTTCAGAGCAGCTGTAAAAGGCTAGGAGGTGGGGGCCAGGGGCTAGGGCAGGGGATTGGGGCTCTGAGCTCTCAGACCCTGATCAGGCCGCACTGTCTGAAGCAATCGGTTCCCCAGATTACTTGTATTTAATACACAATGCATCATAAAACAAATCCCTCATCCTGACAGGAAGAAAATAGAACAGCTCATAGCTCGAGCCGGTCCAATTTATGGCTAAATTAAAAAAAAAAAAAAAAAAAAGCTCCACAATGGGCAAGTTGAGGAAGGGCAGGAAATCAATGGCAGCTAACCGGGACTCTTAAAGGTTCTCAAGCACCAAACTCTATGGGAATATCTGACCGGGTTTTAGGTTATTTACAAAGGATTTTTCCTGTCCTACCTAGCACTGCTATGCCATTTTTCCCCTTAAACAATGGCCATTATCTGAAATAACAGTTCAATGTCACAGATAACAGGCCACCAAAACGAATTAGTCACCACCTCTTGTCATTTTCTCTCCCCCACACCCCTCCCTTTTGTTACTATTTTTTGTTTTGAAATCATCATTTTAGAGAAATATAGATCTACTAGATTTTAAGGGTCTATTTGCACTTGGAGAAAACAAAACAGGAGGCTTGGCTTGTCTCATTTTGCAGATACTTGAGTATAAACGCTTTCTACTTACCCTCTCTCTTCATTCCTGCCCCTAAAGTGTCCCTCGACTTATTTACTTTACTTAACTTTTCATTGTTGTGTTGAGAAGTTGGATTTAGTCCATTTGTTTTTATGAATGGAGTTTTGTGATTAAAAAACATTTATTTTCATTTAACCAGCGGGTTTCACTGAAATTCAAGACTAGTTCTAAGTAAATCTTAGACCACTCTATTTTTCCACACATTCCCTACATTCTTTTTTTCCCCCAATATTGTTTCTAAAATGTGTTGCTAAAAAATGACGATATTTATAAGAAAACTATTAATCTCCATCTAGTACTGATCACCAAAACCAGCATTTATGCTGTTATAAAGTTTAAAAATAATCTGAGTTAACAGATTGCTTAAATTCACTTTGGGCCATTCATGGTGCTTTCACGATTTGTCAAAGTATATGGCAAAATTCACCAGACAAGTTTTAATCTCTTTAAACTGAATATGCTCTTTGGGCAGTTCTTACACAAAAATGTTTCAGATTTTTAAATTATTCCTTTTAAGAAAAATGATTTGAAAAAGTAGCGTGCTTTTCTACTCACCTAACTACAGTAGTGCAGTGTACAATTAGGGTACGAACTTCAATAATTATACTAAAAGATGCTTAGCAGAAAACTGTAAGTGTACATGTCAACTTTTCACTCTTAGGCTACTGTTTCCTGAGAATTTCTAAGCTAATTAAGTTTAGCTAGAGCCAGCGTCCCTTTACCCTAAACCTCGTCGTGGTCCTCTCCAGCGCCCCACCCCCTGCCTCCAAGCACACACCCTCACACTCCTGAAATCACTTCTCCACTCCATCAATCCCATCCCCCACCCAAAATACACACAAACACACACACGCGCGCGCGCACGCACACACACACACACAGACACACACACACCACTTGTGCTTCCAGGACGTCGAAACAGAGGATATTTCCCTAGGGAAAGAAACCCTGCCTGGCGTGATCTGCCCATTGGTTGTTTACCCGGAGAAATCTACATGTTTAAGGGGGATGGTGCATCCATAATCAGTCCGTCCCTATAGGACTTGGGTCTTGGCGACCTTTTTGTGACCTCTCCCTCCAGAGGAGGCTGCTGTCACTTTAAAAATTTACTGAAAGAGGAGACCGTCTGGCTTCCGATCACTTTGGGCGGCGGGGAGATAGCTCCTTTTCTCCCTCGCCCCGGGTTCTTTCTGGATGGCCGAGCAGATCCTCTTTAAAGAGACAGTTCATGAAATAGAAACCCGGCGGCAGAGCTTGGAGTTGCGAAGGGGGAAGAGCCGGTGAGGGTCTAGGACCAGGGAAGGCGCGGCAGACGATCTGAAACTCGGCTGGAGCTCTCGTCGCTCCTGTGGCCCCCCACCTTTTCAAACTCTCCTCCTCCGGCCCGTCCACCCCCCACCCCCCACACACCTTGGAACTGGGAGAGAGAAGTGGAAGAAGTTTTAGTGGGTTTCAGATAACTTTCATTACACATTGGGCTGATAAGAGCAAGAGAAAGTGAGAAAAGAGGGAGGTGATGTGAACCAGAAGGAATAGCTCCGAGCTCATTCAGGAAGGGGGGCGGGGGGGAGTCAAAACACACCAAACCCGGGTCACCCAGACGAGAGGAGACATCATTTCTGGTCTTAAAAAATACATTGTTGGAGGACAATAAATCTGAAACGCGTGGTCCTGGCGAGCAGAACCTAGAGACGGACAAAGTTATCAGAGACTCAGTCGGAAATCGGGAAGCGAGGCTTTTTTTTTTTTTTTTTTAACATCTCGAATGTTGCTGGGGATCGTTTGAAAGGATTTTCGTGCAGGAAAGTTGGGGGCTGCTGATTATTTTGTTTGTTTTAATTCTTCTGTGATTGCTTTTTATTGCTGAGTTGAGGCCATAGAAATCTTAAGGTAAGAGAACTCACTTTTAAAAAAAAGTCTTGGCGATGTGCATAGTTTGTAACTTCGGACAGTTTCCTGCCTTGGCACCCCTTCTCCCGGGCGCCCCCCGCCCAGCCCCCTCCCTCCAGCTTTCTTTTTCCTACTTGCCCGCAGTCTCGCGGAGCCCTGCTGCTTATCTACGTTGCTCGGACTGGCGATTTCCTTGTTCCTCCTGTGGAACTGTGCGGTCAGGACGCGTCTCCCGGGTGGGTCGCTCGGCCTTCGGTGGGTCTCTGTCGGCTGTCGGCCTCTTTTCCTAGCACTCTTCTACTTCCCCTCCCTCCGTGTGCCTGTCTGTCGGGATCTGGGACGCAGAAGGTGGGGTTGCCAAAATCTGAATTCCTGGCACCCGCCACGCTACTTTGGAGCCGCTTTCGGCCGAGTCTCACCTTGCCAAGTAACAGCTTTGCTGTCCAACATCGTGAGCTGCTTCTCCAGAAAGTCACATTCGGACCCTTTGGCTAAATGGTGGGGATTTTTCCCCCCCTTTTGCTGTTGGTTGTTTGAAAGGGCCTTTCTCTAAAGTCCACCTAAAGGGAATTCTCTCTCCCTCTCTCTCTCTCTCTCTCTCTCTCTCTCTCTCTTGAACTATCTTTGGAACTTGACAGCTTTTAAAAACACAGGAGTGTGTTAGATAAAATGATGGAGGATGTATGATTACTTTTATTTTATTCGAGATTTTGGGAACGATTAAGACATTTGGGAGATAAATGCAGTTTTGGAGGCAAATCAAAAGTGAATAATTTACCCAGGGGAAAACGTTTCTGGAGAAAGTTAAGCTTTTGTCTTGGGGCAAGAATATTGAGAGTAAGAAAGTTAATATGTTGGTGAAATACTTGAATAATCATGTAACATATGTAAAAAGACATTTTTTGGAAATGACCTTTAAAGAATTTTCACTGTTGACAGTGGCAATGGCAATAATGTTAACACGGAATAAAATTACATCTAGAATTTTTATGTGCAGTGTATGCAATACTTAACTCTCTGCCCCCGCAAAAGGCAATGCTGGAAAGCTAGAGATGCTGCTTGACTTTGAAATTAACAAGTTCTTCACGTCTGTCTGAAAATCTGAAGTGAAACTGGTGTTGCATTTCACTGACTTCACCCCTATTTCCTTCATTAAATATTTCTCTGGTGTGTCAGTAGCACTGTCTTTTTGTTGTTGTTGTTGTTAGTTAAGAAAACATACAACAAAAGATCAACCAGAGCCGGAACAAACCAAAAAGCAAACAAGACAATCCCAACTTTAACTGTTTTTAAAATGTGTATTGCTATTGTTATTTATGTGCCTTCCAGACATCTGAGGAGGGGTGAAATCTCAAGTTGCCATTTTAGTTATTTCACCTTGAGAGTTGAAGAAAACAGCTTGAAGTTTGTAATTTTATAAATTAAAAGAATTGTTAAAATCTGCCCCTCTCGAAAGAGAGGCTAGTTCCTATAGATGTTTTGTTGCTAGTGTGAAGAGGTGTCCTTGAAAAAGACTTGATTTGTGTAAGTGAATGTGTGTGTAGCAATTATTATCCTATCTTCTGTTTCATTTTTTTTTTTTAAATTGTGGGACTACTTATTGCCCTTTAATTGCCTCATGGCCAAAGGCTTAATCATAATGCCTCTTGACTAGAGCCCTCAGAGCACTGAGCTTCTCCTTGAAGTTTGTGGTGAGTTAATGACTTGAATCTGCTGCAACTGGGTGATTACCTGAATTCTATGCAAAATTGCTTTTGGTCTATTTATCCAAGAGTTTAGTTTTAACTTTTTTTTTTTATGTATGTAGAAATATCAGCAGAGTTCTGTGAGGTGTCTTTAATTCATTAATTTTTGTTCAAGACTATTATTTAGTCCTAGTAGGAAACTTCCTGAAGTTTGCATTAACTGATTGACATTAACTTACTAACCTTTCTAGTTGTTCACCTTTATTAGGTCAACACCTCTGCAGCATTTCATATTGATATTTAAAGCTTCATTGCTGCAAAGTGAATCAGAATAGGTTACTTTTAAATATGCAAACCCTAGAAAAAGGATGCTTCGCATCTCAATTTTTAATAGATGTCTTAAGTTATTGTTAATATTTAGGATAGGCCAGATGTAAAATTCTTGTGAAAAATAAGCACACACAACCATATATAAGGATGGCAGGTTATTAAACTATTCTTTTTATTTTTTATGTGTTTACAAGCCAGTTTTGTTATATTTATTTACTAAACATAAAATTGAAGCATGCATTGGCATGTGTTAATAAAACACTAGGTTGCCATCTTTTCATGAGTGTTTACCTATCTCTTGTTTTCATTTGTTTTTCTTTAGTTCAGTCAGGAACACCTATGGGATAAATACTACTTTTTCAATTAATTGTGTGATGTATTTGGTTTATGGTAGTGAAACTGCACACTGTAAAAGGATTTAATAATATTTAAATTAAAGTTTTTAATTGGATTAATTTAAAGCGTGGAAGTATACTCTTACATGGAAAGACTGAGTAGACAAGATTAACTATTAAGTTTAGAAATATGTTAATATATGCTGTTCAATACTGTTTTTTTTGTTAAAATGATATTGGATAAAGTTAGGTCAATAGCACTCATTCATGCATCGCATGGAAAAACAAGCATTTTTTTGAAATCAGTTTTGTAATAAATTACAATTGCTTTGTTTCTCTAAAAAAGCAGTACATTGATTGCCACTTGTAAGATAACATTATTTTATCTCCTTTATTACTTTGTATTTTGTCTGATGATTTTTTCCTTTTAAAGATTCAAAATAGTAATATTATTTGAATAAAATGTTTTCAAGCAATTAACCATTCTAATGAATGTATATGGAAATTGATTGTTCTCATCTTCTTTCTTCTAGATCTTAGATGAGTTTTGCAATGTGAAGTTCTGCATAGATGCTAGTCAACCAGATGTAGGAAGCTGGCTTAAGTACATCAGGTTCGCTGGCTGTTATGATCAGCACAACCTCGTTGCATGCCAGATAAATGATCAGGTATGTTGTAAAGATATTTTGTTTTTCTTTGAAAGCACTAAAGTATCCGTGAAGCCTGAAGAATAAAAATAACAGCGAGCTGCAGTAGACCCTTGTGGCCTGTTTGTTGATATGGTGAAAGGTAATGCACAAATATAAATAAGATGCAGAATCAAGTCATTTTCAGTATTACTTTTTTTCTGTTCTACTTTTGTTGGTAGTTTATTTACTTTGTATTAAATGTAATTCATAAATGGACTGATTTCTAAATGTGAATGAATGATTTTAAAACAGAGTGATATTTATTTCTAGTTGTTGTTTACCTTTTAGTCTTTAACATCAGAATGAGGAGACATTCATAGAAAGTATTGAGCTAATCAAGAACACTAGAGATTATGCAGAAATTGGAAGTGATACACTTGAATTATTATAAAAATTTTATTTGAAATAGTAGGTTGGTATGATCTATGTTCATAGGTATGATCTGTGTGTAAACTTATCTGTTTATGCATTTTGTGTTGCTATGTGTAATTCAAAGTAAGAAACACTTGCAGACTGATCTTGTTCTGTAAATGTGAAAAAGTTAAAAAATGTCACTTCTGGAAATTGCTTTATGGAGGCCCATATAGTGAAATTAACTTTAATAAAAATAGCTATGAAATAAAGATCATGAAAATATCGTGAAACATATATTGCACTCAATAAAGTTAGGTTATGAATCCTGTAACCTAGTATGACAATACCTAGAACAACGAGAAGTTCAGCTTGTTAATTTTAGTTTTATAAACATCATAAGGTTAGAATTTAATTATGTTATCATCATTTATTTCTTTCAATCCAATGGTTACCTAAATCAAGTATGTCTCAAAGACCATGTTAAAATGGCTGCTTGGCAAAGCTATTATGAAAATCACCACCAAGAAAAAGAAAAGTTTAAATTAGATATTTTGAATTGAGAGCTGTTAAGGAATGCTAATATCATATAGTCTAAGACTCCATCTCAGTCATCATTATGAGATTATTGTTTGGCATTTTACCAGCTACCAGATAGTTTTTACTGACTAAACCTTATAAGAGGTAGTAAATTGTAAAATTAGGTTTAAATGGCAATCATTTAAAAATCTTCAGCATATATCAAAATAATAAACCAATCAATTGTTTTTTTCCCTTTGCCGTAAGAAAACAAGAAGCATTATTGACAAAGGACAACATTATTAAATTAGGTATTGATTGTAAGCAGAAAATATGCCCCGTTCGTCTTTTGAGTTACTGTCACCATCAACAACATTTTTGAGCACCCACTATTTGTAAATGTGAGAAATATGTAGGTATTGTGAATGAGTGAATTGTCCATCTTAGGTTACTCTAAAACAGGAACTGCAAGATCTCAAAAGGCGGCTGTAAGATGAAATAATGCAATTATATCATAAAAATGATTTGTTATCCATATTTATTAGCTGTAAGAACAATTTTTTTTTAGACAGTTAAATTGTAGACTCAGTAAAAAAAAAAAAAGTTTAAGGATGGGGCTTGTAGCCAGTACTTTTTTTTCTTTTATTAATTTTGTGTCTAATATTTTATTTTAAATATATGCTTGTCTTTGGGAGTTTTGATTACATTAAAAAGGGAAGTTATTTTCCTGTTCATAAGTATAATTAAATTGCTTATTAGAACAGGCATTTATAATTTTAACACAGCCACTACTGAGGTACACAGAAAATACATTGCTCAAGGAATAGTATATTTATTTTTACTGAAGTACCAGACAAAATAGTTAATCAGGAAAATCATAAAAGACTAATATTAGACACATACCTATTATTTCTGTGAGGACTCTTTTTAAACTTATATATTCTGTTGGCAGAAATTTAAGATGGTAACAAAGTACATATCAAATAACATAATTGTGAAATTGACATTACATGGTCAAGTAAGTTCACCCATAAACAACAAGAGAGGAAAGCAGAGGTAAAAGTCAGATTGTATGATAGGCACATATGCGTACAATCGTACTTAGCTCAGTTGACAAGACAAAAGAGAATAGACACCCAACAGGGTATGAATTTATTATAAATATATTCACCTATAAGTTTATATGCCTGTTTGTAAAAGTCAATTAATTTTAGCATTTGCGACAGCTTTGAAATGTGAATGTTAGACAAGGTACAGTGATAAAAGAGCTGACTTAGGAGTCTCTAGATCTATTTTTTTTGTTGTTGTTCTCTTATCTAAGAGAAATAGGAGGCTGCCAAATGGTAAATGAGCACAACTCATCACATAGTGAACACTCCCATTGTGTGAGATATTATTTAATATCCAGACACACACAGAGAGAGAAACCCTGGATCAGGAATGATTACTAAACACTGACAATATAATCTCACCTGCACAACATAAAAGGGATGGAACACTCTACAAAAATTGTAAAACGTGTTCTCTTAGCTCTTATTCTTAGATAGAGCTCAAGTTTGGAAAATGGATTTAAATAACAAGACAGTTATAAGTTCCGTACTCAAAAAAGGGAAGAATTTCAAATGAATCTTGCAACTTCTGACTAGTCATTATAATAGAGTATTTAACAAAAAGAAAAAAAGAAAAAGAAAAAAAAAGATAACCCCGAATAGGAAAGTGTATAAATTGCAGTTTACTTTGCAAGGTACATGTTTCGAATATCACATTTAATTAATATGGATCAGTTTTATAATTATGTGGAAGGGTTCTGTGAAAGAGGATAAATGTGCTTGACAAGATAATAGTATAGTTTGGTAACTGGGGGGCAGCCAGAATGCATGCACTGGACGAAACCCATATATAATTTGCATGGTATAGAAGAAGTGTTTGGAAACATAGATTTTGATTTTCACGGGAAGTTGGTAAAGGATGTAATCTATTTCATATCATAATATGAAAGGCCATCCGATTAACATTTTCTTAGCATTTTCCACTAGCATTTTATTTTAGGGGATTTTCCTAGTTTAAATATTCCAGTAGGTTCCTATGAGCTATTTCACCTCAAATTTTTTTTTTTCAGATTAGAGTAAGCTTTCTGGAAGCTTTCATTCTTGATCATACTAACTAGAAGATTCAGGTTTATTGGTTTTAGAAGTCTCTTTCAGTTCATGCTTTCAAAATTATTGCATTGATGTTTTTGGAGATAGAAACTTTGAAAACACTAGCATAAATGCTAAGCAGTAATTTCTAAGTAGGGGTAACTTCTGACTGATCTCCTTATTCCCTCCTGAAACTATTATATTTGTTATAATAATTTGTCTTTGCAAAAGGCCATACCAAAAAATGCTTATAAATTAAGACCACAATCACACTCAAGTCATAACTTAGTAGCAACATTAAAAACATACAGGATGTTTTACTCTTGAAATTCTAATTCCCACCCCCCTCCCCTTATTCCTTGCAGTGTCTATGCTCTTATAATTCTAGTGGGAATCTTTCATTGAGCAGATAATGCTTCAGCATTTTTATATTTGAACTCTCCAAAATTGTCCCTGGTTGCTTTCAGGAATTGCAATTGGCACTGAGTGGTAGAGCAGGACAGGAGCAAAAATAGAGTTGGATGATGAAAGTTCTTTCCAGAACAGGTCCTCAAGAGAACAAAATATGCAAAGAAGCCTGAAAAAGGCTTATTACTTATTCAAAGATTCATTTTGCATCAGAAGCACCCACATGTTTAATGTTGAGTGGGCTAAACATCTAGACAGTCTGTGAGCTGTTTTGTGTTTTAACCTGGACATCCTGATGGTTTTCCTTTGATGATGTGTAGGTAGCTATCCCACTTTTACAAGCCAGTTTGATGAGACGACGGAGCACAATGCTTTAGATTTGATCTTACCCTGTTCCTACCTTTCCCTTCATCCTTTGATAAATTTCCTCATACCTCCACATTTCCATTCCCTTTCCTGAGATCAAACACAAGGACTACTTATGGACTCCCTTTCTGTCTCAAACAATGCCCACTCATCTACGAGTACAATACAAGTTATGTGTAGTTATGCAATAATTCTCTGGACAAAGGTATTCCTCTAATATTTCTTCAAGGTAAAACCATACTGGTTATAATCAGACAGGTCACCCAGGCACAATTCTTGTAAGCTGGCTCTTTAGACTTTCACAATACCTGCCTTTCCAGTCATGATCAGTAAGTAGAATGGTCTGGGTGTGTGACTTGGGGTAACATTTTAGACGTGTGTATCGTAGGAAGGAGCACCGTTTCATCCAAGCTCCTGGCCTGCCCCAACATGGTCTACAAGTGGAATACTGTTTTCACCAACCCAGGACATTATTAATCTTGTCATTTACACAAGGTGATAAGTCCTTTCATTTTTAAAGAGGCCTTTGACAGCTGGTATTTAGTAAGTAGAAGAAGAGAAGTCTGCTGTTCACTCTGAATAAAAAAGAAATGTGTCCATAAGAGATTATCTAATGCCTGACTTATATTTTGAAGAAATAAGATCTGGAAGAAATAGTGCCCCGCAGAGAATACATGGCCAGGATCCACTTAGGAGATTCTGCTAGCTCCCTTGTGCTTGATGAACGGCAGCAAGATTCTACCGTGTTTTCAGTTGGAACAGGCATTGTTCTCATTTGTGCCTTACCTTATAAACTTTTAACTGCTTCCAGGACAATCATGGCTGAATTGGCCTCCCGCTTCCCCTCTCACTCAGGTCCACGTCAGTGTTCAAGCCGACTGCTGTGACACTAGCACACTATTATTATTGGAAAGTTATTATGGGCTCAATTATCAAGTTATTTTCTTTGGCTTTTCAACTGAGAAAAATGTTTTTCTGCATCATTCAATTATTGCAATTTGAGCAAAAAAAAAAAAAAAGCAGGGAAGATCAGCTGTGTAAAAAAAAAATGTAATTTGCTAGCCTCTTTCCACTTTTCAAAAATGTTTGCGTCTACTGTCAGGTAATTTGTTCACTTGCTCTTCCTTTACAAGGATTTCTGTCCACATTTTCTATGACCTCTTTGATGTTAAAATTATTATTGGCTTTGGGTATTTTCTTTGCTGTGCTTTTAAGTCAAGTTCCACTTTTATACCAAAGTTATGTTCTGCTGTTTTAAGATGAATGCCAGCTGGCAATACCCAGAGACTGGCTTTGTGAATAGTGCCTAAGCTGACTTTGGGGGTGATGCTGTCTGGTTGATAAGTTACTTCCTTCACCTGAAGATGAAACTGTCTCAAATAGAGTTTGCCATTTGATATTTACATGATAAAACAAATAGCACTATTGTCTCACACCTCCACTCCCCAAAATTATGCTCCTCTCCTGCCATAGACTAGGGTTTTTATGGATTCATAGGCCACCTAAGTTGAAAGAGAACATGACCTGGAGTATTCTGTGCCAATTTTAAGTAAATAGTGTTTACAATATACAACAGCTTTCCTTCAGGACAATCTTAAAGCATCACACCCATAGTCAACTCCAGCTTTAGCTATTTCTGGAATGGTCCCAAAAAGGTAGTGGTTAGAATGCATTATAAGCCATCAAGAAGGAAAATGTTTTGGTCAAGGACACGAGAAAACCTTCCAGTCTAGTTAAAAAAAAAAAAAAAAAAAAAGATGATCTTTAGTTTTCTCATCATGTTATGAAGGAACTCTTTCCAAACATTTCTGAAACCTTTCAGAATGATCAGAGAGTTTCCATAGAGTCAGATAAAATGACCACATTAAAGATGGATAGCTAATGGATATTTCCTGTGGACTTAGCAGAGAGGTCCTTAGAAGTTATTTAAAGAGACAACTTGAAAAGCTTCCAGCCTGGGCTGGAAATACACAGTAGTTCCAGGTATAATAAGATGTGGGTGTTTATTATGTGTCCTATTGGTACTATCTAGAACTAGCAGTCAATTTTCTTTGTTATTTTTAATTCAATAAATTATACTTGTTTTCCTCTCATGTGAGGGGCCTTTCCCTCCAATGATACTTTCGTCCTAGAAGTAACCAGCAGATACATACATTTTATCTTTGAAGTGTATATAGCAAAATAGTACCTGATATATCTCAATTAATATTTTGTAGTCTTTAAAACTATCACCCTAAAGACAAATATTGGATACCTTATCTCAGGGGAAACTAAGGAAAGTAAGTGTGATTTGCTTTGGCAAAGCTAGGCCCTGATAAAGCTTCCATTTTGTTGGACAAATATCTTTACATTCTGTCATCATTCTCTTTGCTGAGGACACAACTCATGTATCTTATTAATTAGACTCAGATTTTGTAATAAGGTCCCTCATCTAGAGGCTAAAGTATGTTATCACTCCTGCTCTCCTGAATTGGGGTTCCTACATTGCTGTTTATAATAAAAATTCTGGACCATGTTCCCTAAAACCAGTGCATATGTACATACTGACTTTGTGAACTTGATGTTATTTCTCTGTAGCCCCAACCTGACAGATGTGTTCATATCAAATGTTGACTTTGTTCATATTGCAAACTGTCACCAAACATCCCTTTCTCTTCCTTGTAAATGTTAAAGTTTCACTCAGCTTTTCCTAATAGTTTCAGTGGTAAGTTGAATGAAGTTATAGAAAATAAAGCATGAGGCTGAATGGTGGGAGCTGGAAAAGGAAGAAATCTATTGTCAACATCAAAGTGAAAAGAGGGCAATAATCTGAAAAAGTTGCCTCTCAATCCAGATGTAGCAGGGAGTACATTTCTCTATTATTTCAATTATTACAACTTCCTGAATAGGTTGAAGGTCATTCATAATTCACACTTCTGTCATTTTTAGACATGCCAAATGCAGTCTATTAAGCATAAATAAAACTTCCAGTGCTTGACCAGAAAGAATAAATGAGGATTCATAACAATAAGGCCTTGTTCATCTATTTTAGAGTAAATGATATGTTTTCTTTCTATCTTGATTTCTTCCTTGTGCACTGAATTATTTTTTATATCAGTAATGAAAACAGTACTTTAAGTAGATCCTAGTATAGCAAAGTAGAAAGCCTGACAAATTCTAGATTTTTCTCTTTTATAGGACAATAAACAAGAACCCTGATTATAACTATTAATAAATACAAATGGTAGTATCAGCTATTTAATGGAGGATTAGGTTGTGCATACACCCAGACAATATAAAAGAAGAAGAAAAGTCTTTTATGACTTAAAACTTTCCTATCAAAAAGCCTATGTCTACACTCTCTTTAGTGACACTCTTGCATTTAACGAATGAAAAAATGAATGTTAAATGAATATGATTGATTCCATTTTTACCTCTATATAATACATAATTGTATAACATAACACATTACATATAATATACAAGAAAATATATAGTAACATATAACTTATATGATAGAGTTAATCATATTCTACTAATCATTTAACATAAAATATAAGACTATCATTTATGTACTTTTAAAACATTTCATCAAAATATATATGTTGCCACATTGATATGTCATATATAAAATATGTGTTGTATGTATATAAGTGCAAATATAGTTATATAGAACATTGAATGAAAATATATATTTTGAAAGTCTAAAACCCACTAAACCAAGTCCTTATTACCTCTGCCTTTTATCCCTAGCTTACCCTTGTGGTAATAACTAAATGGATATTCTTTAGTTATTTGGAACTGGTTTCAAGACTTGATTACAATAAACTAAATATAGTGATTATTTTTAGAGCAACTTCCATCATATACATATAACATTATACTTGTGCCTCAAATTATCAAAAAGTGAACACATTTGGGGCTTTCCAGATTTATTTTCAAATATCTGGATGAGATAAAATTAAAACAAATATATTCAGAAATCTTAAATTAAATAATACGGAAAGGTCTGTTAATAAAACATTTACTGTAAATATTTGCTTACATAAATTCAGTAACCAGAGATCCAATGCAATCTCCATACTTTAGAAATATAACTTCCTGGAGTAATAAAAGAATCAAGCAAGATATTGGTAAACTTTAATTTTTTAATATGATAAAATGAAAAGACCACTTCAACTCTCAAAAGTTTTAAATGTTTGGAGAGTTTAGGTCCTTTTCATAATATGTTATATTTCTGGAATTTGGTCTTTACTACCAAAAAGAAAACCTCAGAGGAGTTAACACACTTTAAAAATATTTATCATGACTTATTTTAAAAATACTATTTCCAGGTAATCCTTTTTTTTTTTTTATAATATAAGGCCCCACTCTTTTTATCATTCACTTTATTTTGGGAATGACTGTTTTTTGTTTTTTTTCCCACTCTAATAGGGCTATCTTAGAGAAACACAGCAAAATAATAAACCAACTAACACTTTTGTATCAATTAAGCTTTTTTCCTTTTGTTTATATACTTGAGTTGAATTCCTCACAAAATCCCAGGTCTGGACATTTTTATTTGGATCCCAAATACCTTTTCCATTGGAGAAAACCTTTAACCTTTTCATGGAACTTAATAATTAATTACCTTTCATTTTCCTTAATACAGATCCCAGAGAGCTTATATTTGTAGTGTTTCTGATCCTCATATGCAATTCAGATGACATAAAATTCATAGGCCAATTATATCTGTTTTTTAGTATATACTTATTTAAAAGATATTATATTTATATTTTTATAAGTACGGTCAAGCATACTTCATATACAACTTCCAGAAATAATCTTCATAAATCTCTTCTTCACTGTATTTCTGTTTTCTGAAAGATCTATTTTATAACAGTAAAGAAGCACAGATGTGCTATCTTATTTTCTGAAAGTCTTTATTTCTCAAAGATTATACTCCATCATTCCCCCATATAATTGTTTTGTGGCAACAAAACATCATTATTTTTCATGTAACCTACTCCTCTCATTTTTCAAATGCCTACTGATTTACTGTTATTATTTAGTAATAATACTAGAATGTTAACACCAACTTCCCATAAAGACATTACTGGATTCATATTTAAGTCATCCTTTTGGGTCATTGTAATTATAGAGGTAAAGCATAATTTTTCTTGAGCCTCTCCAAACTTCTGAAAGATGAGCTATAATGGAGATCACAAGGGGTAGTGACACCTTGAAAAAACAACAACTAGATTGGTAAGGGTGTGGTAAGTGGAACTTCGAGGCACATTCTTATTGCTATATGAGGAAGCATGCCCAGAATCTGCCCTCATTATGCCCAACCTTTGCCAGTTCTTTTCAAACCTCAGTTTCATGAGCACTATAAAAATTCACTTAAAATCTAAAAGAACACCCTGAAGTTAAAACCAACTGCTTTGCCTTGCCTTCCATGGCCTGGAATGTCACCTTTTACCTCCAGTAAATAAAGCCAACATCAACACTCTTCTGTGTCTTTTATTTTTTATGCTCTCAATATTCTTCACATGACAAGCTGGACACTTAAAGGGAAATTTCAGTAGTGATCTATGTCCTGACGAAGGGAATTGTCTTTATAATATACAGTTACTATGTATCCATCATTTTCTTTCTTTCTTTTTTGGATTGTTCACATTAGATTGAATAATTCTAAGATGGAATTAAAAGAGACATGATTAATTGTGGGTTACAAAGAAATAATGATATCATAATACTTTCTTAAGACGATCTGGCATGTGTGTCTAAGCAGCATTCCTCGGCAGAGACAATTGTACTGTTTTACTGTCTTTCAGGGTATTGTCTCTTTAACCTCACTATTTCCGAGAAGCCACCGAAAAGTTCTAATATGTCACAATTCAAATGTCAACATGTTGTTGGAAAGGAAGCTAATAAGTTAAACCTTTGAGAGATGCCAAAAAAAGAGGTGATTCAAACTGTTGAGAGAAGTCCATTGTTTTGTAAAGGGAAATAGAACTCCAGAATGAAACAGCATACTTATAAGCATTTAACTGGAAGATTTAGGAAAAATAAAGCAAATGCATACTCACTTTTTAAAAAATCTGCTAACTTTTTGAACAGAAACTGCTCCCTTCAATGCACTTTCAAAGGAGGGAAAAGGTGAGGATTAAGGTTAATAAGATACAAACTGCAAATTCACAGGTTTTTGTAGAACATATTACAAGGAACAATTTTCCTAAAATAGTCTGAATTCGATCTATGAAATAGTTACAAAAATCTTAGGTTATAAGATATTAAAACCACATTTTATATTTGGCATTGACTTCTGTGAACCTACATGGATAGATTATTGTTGAATGAAAAAATGTTTTGTTTTGACAGGGAAACAACTAAGCAGAAAATACTCCTCAATGAGTTATATTTTGAATTTAGCACAATTTTTTGCTCTGGTTTCTTTATAGAAAAATAAACAATTGGACTTTAGAGCCACCTACTGGAATAAAGAGGCACATACTTATTTTTAATGTCTTCTTTCAAAAGATAAACAAATAGATAAACTCAATGAAACTTAATGCATACTTCTGCTCTTATAAGTAGTAATGTCCTCAGCTTTTCTGAGTGTGAAATATCAAATAGTTCTACAAAGAATCATAATTAGAGCAATATCATTTAAAAATATCTCATTTCCTTTCCATTTCTTAGTGAGTTGTATTTACTTTGTATTATGTGATTTTTCTCCCCATTGGAGCAAATGTTGTTATTGTTGGTAGTAGTATGTAGTGTGTATGTGTATCTGTGTGTGCATGTGTGTGTGTGGTGAATGTAGTTGGTTTTGTTTTCAGCAATTAAAAGTAGAGCTATTTTTCTTCTTTAACCTTTTTCTAATTATCAAAATACCAGTTAGTTATTCTTAGAATAGAATGAAAAGCCAAGTTAATTTCTATGGTTAAATGAGCAAACACCTTGAATATTTTCATGATGAAATGCTTTTATAAATGAAAGAAACACTAGACATATAAAATGGGCAACGACTTGAGTCACAGAGGTGGTTAGGGAAAAGGAGGCCGCCCCTTGGAAATTATAGTTCAGTATTCGATCCACACTCATCAGACTGATTTTTAATCATTCATTAACAGATTTATTAAATCCTTCCTCTCTTCAGCATTTTGTAGAAAGCAATGGAAATAAGCACACCCCCAACACCCTGGTAAGTGCATCACTTAAAGGTATAATGTGGCTTTCAAAGAGTAGGAATCAGGAACTTGGGCAGGTAGTGGCTTCTGGATCTGGGAGCACCACTTTGGGAAGGCGAGAGGATTCAGCTTCTTAAAAACAAAACAAAACAAAACAAAACAAAACAAAACAAAACTCCTTCTTGACTATCTTCTTTTGAATCATGCTCTTGTGATTCTTGATGTGTTGCTCTTGCTACCTATTACCTGAAAAACGCATTATTGAGAAAGTGCTATTTTTGAGAACATGCTCAAGGCAGGTAATTGTTCCTCCACTGCTCTTAGCAGGTCTATTGCCTCAAAATGTAAGACACAATAACTGTGAGTTCACTAGCGTAAGAAATTCAGAGAAGGAAATTAGTTGTTAAACATTACACAGAGTCCATGTGACACAGCAAGCTTTGCATTAGGAAAACTTGATTTGTGAAGTTGGGGTTGGAAAGGACTTTTGAATTAGCATGAGAGTCACAACTTTCCATTTGTCATCAGAGGACTAATTTTCAGGATATGAAGCAGGAAGTCATTGTTCTTTGGTTAAAATGAAATCTTTTTGTTAAGGTACAATAATATGTACAGAGATCTTCGTGTATAACTCACCCTTTCCTAATATTCACTTTTCTCTCTTTCCCTCCCTTCCCTTTTTTTGTCATTTGAAGATATTTTATAGAGTAGTCACAGACATCGCGCCAGGAGAGGAACTCCTGCTGTTCATGAAGAGTGAAGATTATCCTCATGAAACGATGGCTCCGGATATCCACGGTTAGTACCCTCAAGCCACCACCCTCCTCGCCAGCAATTTGGAGATTATGATGTCACCTGGCTATGGTCCCTTATACTTTGTGCTTGTTAGTTTTGCTACCTTTTCAATGTTAGTTTCAACAGATCCCTTCTTTCTGAGTGGCTTTTTCTTGGCGTGGCATCTGGGTAATATCATAGTGAAGCTAAACTAAACAGAGGGCTCTCCTGAAGTGGAAATCAAAGAAATTCTGAATATTTGGACTGAGACATCACCTGGTTAGACCTTTTGTCATTGCCTTAGTCTTCTGAGAATGCTCCACTCTGCCAGTGTTGTTCCAGGGAGCTTGGTCTTGCCTTTTTTTAAGTTTAACGAGTATCTCTCCACCTAATGTTCTATTACTTGAAGTGTTTCTACGTGAACAAAGTCCTAGTTAGCACATGGGGGGTGGAGGGACGTGGAATCTGACTGGGAGAAAAGCACAGATGAGGAAATTTTAAAGCCAGAGAAATTAGGTTAGAGACTATAGGTCAACAAAGGGACCTCAAAGATAATTATAATTACTTGTGATGTGTATACTGAGAAATATTAAGAGAAGTTTACGTCCACTGATTTGTAACTTTGGGGCAAGATTTAATACACTGTTCCTTCTCTTTCAATCTCTCTCCTCTAATATAATATGTTTTTGTTCAACGTAGTCTAGTGATGCTTAGAGGATTGTAGTTGGAAGGCCCACTGGGAAGGGGAAGGGTGGCCTTTTCCAATTTACCTGAGAGGTGGGGATAGGTGACAGCACCACCTCCCGGTCTTCTGGCCTCTGGGAGTGCCTCAGGCTTTGTCTGAACCTCTGTGAGGGAAACTACCACTGACTGACTCTTTACTTAAGCATTTTTCATTTTGCCTGAGCTACCTTTTGCTTCTGTAGATTATGCCAGTTGTATTTTGGGATACCTCTTGAAAGTTGTTTTCTTCTTAGAAATTATGATAAGCAAAATAACCTTAGATGCCAAGTTTCCTACCTGCCTGGTAGAGATGAGTCCAGATGGGGAAAGGCCTCTGTGACATTGGGGAGTGCTTACATTTAAAAAATGTGCTCGGGCCCTCCCTGGTGGCACAGCAGTTTAAAGACCAGCACTAAGAAGCTAAAGCCATGAGTTCGATCCCCGCCTGCCTCAGAGGTGATCCACATGGCACCACAGACCTCTCCTGACCCGCCCACTGCTCCCCTCAGCAGTGTACTTCGTTGATCTGCCTGTTGTGCTCCCCACTCTGTCTCTGGTGAATCTTCTCACCATCCCTGCACCTCTGGCCTGTACCCCCAGTTCTGTATGCATAAATCTTAAAAAAATAAAAATGCATACTCTAGGCTTTCTCAGGTCAACACTTCTTTGGTGAATGTTATATCTAAAACATTTTCAAGTAATGGTTTTGGAAAATAAATTATTAGCTTACTATTCTAAAAATCCCAAGTAGAAGTAATGTTCTACTCAGGCTACCATTCATGAATGGCCCGCCTTTACAATATTCTTGAACCCCTCAGTTGATTTTTGTTTTCAATGTATTGTATACATGTCCATGCATACACCTTTTTTGTTATATACAATGTTTAAATTGAGATTTGTATTGTATACTTCTGGTAGTTACCTTTTCTTGGAGAGAGGAACTACAATGTGCTCTACACAGCTACCTGATGCTCAGTATTATAGCTCCTCATGTACTGCTTTATTTATCTTTACACATAGATCAAATCTTTAAGGAAGGAATTCATCCCAGTATACAAATAGAGTTACTGAAGTGAACTAAAGCTAAGAAATTGGCTAAGATCACATGACTACTAAGTGGTGGTATCAGAATTCAAAATAATATTTTATTGTTTTTCAAATGTAGGCTTTTCACATTTCATTTAGTCTGGGAGTCCTGTTTGTGTTCAGACTAAAATCATAAATTTAAGTATTAAAAATGTGAACTGTGTGCATATTTTAAGAAACATTTTGTTTCTGTTATTTGAATTATTCCATTGAGATACCTTTCTTGAGAGTCATAATGAATTATTTTAGGAAATCACCCTCTTCCTTAGCCATTTATATACAGAGTTACCTTTCAGAGTTAACTTTCAACCCTACTGAATGTGTGTACTGATTTCTTTAAGTTGCTGACCACCCTGCTAATGCTTTAGTTGAAACTAAACCAGTATCATGTGTGAAGTATAAAAGCAGTGTCCCTCGTTGACCCTTCTGCTTGACTTTTCAGCCTACAGATGTGGATTCCTGCTTTCAGTGACTTCCTCTTCCTTTCTTTCTTCAGCCCTCAATGACCTGTTACCCCCTCTAACTTCACCTGCCACTCCTATCATGCTATACCACAACATTACTATTCTATGGACCTACCCCTATGGACCTACCCCATTTTTTCTGATCTTCCCCGTTGGTTTAAGACACCCCACTGCCTGAAACACCTTTCCTCAGCCTGCTTTTCCTGGCTGATTCTTACCCTTCACAGTTTCTTGCTGAGCCTCTCTTCTTAGGGTTAGATGGATTAGCCATGTTCTTAACTCCCTGAGGATCTTCACATGCATCTGTCATAAACTACATCACAGTCTGTTCATGTATCTTCTGGGAATTTTGTATATCCCCCAACAAAATGCTCAGTATTGGTAGGTGACAGAAATAATATCTCTTAAACTGATATTCAGTCAGTGGACAGCTGGTTCTAGGTCCTCAGCCATGAGTCTGTAGAAGAGGAGTTATTCATCCTGATGTTTGTCCTAGTGTCTGTAAGCACTGCCAAGTGTTTTAGACTTCAGTGATTATATCGTTGTGATACGTTCATGGTAGTACAGCCTCAGAGTGGGCTCAAACTATTCAAAGGGAAAGAATCGAAGTACCGCCATTACTACCTGACACTTTATAACCTCATTATCTCTAGTTTCCACCATGGCCATTTATTTATCTTAGTGATTGAAAGTACAAATTCATGTGTTTGCTCTTTATAAATGCCATGCCAGTTAATGCTGACCTTGTGGTAACTTAACCTGAAAGTGCTAAAAACATTCTGTATCCCATAATCAGTACTGACAAATATAATGAAGCATTTCCAAGTTTGCTGATATTACCCAGGCTGCCCCATGGTTCAGATAAAGACTTTGTGTCCCTCCTGGTAGAATGGCACAGAGAGGTGGGACATATTCTCTGAGACACTTACCTCTGTGATTTCTGGAATGATCACAGACCTTCTCTGAGTTTCAATTCCCTCATATGAAAATTGGCTAAAAATTTGACATATAATTCCTTACTTTGGTTTTAATAAATATCAATAATCTATGTACAGGATTGAAAAAAATAGATGATGCTCAGCAAATGACCATCATTGCCTTTAATATCCCATGAATATTAAACCCTGGAAAGATTAAGTCATGAAGTTCTAGAGGTTGAGAGGACTACAGTCTGGCTATAGTATCCACTTATGTTGTTATTCTAGGCTCTGTCCTGACTTCTTTATGTATATGAATTTTAATCCCTGCTAAAAAGTGGAGGAAATGACAACCAAATAATGTCTGCTGATTTGTGGTTGTATGTCTCAGATCTATTGGTCATAGTAACACCTCGATTATTTTCACAGAAGAACGGCAATATCGCTGTGAAGACTGTGATCAGATTTTTGAATCCAAGGCTGAACTAGCAGATCACCAAAAGTTCCCGTGCAGTACCCCTCACTCAGCATTTTCGATGGTGGAAGAGGACTTTCAGCAAAAACTTGAAAGCGAAAATGATCTCCAAGAGATACATACAATCCAGGAGTGTAAGGAATGTGACCAAGTTTTTCCTGATTTGCAAAGGTTAGAAATGGCATGCCGCACTGCAAAACATGTTTATTTACTCTGCAATGAAATGTTATGCTGAATTTTCAAAGTGTATGCAAAGGGAGATTTGGAACTTCAGTGAGCTGAATAAGTGTGTTAGTTACATGTTCAGAAATATTTTTCCTTGGAAATTGTCATCTGTAAAATATTTATAATGAAGTTGGAATTAGTTGTTTTGATGCCAGATAGAATGTTTATTAAAGAATTTTTTTATTATTATCTAGATGTGTTATCGGGAAAGTTTAATGTGATAGCAAACATCTCACTTAGAGGAAAACTCAAGCAGGCTGTAACAATATTGGTGCTAATTAATCATATACTACCCCTAGAAACATTTAGAGGATAAAAAAATAGATCCAGTGGTCAGTGAAAGATAGATAATTTCTTGATAATTTTGTAAAATATGAACTTAATTTCAACTATTCTGCAACTAAACTGCATATGTTGAAGGAATAAGAGAAGTATATGAGATGAACAAAATGTTTACTTCTGTAAAAGGAGAAAGATAAATATGATCTACTTAAATTAATTTTTAATATTTTAAAAAAATGAAAATCATATTCCAGTGATATAGTAGCTTTTTATATTCCTTTGAATAGAAGTCAGAATCTTTTATTTCTTTTAAAGAAAACAACAACCCTGAGATCTGGCTTTTGAAAGCTGTACAGAAATTATGTTATAAACTGGTTTTTAAGATTAGATAGGTGCTTATCCACTAATAAGTTTTGTTTGTTCATGTTTACCTATTAGTTTTTGCCTTGGTATCCAGTTTTGCCATGTGTTGTATTATATTTGTTTTATTGAAATATATTCATTACTTTGCTTTCAAATCTGAACTGATCTTTGGAGCTACAATCAGAATTTCAAATCATGTAACATCAGGATACTACAGTAGGTATAATAGTATATCCCTGACCTTACTCAAAAGGGTAGATTACTCATAGCTTGTCTTGGAAACTCCACATCACTCATTTCACCATTTTGTTTCCTTTCTTAGTGCCTCCTCTTCTTCTTCTCCTTTTTATCTCTATATTAACTGCTCTGCAACCACTCATCTAGGTAGGTGTCTTATGAAGGAGGGTTGCCATTCACTTTAATGCATAAGTAACTAATAAGCATCAAGTACAATCCATTCTTAAAGGAGACTGAGTCAAAAGGGTGGATCTCTGTCTGGATTTGCAAATGGAAGACAAATCCTCATTTTGTAAAACATCATCTTTGATATTGGAGATTATATTTCTTTCAATTTTGTTATAAAACAAAAATGACATATTCAACACTGAAATGTAATTACTTCCTACTGTTTGTATATAGTAACATTTCTTAGGTACAGAAAGCATCTTACTTTGACTAGCTGTAAAATTAAGCCTGAGTCAATTACCCTTGATGCCAAAGTCAACTGACAGTTTAGTTCTTTCAGTCAAACACTCAATGGAAAACATTAAGGAAACTTAATTATCTATCTGGCATTGGATGAACCCTCAAAACTCAGTTTTAGGTAACTCAGCCAGATGGATATAGCATGTCACTATTCAGCCTAATGTCATTCATCTAAGTGGTATTTTGTTATATAATTTATCTACTTGCAGAAACTATATTTCCTGAATATTTTTCACTTTATTGACTCCTATCTTCTTGCTTTGTACATTAAACAATTGAAAAATCCTTTCTTGATATACTACTCTATTCTGTTTCTTTAATGTAAAATATTGAACAAAGTTTAGGACCCACCCCCCAAATAAAGGGCAAGAAACAAAGGTTGATATGCAAAAGATGAAAAGAATTCAGGTTAAGCAAAGCTCCATAAATTGGGATCTAACTCTATGAAAAGTGCAGAAATCTCACAAATGACTGACTGGATTGTTATGAATATTTGCTTTTTTGAGAATCACATGCCCTTTTATTCTTTCTGTCACCATTTAGTAACTGATAATCAGTTAGAAACTATGGGTTTTACGCTAGTTTAGAAGAAGCAAAAAAAGCAAAATCCACTTACTTTGCTATCTTTTTTTCCACGTTATGCACCATGTACCATACTGTTAAGACTCTCATACCATGGGAACTAGAGAAAAAATTAGACTCAATATTTAGGGCAATATTTCGGAGTTTAAGTCTTGATGTATGCATTGAAATATGATATGTCATTAAATGGCGTGCCTGGTTTGCTGAGGACAATGATAATGGCAGTCTGCACAATGATTTTAGATGTCCCTGACTCAGTTTAGTGCTGCCTGCAGTTACTGATATCTCTCTCATTAATTAACATTCCAACTTGCGTACTAGACCAGACCATACCATGTTCTAGATAAGGATAGGGCCTTTGTTGTGACTCCACACACCTGTGCTCTCCTGGCACCTTTTGTTTACAAAGATACTGAGATTTGTGTTCAAATAGAATGGAATCACCAACTCGACTGACTCATGGGGAAGGGAAAATAATTTTATGTGCCAATGTGAATAGAATTATTGGGAGGAGACTTAGGAAGAAGAAAACTATGGGAAAGTTATTTCTAATTTATCAAGTTATGAGAAAGGGACCTTTATTCTTTCGCACACTCCCATGCCTGGGTAACATATTTAGACATGACACACAGAAGTATTACTTGATACTTGAATTTTGAATGATCATCTCACAGGTAAATAAAAGGGACCCAGTGGAGCTCGGTGGATTTTGGTGGTGGGCATGGTGAGAAAACGTACATTTCCATAGATTCAAAACTGCGAACCTTAAAACAATACATGATGTAAACCTACATTTCCTCAATAAATATAATTGAAAACAAGCCAGTAAGAAGAAAAGTTAAGGTACATTTTCTGTAAAAAAAAAAAAATGGAAAAGATTGAATGCTATGAAAGCAACAACATTTTTTGTGATTTTCACATGCTTGCAAGCTTAGTAACTTATTTTTAATAACTTTTTTATTATGAAAAAATATATATGAAACTGAGATGGTAGTATAATACACATCTGTATACTCAGCTTCAGTAATTATCATACAAGGTCAGTCTTTTCTCAGCTATACTCATTTTGGATTATTTGATACAAATCCTGAACAAGGTAGCCTGTTATTGATATTTCATTATGTATCTGTTCGCGATAAGGATTCTTTAAAATAGAAGTTCTACACCACACTTAAAATATAAGGATAGGCCTTCCCCAGTGGCACAGCAAGTTGAAGCACCGCAATGCTAATCTAAGCCAAGCCATGGACACTTCAGTGTGCGTTAGATCCCTGCCCTGGAGGTGACCTTTCCTGTTTTGCCCTCTGTTCCCCTCAACAGTGTACCTTGTTGATCTTCCTGTTCTGCTCCCCACTCTGTTTCTGGTGAATCCTTTTGCTGCCCCTGCACTTCTGGCCTGCGCCTCATTTCTGTGTGCATAAATAGATAAAATCTTAAAAATAAAATATAAGGATTCCTTAATATCATTGTATATTCAGTCAGTGTTCAAGTTCCTCCAGTTTTGTCATAATTTTTAGAGTATTTTGTCTGAATTAAGATCAATTATAAAGTCCACCACTGAAATTGACATGCTTTTTATATCTCTTCTAATTTATATGTTCCCCCAACGAAAGGCAGTAGGTCTTTCTGTCATTATAATTTATTTATAGAAAACATTGAATGTTTTTCTTGTAGCATTTCCTCCAGTCTGGGTTCTGCTGATCATATTCCCTTGGTATTATTTAACATCTTTCTTCATCCTTCTTTTTCCTGTAAATTCATATTTATATCCCAAGACTTTATCAGATTTAGATTCAATGTTTTAGGAAGTATGCCTCATTGATGACATCATTTATTCCCACCAGGATGCAAATAATGAATTACTGACATTAATTCATTCCTTGGAGGGCTACAAAATGAACATATTTGACTTCTATCATTCTTTCATTCTTTATTATTTGGATTAAGTCTACACATCAATACGTCCCTCACTGTTTATCTGCTCATCCTGAAGCATACTTCATATGTAAAAGACAGTATTTTAAAAAGGCAAAATATCTGGCTTAGCTTTTCCCTTTGTTGACTTTATTTTAAGAATGTGGATTTGGCTTTCCAGTATTCTTCCAAAGGTGACTCATGAAGTTCTGTTTGTGTGTTTTTGAATATTGTTGTTGTTAAGATGTAAGATTTTCTTTTCTTTCTTTTTTTTTTTTTTATTGATGCTTAAATTACATTCCCTCAGCTTTGGCTAATGGGCATCTCATTAAGTTGGCACCCCAGTTTTTTGGACATGATCTATAACTTTCAGGCTTTTTTTTCTACCTCTCAGTTCAAGACCCATTTTGTGTATTTTTTTATTTCAAAATTAAAACAGGCTATATATTTTCCAAGAAGTTCTGGTTACTTTATTTTGGGGATAGTTTCCTAGTGGTTGTGTGTGTGTATTTGATGACCAAAAATGTTGTAAAGGTCTTCTGAATATCATAATTCATTATCAGTAATATTTGCTTTTCATCTAGTTATGCATATTTTATATATAAATTTTAGAAGAGAGAAATATTTGAGATGGGAAAATAGTCTACGATTTATAATCTGGAGAAACTGCTTATAAGAAGCTTCTGATCATGGCTATTTTTTGACAGGACTTTAAATAGTGCTTGTGCTAGTGGATTGCACAATTAATAGTGCTTGTGATATTATCATGGTTCTCCTTCCCTAATTCATACATGTTATATAACATGTGTATATTTCAGCTTATTTAAGGTTACATTGAAAAGTTGCTTATTGAATAAATAGCTTATAGCTTACTTTCTCATTGCAATATAGGTAAAAACAAAAATAATTTATGAATCCAGACATTATATACACTTTACAGTACTTACCTGCATGTCCTTAAGCATTTTCTGTTTGAATGTTCATGCTTGAATTCAATGAACATTAGTAATATCTGTTACTTTTAGAATTGTGTATTGAATCCTGAAGAGGACAAATGGCTAATTGTTTATCATGCCCTTAAACTGGCAAGGAATCCATGCTAGCTGTAGCAGATTTATTCCCTAACAACAGGGCACTTCTCTGTATTAGTGAGAGACACAGTCTAGGAAATATAAAATGTACTTTTGTCTGTTGCAAGCCTGTTTCTTCTCTTTTCTCCTCACCTCCTTTTCCTTCTTATTTCTCTAATTGCCAGTGGGTTAGTAATAAAATGACGTTCTGTTTATGAATGTGTTCTTTGTCACCAGTTCTTATTAAGTCAATTGTTCTCTTAACAGTCTGGAGAAACACATGTTGTCACATACTGAAGAAAGGGAATACAAGTGTGATCAGTGTCCCAAGGCATTTAACTGGAAGTCCAATTTAATTCGCCACCAGATGTCACATGACAGTGGAAAGCACTATGAATGTGAAAACTGTGCCAAGGTACAGTGAATTTGTAGACTACTTGGCCTCTCTCTGTCATCCTGCTCTCTCTTAATCCATCATTTGCTACGATATATAAAAACAAGCCTTGAGAGGGGAAACTATAAATATCTTGAGAAAAGTAGACTGAGTGTTGTATGCTAAAAGGCATTAGTACAGTGTATAAAAACACTTAGTGGGTATCCTTTTATTTTTGTAAGGGAGGAAGTGAGACTTAATGGTGAGTTCTAGAACTAGGTGTCAGACATCCTTGGTAAATTCTTGGTTCTGCTCTTGGCTTGCCAGTGCGGGGCTATTTTATAGCCTTATGGAGAATGAAAATTTTACCCAATGCACATTACTGATTTCTTTTAATAGCATTTTGTGAGGAAGCTACATATAAAGTTTCTGAATGCCTGTTAGGAAGAATGGGAGGCTCCTACATTTTCAGACTTTTGTACCTAAGTTTCTCCTATAAGTCATGGTTGATTCTAGTTAAAAGTGGAGTGCCTTAGTGGCATGGTTGCCAAGTGGCCTGTGCTTAAAAACATAAGGGAGAAATGAAAACCTTTCACCTTGACCATTACTGAGCAGGTATTCTCATCACATAATTTGCATGTTTCTCAGGCAACATGAAACTAAAATATGTGTGCGTGTCATGACAGTTGATTTCTATTTCTCAAATAACATTTAAATATCTTTTCTGATGATGTTGGGTATCATAACATTTGGCGGTACAGATGCATGGGTGATTTTTCTCCAATTTTCTTTGTCGGTGCAGTGTCTAAAGGGATGAATTTAGGAAATGGTAAGTTAGGTAAGCAGTATTAGAATTTAACCCATAGGGGGAAATTTTCAGTAGATGTGGGGTACTTCAGTTGGTCAAAAATTCCCCCAATTTGGTCTCAGTGTGTCATTGTTGAAAGGTTAAAAATAGTGTAGGACTTTTAATAATATCATGACTAGCATTTTATCATTGAACTCTAATCACTCTGAGTGCGTTAAAAGGGTGCTATTAATTATTTCGTTCAGCTGATATCATTGGACACTTGTGTTAATGATAGTAAGCTAAATAATTTAGTCTTTACCCTAAGGAGGCCCACAAAAGGCTGCTGATCTTTGGGAAAAACAAACAAAACCACAATAAATAAACAAAATTTCTTGAGTCATTCCTGGTCTTCTTGGCTGTGTCCTTGAATTAAGTTTCTCGATTAATCAGTACTCATTTCCTAGCAGGTTTTCACGGACCCTAGCAACCTTCAGCGGCACATTCGCTCTCAGCATGTTGGTGCCCGGGCCCACGCTTGCCCGGAGTGTGGCAAAACATTTGCCACTTCGTCGGGCCTCAAACAACACAAGCACATCCACAGCAGTGTGAAGCCCTTTATCTGTAAGTTTTTAACACTCCAGCTCTCCTTCCTGCATCTGTCTCTCCTACAAAAGGCACTTGACCAGGAGAGACGCCTTGCATGGCCACTGGGGTGGGTGGGTATAGCCCACTATGGCTATTTTCTAGTACAAGAAAATCTTACATCACCAAATCTATGGTATTTTTGCCTGTGATCTTAGGGGTGTTTGCTTTTAGATGAAATTATTAATAGATCAAGAAAACAGAAGTTATTTAATAATGAAAGGAGAGCCTCCCCAGGTTGTAAGATTGAATAGAGACAGCCAGATTTGTCTCACACTGAAAATGTCCATGGCTTTGTAAAACAGCAAATAACAGATACTAAACAAGATGAAGTGATAAAAACCTGTTCTGGATCAGAAAGTACTGGAAGAACCCCACCTGGCAAGTAGGCTGATGACTCTGTGTGTGTGTGTGTGTGAGTGTGTGTGTGTGTTAGTATATGGGGGAGGAGAGTGAGCGGTGTAAAATATCCTTTAATCTACCCATTGTTACCGATCCCAGGTTACAGATCAGTAGTTCTCAGTTACTGGAAAAGCAGAACATTTTCACTTTGATGCTAGACATGCTGCCTCTATAATCCACTGCACTCAAGCAAATTTATAGTCAGTGTGTTTTGGGGGACATCTGATCTGACCACCTACTTAGAACATCCCAGTACAGAGCACGTTAGTAGCATACTTCGAATGAAGCCCAAAAGTCCTTATTTGTTGCTTCTTCTGGGTCCCTCTCCTACGTCCTGTACTTTACTGAAATAGTTCATAAGGAAAATCAGTTGTTCTCAGTCCATCTATCTGGGCAAGGACTCTGGACTTCTTTTGATGCATTGCTCACTTGGGCACATAAACACAATGAGTCACTGAGTTGTGCTACAAACTTCAAGACTGATTTTGGATCCAGATAAGCATAGAAGTGGTGGAAATATATTCAGTAGTTGGCAAAACCTCTGTTTTGGGAACTCTGGTTAAAGAGCTTTTCTGACAAATCTATGATAGTTTTCAGTGAGACACTACTACAGGACCAGGTAGGGGAAAAAAAAAAAAAAAAAAAAAAAAAAAACAACTACTTTTCAGTGCCAGCATGGCGATGTCAGAAGCTAACCTCCCTGTTTTTGCCTTGACATAGTTTTCTTTTGTGCTTCCAAGTACCAAGAGAGCTATTATTTCCCTTTCCAGTTTACAGTAGAGTCTTGTTCTCCTGTTCCCTGGGTGGAGTAAAGAGGACTACCAAATAAACAGAGGGGTACCCAACTCTGCGTAGGGAAGCACTTTTGAAAGTCACAAGAAATAAAGTATACAGTAGAAATTTTAGAATTGTCATCTCAAAAAGGCATACCCGGCTCTAGGGTATAACATCCTAATAATGTATGCTCATATGCTAAAGACATAGATTTTTCACTTATTATCAATTTCACATAAATAAGTTTTGACAAATTTATTATTATTTTTTTTGTGTGTATAAAAACCTGAGAGAATAGACCACAACAAATTAGACTCACACATTTAATGACTTCTCTATTATTTAAATAAAGTTAGAAAACATAGATTCCTATCATCTCAGGTTCTCAGATCTGGAATTTTAATTGTGTTGAAGTCACATTTTTTACTTTAAAGGTCTATAGGGTGTTCCTTTCCAATTAGGTTGCATCAACTACTTCCCATAAATGTATTTTCAGTAATTATCAGTAAATTTAAATAGCAGATGGCATTCTTCAAATGTAAAATCTGACAGAACCGTGGGGTAATTATGAATAATAGCCGTGTAATTTCGGAACAAAAGAGGAGTTGGTGTGGAGACTTTGGAGTGGAGGAGGTTCACCTAAAGTTGATATCTGTTTCTCACCAGAAGGCCACACACCACGATTTACCCCACTGGTGTGTTTATGGCAACTGTCTCTTATTACAGTGTGCCGCCAAGCTTGAGCCCAGAGTCACCATTGCTAAGGTAATTACTCACTGGCTTTACAGAAACCTCCAGCTTTCCCAAATAGAAACCACATGCTCTATTAGGTTGAATATATTCAAAATACCTCTTAATTTGTTTAATAAGTTGAAAAATGCAACATTAACTGCTAGCTAATTCCTTATTACAGAGAAAATTACAGTAGAGTATAGACTTCAACATCGATTGAGTCATTTACCTGCAGGCTTGGTGGCTTGTGGGGGGCAAGGTCAGGCCTTCAATGAGAAAAACAAAGCCTTTGCCTATGGAGACATCCCTGAATCTGTGTTCTTGAGACCAGAACTGACCTGACACAGATGTTGCTCATCCGTATGACAAGGGGTTTGACTAGGAAAGGCAAATGCACCTTCTGTCGTTCCAATATACAGAAGCCCCGGAGTTCTTAAAGCTATTCAGACACAAAAAGATGATTAGAGAGTTACATTGCCAAAAAAAAAAGAAAAACAATCAGAAAGTTACACCTTGGTTGAACACGCATCAGGACATTTTCTTAATGCTTTTTAATACCTAGAGGGCAGGTGTTGGCTTTTTAATAAGAAATAATTACTTCTTGTTATTGCTTACGGCTGATAGTATAACTAGTTAAAGTCTCATGTTTCTTCCTTGTACATCGTATGGTTTGAATTAGTCTTTTGGAGAATATGTATAGTATGTATATTTATTGTCTATGGTTAACTAGTATGTAAAACCAGTATGCTTTTTTTTGTTTCATTGCTCAGTTACCATCAATTTCTTTTTTTGATTGTATTTTTTATTGATGTAATATTGGTTTACTGTTAAAGCAGACCCTGATTAATATATTCCAACAGAATAACTGTTATATCTTCTCTTCCCATTAAAACCAAAGCTTATCTTTAAAAAGTTAGAGTGCATGTTATAGCCTCCGCAATGTTAGAAATTCACAATGTTATAAATTATCCCACAATTGCAAGTTCCTTTAATATTGGGTAGACAGACTGATATATGTACCGATGTCTCTGAAGTGTTACAGTAAAGTAAATAGCCATGGGATCACTTGGTACTTCTTGTCTGGTGGTTTGTGGCATAATGAAAGTTTTTGGTTGAGATATGTGATCAAGATATACAAGTTTTTTTTTTTTTTTAATAAACGTGATTATTGCTTCGCCCTTGGAGCCCAGCCATCTCCATGTAAAGATACATCTCGTGAAAGTGCTAAATATTGTATTTTTCTCCAATTCATTTTCTTGTATAATTTAGCTTCTCGACACTTGCCAACAAGTATATTTCTGTGTGTCCTAGTCATGCACAGAAGCATTTAAAGTAACTTCACACAAAGAGTAGATTCACTCTTACAAAATGTAATAAAACATATGATGTTTCAGAATTTGATCACAGAAACTTACTGGACTTGAGTGAGTGGGAGTCATCTAGCAAAGGTGTTCTCAAAGGTTATGGAGTTTTGGTCTTAAACTGTACTTGGAGAGGTTTGCACATAAGTGAAGGGAAAGATGCTCTGTGTTTTTGGCACATTTTTTGGTCAAGTGGGACATTGCCCAGCCGCACCCACTACTGAGTTCTTTCTGGATTAGCACAAAGCTCTGTCCCCTGCTTACTACAGTTGGCTATAACTCATGGAAGTTAAGTCCTGAGATAACTGGTGAAGATAGGACAAGTGGACATGTTTCTCAAGGACGGGGATTTCATAAATGCAGGAAGGTTAGCACAGCCACTGGTGTGAGGGGAAGTCAGAGGACGTGATCATAGTTCATGGGAACCAGCAATGCAGGATGGGCTACATTCAATTTAGTTTCCTTTGCAGGCTTAAAATAGAGCTATTGTAAATTATGTCAGTCTTTCTCAAATCATGAAAATGATTGTTAAAAATGTCTCAGAATACACAATGTGCATTGTTGTATGGCTTTGATGTGTGAATGATGAGAGCGTATGATATAATACAAATTAAATAATGGTAGAGCAGTCACAGGCCTTTCCCCCAAGGGAAGGGGGAATAAAGGTGAAGTTTCTGGTTGAGAGAAAAACTGTTTTGTTTTGGTGCCTACAATGTAGACTTTTTCAGAGGGTCTAAACATTTTCAGGGGTTCTTGGTATATTGCATGCTTAGTGCATGTAATGTCTTCTAAAAATTCTCTCAGAGTAGTAGTGGGTGGGAGGGCAATGCATGCTGGAGTTTGAGTTTTCCTTAAGTATTTAATTACACAAATATGATGCCAAAATTATTCAGTGGGGATGACAAAATATTTATATATATCTATATATCTCTATATATCAATATATATGGAATATTTGTGCTGCCTCAAGACATTTGTCAGGTTGGATGCCTTGCTTTGGAATCTAGTGAAATGGGGTTTTCTGTGTTCAGAGCACCCAAACTGGTGCCTCCTGGCTTCCTAATTAAAATTTTGGGTAAACCAATTGTGATACTTGCTAAATTCAGAAGCAATTGCCATAAAGCCTGAGATTCTTTTTTGTTGTTTGCACACAGGTGAGGTCTGCCATAAATCCTATACTCAATTTTCAAACCTTTGTCGTCATAAGCGCATGCATGCTGATTGCAGAACCCAAATCAAGTGCAAAGACTGTGGACAAATGTTCAGCACTACGTCTTCCTTAAATAAACACAGGAGGTTTTGTGAGGGCAAGAACCATTTTGCGGCAGGTGGATTTTTTGGCCAAGGCATTTCACTTCCTGGAACCCCAGCTATGGATAAAACGTCCATGGTTAATATGAGTCATGCCAACCCGGGCCTTGCTGACTATTTTGGTGCCAATAGGCATCCTGCTGGTCTTACCTTTCCAACAGCTCCTGGATTTTCTTTTAGCTTCCCTGGTCTGTTTCCTTCCGGCTTGTACCACAGGCCTCCTTTGATACCTGCTAGTTCTCCTGTTAAAGGACTATCAAGTACTGAACAGACAAACAAAAGTCAAAGTCCCCTCATGACACATCCTCAGATACTGCCAGCTACACAGGATATTTTGAAGGCACTATCTAAACACCCACCTGTAGGGGACAATAAGCCAGTGGAGCTCCAGCCCGAGAGGTCCTCTGAAGAGAGGCCCCTTGAGAAAATCAGTGACCAGTCAGAGAGTAGTGACCTTGATGATGTCAGTACACCAAGTGGCAGTGACCTGGAAACAACCTCGGGCTCTGATCTGGAAAGTGACATTGAAAGTGATAAAGAGAAATTTAAAGAAAATGGTAAAATGTTCAAAGACAAAGTAAGCCCTCTTCAGAATCTGGCTTCAATACATAATAAGAAAGAATACAGCAATCATTCCATTTTCTCACCATCTTTAGAGGAGCAAACTGCCGTGTCAGGAGCTGTGAATGATTCTATAAAGGCTATTGCTTCTATTGCTGAAAAATACTTTGGTTCAACAGGACTGGTGGGGCTGCAAGACAAAAAAGTTGGAGCTTTACCTTACCCTTCCATGTTTCCCCTCCCATTTTTTCCAGCATTCTCTCAATCAATGTACCCATTTCCTGATAGAGACTTGAGATCGTTACCTTTGAAAATGGAACCCCAATCACCAAGTGAAGTAAAGAAACTGCAGAAGGGAAGCTCTGAGTCTCCCTTTGATCTCACCACTAAGCGAAAGGATGAGAAGCCCTTGACTCCTGTCCCCTCCAAGCCTCCAGCCACACCTGCCACAAGCCAAGACCAACCCCTGGATCTAAGCATGGGCAGTAGGAGTAGAGCCAGTGGCACAAAGCTGAGCGAGCCTCGAAAAAATCACGTGTTTGGGGAAAAGAAAGGAAGCAACATTGAAACAAGATCAGCGTCGGATGGTTCCTTGCAGCATGCAAGACCCACCCCTTTCTTTATGGATCCCATTTACAGGTAAGGGCGACAGATGAGCAACAGATACCCGTGGACAAGTACGTGAGAGGTAGTTTTCACACTATACGCTTAGATGACTTGCAACCTAGCCTTTTTATCGCTACAGTAAAGCAGAGTGAAGCTTTTTAAACTGGTGGACTCATTTTTGACTCAGAAAGTCAACTCCTTAGGTTTGTACTTATGTATGGATGTCTTTGAATTGGCTGTTTTGGAAACGGCCCACAGATTCTTTCCCTTGATGATAAACTTATTTTAAAACACATTCTAAGGTGGAAAATACAGGAAAGTCATATTTAAAGCAAGTTGTCAAGTGACAGAAGAATGAGGCTCCGGAAGGCTTACTGCAAATATGTATGGGTGCTTAAATGTGTCAGGTTATTTGGAGTAGGATGGGACATATAACAGCAAGAGTTTATTCTTTGTGAACCTACCAGTAGATCCTTAATAAGCACTGGTCACATTCTGTTTCTAAGAAAATCTTTTTGGCCACAAGTGAACAAAATATTAATCATAAAAATGTTTTGTGTATAATGTAAGCCATCAGTTTACAAAATAAGCCTCTGTTTAATGCCTTCATTACCTACTTTCCTTTGATGCATCCAAACATTCTTTGGGTAAAATATCTATAGTTCTTAAAAAGTTTCTCAAACCTAGCAAGCTAAATGAGTCATGTGCAGTGCAGAGAATCGACATGCATAGTCTAGAGAAAGCTCAGTTTTGCTGGCACATAAGCAGTGCCTTTAGGCTATCTTGTATATTCTTCTATGTATTCCATTCAAAGTCACCTGGCCACCGAATCATGCTTGTTGAGTTAATAATAAAAGGGTGTGCAAATTTAGAATAGGGTCAGATTGGGGACTCTTCCTTCTCTTGGAGGAATTGTGTTTTGAGACATGATACTCCCTATAGACGAAAAAGACTTCAAAGGGTTTCCAAGGAGGCCAGTGTGTCTCTGAAGGAGAGCTAAGAATCAATTGCAATCACTTCCAATAAAGTCAAAATCTGCTGTGGCCTCTGTTAATTTTTTTTTCACTTGATCATTCAGAATAATTTAGTATTTAAACAGTACTTACCCTTATTATTTGTTCAAGTATTACTGAATTTTTTCATCAAATCTTGAACTTGCGGAGAGTTAATGGAAGATTTGAATTATTTTTATAGGACTTGTTAAAGATGGGAATAATTACATATTTTTGCTTGATTATTTTTTGTGAAGAGATAATTGTGTGCCTTTAAAATAATATTTATTGTACTTCTATTATTTAATAGGAAGTAGAGGGAGAAGTCCTTTCACATGAGACTTTTTTTTTTTGTTTACCTCATGTATCTCTATATATTAAGCATAAAAGCATTGTTACATGTTAAGTCTCCACTTGAACATGACAAGGTTCTAGATTAAAAAAAATGCAAAAAATATCTCAGAGTCATCAATACTATTTTTGGGCACTCATTCCCCCAATTATATCTTAATTTATGTGGCAATTACTTATTAAGGAAGAAAATAAAAGGGAAAGCAGATCTTCCATTCTTTGTAAATTACTTGTACTTACTGATTGCCAGTAAGATTGTATTCCATCAATGATATAGCTCTGTCCTTTGTGAAAATTATTTCTCACATTTTCTTAGAACCTTCTAGTGTCAATAGACTTCTGATTTTTGCATGTATTTATTACATTCTTCTCCGTCATTTCCTAAATTTCCTTTCGCTTACTCTTTTATCATGTTTCCCCTCTGGTGTTTCAGTGTCAATGAAGGTCATAGGATTGTGATTTTACAAGTCTCACAAATAGATCTAAACCTGAGTGACAACTGAGTATCAGTTTTTGTTTTCCTATGCTAAGCATTGTTTTTCGCCCATAAAATGGGCATAAAAGCCCCTGTGTCAACAAGTAAGATGGTGTACACAAAGAATAGTACAGAATTTTAAGAAGTGGTCACATTTTATTTATTTTAATTATTTCTGTATAAGTAGTGATTCAGGGCCCTCCCTGGTGGTACAGTGGATTAAAGCACAGCATTAAGAAGCTTAAGGCACTTCAGCATGAGTTCGATCCCCGCCTGCCCCGGAGGTGACCAGATGGCGTGGCAGACCTCTCCTGACCCACCTGCTGCTCCCCTCAGCAGTGTACTTGGTCAGTTGCCCTGTTCTGACCTCCCACTCTGTCTCTAGTGAATCCTCTCAATGCCCCTGCACCTTTGGCCTGTTCCCCAGTTCTGTGTATGCATAAATAATTATTTTTTTTATAAAAGTAGTGATTCGGTAGTGTTTGAAAGAACGTCACCTCAGCAGAGCTTCTCAAACCTGAGAGGAAAATAGAAAGTAGAGAGAGAGAGACTTTGCATATTTTTTAAAAGAAAATTACCAAGAATTGGCAAAAAACATAATATCATGTCCTATTTGCTTAATAGAAAATAGAATAACATTTATAAAGCAGAGGAATATATAGGTAAGTTTTATATATGTCTTCCTGCTTTTAAAACATTTCTCGTGCTCATCCCACCCCACCCTGCTCGCACTATTCAAAGAGCTCTGTTAGAGAACAGGCCTGTTCTGCAGAGTGGTCAGCAGGTTGTATGATGTGTTTATATTTATTTATGCATACAAAACTGGGGTATAGGCCAGAGGTGCAGGGGTGGTGAGTGAATCCACCAGAGACTGAGTGGGGAACAGAACAGACAGATTGACAAACTACACTGCTAAGGGGAGCAGCAGGTGGGTCAGGAAATGTCTGCCATGCTAGGAGGGTCAGCTCACTGGCCAAGGATCAAACTCGAGCTGAAGTGGCTGCTCTAGCTTCATAGTGCTGTGCTTTAACCCTTTGTGCCACCAGGGAGGGCCCTGTATGGTGTGTTTAGCAACTGTCCTGCTGCCTTGGAAAAGGTGGAAAAAATGTTATGACTCTGTGGTGGAATACCTCATTGTTAGAAAATAGCTTTAATTTTCAAAATGAATCCCATCTACATGATTTCAAAATCACCAAGCATTCCTGCCTACATTTGAAATGGAAAGGTACGCATTTATGATCAATGCCTCCGGCTTTGTGTCTCTTCATTTCTTTCTATTTCCTCATGATTATCATTTCTAGTCATGCAATAAACAGAACTTTCCTTTTTTGAGCACTGAGGAATGTCATAGTTTCCTTAAGAACTTGTCATCTTCAAATTTTTATGAGTGTACTTTCCAGAAACCTACCATTTGCTTTATTGTTAACTGTTTTAAATGTCAGTGATTATGTAGTGATTGATATATTAGTCTAATTCATCTCCAAACTCTAATTTTAAACTTTCAGAGTAGAGAAAAGAAAGCTAACTGATCCACTTGAAGCTTTAAAAGAGAAATACTTGAGACCTTCTCCAGGATTCTTATTTCATCCACAAGTAAGTATTTTGTATTTGCAGCTTCATACTTGTAAACTAACTTGTTGATCCTGAAGGCAGGTGCAATGAAATGAAAGAATTCTTGAGAACTTTAGGATTTCCTATGACGCTGTTATGGAAGAACACAGGAAATTCTAGCAGAATTAAAAGTCAGCTCTTTAAAGAAAAAGTCATTAATAGATGTGTGAAAGTAATATGATGTTGCTGTTAAAATTGTCTGCTGTTAGCTACTTACTGAGCCAAAGTGAATTTTGGAGTAAGCAAAATTAAGCTAAGAAAATAAATACTGAGGTGGTTTTTTGTGTTTAAAATTACCTATGCTGCGAAATATATCTTACAGTGATTCTTTTCAAATTCATGAAGGTTGCTTGGTCCTGTTAGTGCTTAGATAAAAACAGGAAATGAGTCTACCTGACAAGTTGCTACCAAGAGAGTGAAGGAATTTATGTAGAGGCCATTGAGCATTCCAGTAAAATTCTGTAACTACACAAGAATTCACAATAATACACAAAGCTATTTACTGATTAGAGTTCTGTCCCTTTATCTTAATACAGTTTTTCATTTTGAGGAGATACAGAAGGGTGATATCTAATTGGCTCACCTCTATGTCCCTACATGTGTGATCATTTTTTTAAAAAAATGGCTTATGTATCAGTTGATATGTGGGGAATTGTTTTGAAACAATGAATGTAGAAACATCTTGAATCTGATTTCTTAGTTTATATTGATTTTTTAAAAAAATATAAGCTAGTGTTTCTAAGTATTGAGCAAAAACTTTATGAAAGTGCTTGAAAGCTGAGTAGATCAGTTTGTTGTATTTCAGTATGTTCAAACCAAAAATTATGCCCCTCTGGTAAAATTCGTAGAATTTTAATGTAGATTTTCCCTGAAGGTTATGAGATAATTAAAATGAATTGTTTGGGGGTGCAATTTTTTTAACCTCATCCCTTCCAGCCACTAGTTTCCTAAAGTGAGTTAAAATACTATCTGCTTGGTTAACTGAAAAAATCGTCAAAAATTCTCTTTATTTCCAAGTGAGAAAATATATGATTTAATATTAAAAGATTTAGAAATATTCTAGTTTGTATTTTTTGAAAGACTAAGAAATTATATTATTTACATAATTACACTATGGAAAAGTGGAAAATTTAAAATACTAAATGTTTAACTAAATGTTATTGTTTTCCATTCAGGCTGATCTTAATTGTAGCTGCATTTTTCATGCACTGATAAGCCTGTATGTAATATGCATTTTGTGTCAACTATTGCTCAGAAGTATGTCTCTCTTGATAACTTCCTCTTCTAATTTTAACTAAATGATTTATAAATATAATGTAGTTATATACATTTAATTACAATAATTAACTTCTTTTCACAATCTAATAATCTTTAAAAACAAGTCATTATTCACTTCAAAATTAAGTGCCATGAGTAAATGGTATAATAGGAAAAAAGACTCGGGGCCAGTGTCTTTGAATAACAGTATATCTGGCTTTTAGTTTTGTTATCTATAAAAAAAGGAGTTGGTTATATGGTCCTCATTTACTCTAAAATTAAAATATTTTGTTTAGCTAAATTCAAATTGCTGATGTTAAGGCCATGTTTTGTCTATCAGTGAATCTGTGTGCATACAGCTGTTATGTAGTATATACATTTTTTTAAACAAATAATGTTAAGACGTGTTATATTTTGGCATCTGCAAAGTGAATGAAGGTACATGAAGAATGAGGCACATGTACAGTGCCTGGAGCACAGCGATCCTTCTCTCAGAGCCTCATAAACACCTGTGAGAGAACAGTGGGTGTTGCTTCACATCCCAGAATGTTGTCTTGGTGTGAAGGGTAGCCTACTGCTGTTCTCTGTCCTTAGAATAAACTCAAGGGTGATAAAATAGTTAACACCTGGTATGTCATGACTACTGCCATTGAAATGGATACTTGTCATTCTGGAGCAGGGTTCTGCAAACCCTTGCCATACCAACTGCTAATACTTTAGTGGCTGGCTGGTGAATTGTATGAAGGGTTTACTTTAGGGTGAGACCAGGGCAGCAGGTGAATATTCCCAGTATTTACACCAAGTTCCCAGAGGGTACGTACCAACCGTGAAGTATTTCATTATTTTTATAACTATCTTGGTCATTTTTTACATGTAATTGCATGTAACTGGAATACAGAAAACAAAGGCTGTAGCCTGGGAGAAGCTTGGGTCACAAGTGAATATTCCTGGTATTTGCACCAAGTTCCCAGAGGGTACTTAACAACCATGAGAGAAGTATTCCATTATTTTTATAACTATCTTGGTCATTTTTTGCATGTAATGATTGCATGTAACTGAAATACAGAAAACAAAGGCTGTAGCCTGGGAGAAGCTTGGGTCACCCACTTTCACGAAGTTTTTACACTAATCAGTGTTTTGTTTTTGCTTTTTTTTTCCCCAGAGCATCTGCCTCAAATGCTCTGAAGTTCCAACAGAACTTTTTTTTTATTTCTAGTAGTCTACCAATTCCTTATTATAGTTTAAAGATTCACTTATAATCAAACAAACACTACTCATAAATTGGGACAAGAACTGCTTTACAACTAACTTCACTCGTTAGGTTTTGGAGTCCTCTCCCTCTGCATGTGGGTATAACCCCTTCCACTCTTACTATGGTAGCTATAAAGGTGAATGTCCACATATATGACATAGTCAGGATTGTGTTTGGCTGACGAAAGCTATTATTATTAGTGGAAGCAAAAGTATTCCATTTAGAGTATACAAGAATATCAGTGAAATACCCTCCTGCCATTTCCTGTGCTCAGTTATTTTGTTTGGTGGGCTTGGTAGTTAGAAAAAAGTACTGAGAGAGATGCTTGTGCTTGGCATGGCCTTACTGGGTAGAAATAAGGTGGCACAGAGCAATTCATCAAAACGGAAGTACTTTTTTACTGCCCCCAAGTCTTGCCATGATTTTGTGGCTAAATGAGTACTTGGATAAAACCATTCATTCATTGCTTCATCCTTCACTTAAAAGGTTTTAGAGCAAAATTACAAGGCCTCTATGAGATTCTATATCATCATCTTCAGAATGACAATGTTACCTACCCCATTGCTTAGAGTTTCATTATAATAAAGAGATGGTGTATTTTTAATGCTGTATGGAAAATGTTTTATATTATTTATATATGCTTAGCAGTGTATTGTATACTTAGAAATGTATTGTCTGGGCAAATCTGCTTTTACAATCTTCAGATATCTTTATGTTCCACCCAGTATGTCCTTCCCCAGTACAGTGTGATCAAAATAATTCATAATTTTTCTCAATAATTTATTGAGAAAAAGTCCTCAATAGATATTTTCGGAATTTTATTGAAAATCTATCAGGCCATTTTATTGTCTTTGGAAATTTTTTTTTTTAAAGATCTATTTATTTTATGCATACAGAACTTGGATACAGGCCAGAGGAGCAGGGGTGGTGGGAGGATTCACCAGAGACAGAGCGGGGAGCAGAACGGGCAAATTGTCGAAGTACACTGCCGAGGGGAGCAGCGGGTGGGTCCGGAGAGGTCTGCTGCGCCATGTGGTCACCTCTGGGGTAGGCGGGGATCGAACTCATGTGGAAGTGGCTTTAGCTTCTTAGTGCTGTGCTTTAACCCACTGCGCCACCAGGGAGGTCCCGTCTTCGGAAATGTTTTAAAAATACTTGTCAGAAGTACCTGGAAAACATACATCAAATTTAGGAGCCCAATTTTTTTTTCATTCTATTCTTTCTTACTTAACGACATAAACCTTTTTAAAAAGATATTTGTTTTATGTCAATTAAATTGTATTTAAAATAGATTTGTTATATAATATGTACATTTTAAAATATTTCAATTAATTATTTTATTAATGGAGTACCATTGTTTTTACCCTGATTAGTATTTTGACAACATAGGCTTTCTCCCCTCAGATATGGTCCGTAGTGAGGTCTCCCACCACCAGAGCACTCATAGTTCTCCCGTATAGTCTGTTTTGCTCTCCTCACCTTCCTGGCTCTCATTCTCCCCCCTTCCCTCTCAGATGGCTCAGATCTATGGTCAGTTATGAAGGGTTGGTTTTAAAGTGTATCTTGTCTAGCCCTTTTTTTGGTTTCTCTATATTCCATATTTTACATTTTATATTTTTTTCGTTTCTCTATATTTCCATATTTTAGTGACTTCATTCAGAATTTATTTATCTTTTTCCTTTTGACTTATTTCACTTAGCATGATCCTTTCCTGTTCTACCCGTGTTGTCAGAAATGACGTGAGTTTATGTTTTTGATCAATGAGTAGTATTCCATTTTGTATATGTACCAAATCTTCTTGAATTTCTATAGTTCATTTCTTAAAAATATATATTCATTCTATGAAGTCATTATGGAAATATTAAACATTTTATTTTTCTCTTACCAAAAAATTTGCTTAATATGAGAGAGAAAACAGTCACAGTATACTTTATGGGGGCTATTACTCTGTGATTTCCAGAATGTACATTTGATTAATTTCTATGTTAGTTAACTATGTTAGTCATGTCAAATTTTTTTTTTTTTTGAAATGCCATCCATAGAGATCATTTGGTAGTTGCACTGTTGCAAAACTACTATTCCTTGATTTGATTTTCCTACAATACTATCTTTAAATACTATGTATTTAATCTCAGGGTTTGGCTTTGAAACAGAAATTCAGTCTTAAATTTCTGTCCTTCATTCACTTTTAAAATTTCTGTCTTTTATGTGTCTGGCCATCCTACTATTGCATCACAAGGAATTGGGGAAAAGTTAGTCTTTTCCCAACTTATCACTTATATATTAATGGGAAAATCAACTAAGTCTTTTGCCCTTTGGCTTTCTTTCTTTTATCATGTATTTCAGATTGTTAGGTTTCATTGTGATAAGGCTTTCATCCACTACAATATAGTTATCTTTCTTATTAAAGATTCCAAAGCCTATGAAAATATGATCTGCCCCCTTTAGCCAAATAAAATGAATATTTTAAGGGAATAACCTTTGTGCTTCCTGGAAAAGCTTTCAACTCACTGAAATTCTCCTCAGTGATTTTTTCCATTAGTTGTCATAACTAGATCTTTTAGCTAATATCCTTAGATGTGCTGACTACTGATGATCTGAGATTCATGCTAGAAGTTCAGTAGTATATTTATAAGTGCATTATATTTGTTGCTGATGATTCATATTTGAGTATATATTTTTTGTTGTTATTTAACATTACAAAAATATGAAATAAAAATATGTAGGGAAAATTATTTAATTTTTAACTATTAAAGTGAAATTTAGGAATCTTGTTTTGTAGTGCAAAATAAATAAAAAAGAAATGTTTATTTTGATATTTAAAATTTACTAGTAGGTTGCTTTACCTTAGAAAAATAAAAAAAAAGGAACATTCTGTTTTTTACCCTTATTCTAAAATTTAATTTAGAGAGTGGAAATTCAGCAGTGTTATAAAAATATTTCATATTGATTTCTAAAGCTTTTACCTAAGATATAGTTAGATGCTATGCAAAATTGTAAGTTAGCATGAATGTTAATTATTCAAAAGATAGATTGCAATAAAGATACCTATAGAGAAGTAATTTTTTGTTTTTGTTTCAATTTTGCTCCCAGTTCCAACTGCCTGATCATAGAACTTGGGTAAGTTTCCTACTTATATTTTTGACTAAAATAACAGAGCATTAAAAAGAAAACAGCATATTCTAAATTGCTATGCAAACAGAATGAATTCTGAGCCCCTTTCGATGAAGTGATATGGGTTCAGTAATAGTTTTCCAGTTTTGTCAAGCTGTAAAATACTTCCATTTACAATTGGGCATTTAGTGTGCTATAAATTGTTTACAGAAAGAAGTTTATTCTATAAATCTGACCCGTTCCACATAGCTATACTTGAATTATACTCCTTCTGGGCACTTAGTAGCGTGTTGTTAAAAGAGGCTTTGACATGGATCAGGAAATGGAAACAGCCATTATTTGGGGAGCCTGTTAAAGATTCTTTTGATAAACTCCTCAAAATGTAAAACCTGAGGGGCCCTCCCTGATAGTGCAATGGGTTAGGATGCAGCACTGCAAGCTAGCCACAGCCCCTTCAGTGCGAGTTCCATCCCCAGCCTCAGAGGTGATCGCATGATACAGCAGACCTCTCCTGACCCTCCTACTGCTCCTCTCAGCAGTGTACTTCATCACTTTACCTGTTCTACTTCCCACTCTGTCTATGGTGAATCCTCTTGCCACCCCTGCACCTCTGGCTTGTACCACAGTTCTGTATACATAAATAAATAAATCTTTAACAAAATAATTAAAACCCAAACTTGCGTGTAGACAATTCTTGCCATTTGGAGAAATGATTAAATGTTTAAAAATCTATACCTAGTGGTTCTTATAGCATTGAGTCTCATTCCCTGAACTTTCAGTTACTATTTCTAGATAAATCACTTGCCAGTTAATGATACTAGAGTAGTAAGTACAAAGAATATACTTATTTAATTTTTACTTCCATGTAAGCCTTCCATGGAAACAACATATTACATAATTTCCACTAAGTATATGTACTTTTACTTCTTTGTATCTTTATTGCTCAAAATGATACTATTCTGAGGTAGGGGGAAAATCTTGAAGTATAGTTCAATTTTCCTTTACTCACTGTATAATCATATAAAAATAAATTTAAATCAGAACAGTCCAGCAGTTATCTACTTCTTCTATCTCATGTTAGTTTTCCTTTACTAGAAAATTCTTCATTGTGAAATTTGTGGTGAATTTTGATCTTTTCTAAAGTCCATAGACTTCCATAGGCAAAGTTGTACAGTAGGTAGTATGGTTTTTTAATTATTTTGGTCTGTGATTCCAGTGTTACTCATCTGCCTTTCCTGGAAGAGTATCCCGTCTTGAGGCTCATTCCTGCTGATTCTTATGCTACTAAGATAAATAATTATATATTTTCCCTGTATTATCTTTATTATTTTTTTAAGTTTTCTTACATTGTTGTTCATTTTTTACTTTACTTGATTTTTCCTCATAGAGGTAGCCTCTGTAAATATCCTACCACCCTATCTCTTGTAAACCAACATCATGCTCTTTTTTCCTCTTCCCACACATTTTGATGGCTCACTCTCCCTCTCCCCTGCTATAATTCTCAGATCTATAGTTGCCTACAAGTTTTTTTTTCTTTTTAATTTACCCTTTACTCAGTTTTCCTATATTCCTTCTATAAGTTATATCATGCAATATTTTTATTTTCCTTTCTGATTTTTCACCTAGTATAATCCCTTCCAGCTCCATCTATATTGGATCCATTTATCTTTTTTGATTGCTGAGTAGTATTCCACTGTGTATTATATCTATTATATCACATCTTGATTCAGTCATAAGATAGAAGGTTATTTGACAGTGGCTATGTTGTTGACTATTTCATGCAGAAAGTGACATCCCCTCCATAAATAGGTTCTACCAACTTCCAAAACCAATTCATGTTTTAAGTTAGGTTTTCTTACCTGGTAATATAATGGCATAGCAACAGCAATGGCAATGCTTTGAAGATGTTACTTTTTCCTGAATTAGGTTTTTCAGGGTCATGATTTATATTTGTACAATAAGTATTAGTGGTAAATAGTAAACATACTTTTTATAATTGTTAGTGTTTAAAAAACTCTAAGTGATTTCATAATCATGCCTGCCAAATTTGATACATGGAGTGAGATAACCATAAAATATGAATATTTACTTTGTCCACAAATGGCCATAATTTTAAGATTTCTCAAGATTATCAAGTGAATAAATATAGAAAACAACCAATCCTACAAACTTTCCCATCATAAGCTATTTATGAAAAAAATAGTTAGTTTATGATAACTGCATCTGTAATCTAATTTCTAAAATAGTTAACCACATAATTCATGGTATTATTGGACATATCATTTCTTATAATCAGATTGTCACTTTAATAGTTTTAATGACAAACTTCTTAATATCATCAATTATTGGCTGCCAGATAACAAATGTTAAATGCTTAGGGCCCAGTTGATGATATCTTGCCCACTGAAATGTTTTTAAAAATACTAACTTTATTTGACTTGAGAGATAGCTGCATTTTTTTTTTTTTTTTTGGTAGGAGCTAGGAAATTGTGTCTAAATATTACTTTGCGTCAGTATAAAGTTTTAATAGCCTCCTGGGGACTAGAAAGGGGAGAAATGACTTCCTCTTCCAGACATCTGGTGGTAGATACCATCAACAACTGTTATGTATGTCAATAAAAATTACTGTTCCATAGAAAAAAACCCTGTCATTTACTGATTGGAGATTAGCCATGACATTAATAGGACACAGAGCAATACATTTCTAAAACTTTTTCCTCCTTTATTTTTTCCATTCTCAGCAATTTTTTTTTCATAGTAATACACATCACTTTCTTCATTGGGTTCTTCATAATTGAGAAAAATACATGTTCTATTCTATTCCATTTATCCCAATTCTTGGTTTTATAATTGCCAAACCAGTTTTAAAATAAATTTCAAAGCATATTACTTTTGTACAATGCTTGGTGTTTCAGGAGAAATATCATATGATTCAGCCCAGCTAGCCCAAAAAAGTTGGGGTTTTAGCCAGTACTCTAGATAAACTCATTTTAATCCTATACCTTAACCCACCACATAGGCCAACACTAATGTTGGCCACAGAATCACTAAGCTACCCCCAAATGGCAGATGTCTAAGTCACTTCCATCTATACTGATGGAGTAGCATATTCTTTCCTGCTGAGGTCAAGTGCTATGGAGCAAATTCTTATGAAGATGAAAGGAAGGATTCAGCAATGGCTTTTATGTTGCTTTAGCGGTTGCCTATACTTCAGCTACCAGAAGTGGTGTGTGTGTGTGTGTGTGAGTGAGTGTGTGTGCGTGTGAGAGAGAGAGATGTTAATAGTTGCCCTGATTTCCATCTTCCTTTTCTTCCTATACCCACTCCAATTTAATCCTCTTTTTATTTGACACTAGAAGCCAAAGGTGGGTGTAGCTTATAAGAGAGGTTCTTGGGTAACCCCTATTCTTTTTCCTATTATCTTTAAGAATGTCATTATTTAGTCATCAAGCCCATAAGATATTTCTTGTTTCCTGATGGTTTTCCCAAATCGAAACAGTTTGAGGTAAAGTAATCACAGTGATCTTTCTTCAAAAGGAGCTATTAGCAGTTACTAAAGCAAGACACATTTCTCAACAGCCAATTGCTCTTAAAAAACTTGAAGGGTTTGTAGTTTATATGTGCTAGAGATAAAAGCTGAGAATAATAATTGTCGTGAGAAAGCTCTTTTCCATATTAAAGGAAAAGTATTTCTATAAGATATATTGCCACAGGAACCAAGTATGTCAGCAGGGTGGACTCTCAAATGATTTAAAACCACTAGATAATGAAACTTTACTCAAATATTAAATGTATATAAATAAAACATTTATAATCATCACTCTTACACTTAACGTTCTTCAATAAATATATGCAATCATGACCTTTACCCTTGCTTGTAACTGCTAATCAGCTTGAAGGCCAGGGGTCATTTTTCACTCAGACAATTTATTCCATAGTGACTAGACTATCAAAATGATTTTCAGCAAGGGGCAATTAGAAGGAATACATGCAAATAAAACAGTATCATAAAATATTTCTGGATTGATTTTTAATAAATAAAATACAAAGTGATATGAAAATGCTAATGTCCTGACGAGAGGGAGATAATGACCTGATTCTGCAGGGACAGACCCTCTCCAACCTCTCTGAGCAGCAGCATCATTCCATATCTCTGCCCTGTGATCAGTATGTGTCAAAATCTTTCATAGTGACAAATGTGCTGTCCACTTGCATCTGTGGAGAATGTTTTAGCAGCTGAGTGATTATGAATCAAACCCCTGAGCTTATAGCCCCTACCGCCTCCCAATGCGTTCACATTTGTCGGCTGACAAGTAAATGTATCTTGACTTTCCTCTGAGAATTTTTTGCACATTGTTTGATGAAAGACATTTGGCAAATTGGCAGTGGTACCCTGTACATTGCAATTTGTAGCTAGCATTAGGAGTCTGGGCATGAAATGAGAGGGCAGGCTCTGGGATAAAGGGAAAAGAAAGAGCTAACTACAACATGAATAGTCATTTGAAGAATCAAGCATACAATATTCCCTTTGTAAGGAGAGGCTCATGTTCAGGCCATTCCATTAAGATTTTGCTCCAGTTTAAGAAGTCAGTGGTATTGTGTCCAGCAGCTGGTCTGTGAAATATTTACTTTTCTTTTGGGGTAGGAGGTATTGCCTTTTATTTTTAGCCTGAACTCATAAATTGGCCTCCCTCTCAGTCCTGCCATCTCATCAACAAAAGACTCATCCTTATTGGCTGAACAGTTTTCGTGTTGGGTTGTTACCATTTTTAATCCCTGCGTGGAGTCTTCTGGTCTACCACCCCAGCTCTTTGTGAAACATTTTGAGTGCAGACAGCGTGTAAACACCCTTTCAACAGCTTTATCAGTTCTCTGAGAACCAGATACATAGTGGGTGAGTTGATTTAATAGGATGGCCTGATAATCTCCATTTCCATTTAAAAATTCAGTAGTAAGCAGCTTCCAAGTAAAATGTGGACAATGAGTAAGGGATGTTTCTGGAAGATCCAAGGAAAGAGGACTACCACTATCTATGCATGATAAGGACCAAACTAACTTAAAATTAAAGACTATTCCCTCATTGTAATTTTGGAAATATGTATGCCAGAGGGCAACAATTTGAAGATTTTTAACAAAATTAAATAGGGTGTTAGAGATCAGAAATTAGACAAGATAATTTTTTTTCCCAAGAATATTTAAGACAGTGGTTAATACTAATTGTACCCTTATTTTATGATATCCTTGTCAAGTTATGTCATATTCTTTATAGTAACATGTCATGGTCATTGCAAGTCAAGTTATGTTTAGAACAAATGACTATTTCATTAAAATTTGTATATGATTCTTTGTAAAAGCTTGTATGTATTTAACATTGTATCAGGAAAAAAACCTCCTCACACATTTGGTTTTTTCTTTATGCATTGCAAACATTTAACTTGAGCTGTAACTATGGAGAACTTGGTATTTTTCATGCTGAGAGTTTTTTTTTTTTTCATGAGACTCTATGCATCCTATGGTTTTAATTACCTAACTAATGCATTTAATGCATTTCCTGTAATTTTCAGTTCTCTGTTGATGCCCATGACATAATATAAAGTCTGTCACTTGATTTTATAAAAATCTTTATTATTTCATGCATTTCATTGCTCATTTGTGTACCAGATAACACATTACACAGGTAGACATTCAAAAATGGTCTTACAAAGGTCTTGTGAAAAAGTACACTCAGCATTTTATAATTGTAATTCTACCTTTATTTCCAGAATTGATGAGGTCTTTGTTGTTGGTTTAATATGGGGACACTATAGCTTCTTTCTACAGTTCTTGTGTTCAACAGATTTGACACTTCCATTTTATTAGTGATGTTCTTGGTCTGATAGATATTATGATGTAACAAGAGATATCAGACATTTCACATTTTTATGTGTTTACCTTTCAGATGTCAGCTATTGAAAATATGGCAGAGAAGCTCGAAAGCTTCAGTGCTCTGAAACCTGAGGCCAGTGAACTTCTACAGTCAGTTCCTTCCATGTTTAACTTCAGAGCACCTCCCAACGCCCTGCCAGAGAACCTCCTGCGGAAAGGAAAAGAACGCTATACCTGCAGGTAACTGCACACTTAATTAAGCCTGCTTTCCCAAAATCTCCCCTCTGATTTCAAAAGAGCCTGCTGTTTGTTTTGGAAATTATTCTTGATTAGATGATTAATAACATACATGATAGATCTCAAGCACTTCAAAGTGCTTGTTATTTAGTGAAATATAAAAAATAGTGGTTTTAAAAAATTATTATTAAATGAGAATTTTAACACAGGCCATTTGGTTGTGATAAATGAGGTTGGAAACTGTCCAAGTACTATCTACTTGTTTTGCTTTGATATTTATGAATTTTCTTTCATAGTTAATTATTTGCATGCAAAGGTATACTACTGTCCTCAAGCATACATTTATTAATTGTCATGGCATTGAAAAATAAGACCATTAATGAAGGATGAATAAGGTTGATAAGTGAAGAAAATAGTTAGAGTCTTGTAACTCATCAGTAGTATAGTAAAGCCTGATTTTTGTTTCTGTTTTTTCTTTTTAATAAATTGTGCTTATAAGTTCTGAAGTGTCTTCAGAAATTTGTGGCATCTGACACAAGCATATCAATTTATCTGCTCTTTTGAAAATGTGTCACTTTCTTTCCAGAAAAGCTTTTATAAGAACATACCTTGATGGATGAGGTCTCAGAATCTTGTCTGATCTGATCCCGCTCAATGTACAAAGAGTTGACACTATGGCTAACATGTAAAATGAGCTGAAACATTTGAAATATGTTTACTTCAACCCAGAATCACAGCCTCTTGTCATTTTTTTTAGCCCTTGTCTGGTTCAGTTTTGTGAATATAAAGATACAGAGTTAATAAAAGAGGCAAATGGTGGGGGTGGGGGAAGGGAGTGTCATCAAAATGAAAGTCTATTTTCATAAGCTGCTTGCTTATGCATGAGAAAATTTAACCAGATCTCATAACACACTCTTTATTTGTAGAGTTATTTATATCTGTAGAATGACTTTGTGGTAAATTTTAAATACCAAAGACATGTGAGTTCCATGCAAGATTAATTAAGTCAGGAATAAGCATCTGGCTTCTATGCAGCTGGAGTGAAATAAAGTCGATTGTGCTGACTTTCTCTTATAAACATCTTCTCATAACAGATACTGTGGCAAGATTTTTCCAAGGTCTGCAAACCTAACACGGCACTTGAGAACCCATACAGGAGAGCAGCCTTACAGGTGTGATGATGACTTTTGCTAAATATTTTGATATATACTGTAAAAATTAAAATAGACCCATGAGAAGAATTTTAAGATGCTACTTGTTTTTATGTCTTAATATGTCTATTTAATTTTGTGTCAAAGAACAATGACTAATACAAAAAAAAATTAGGAGATACCTAATTAGTTAATCAAGACTTTTTATATTTCAGTATTAAGCTGACAATGCCTAGTGCAGGGTATGCATTAAAAAATAGCTATTTGGGCCCTCCCTGGTGGCACAGTGGGTTAAAACACAGCACAAAGAAGCTTAAGCCACTTCCGCATGAGTTTGATCCCTGCCTGCCCCAGAGGAGATCCACATGGCGTGGCAGACCTCTCCTGACCCGCCCGCTGCTCCTTTCAGCAGTGTACTTTGTATATCTGCCTATTCTGCTCCCCACTCTGTCTCTGTTGAATCCTCTCACTCTCCGCATCTCTGGCCTGTACCCCAGATCTGTACAAATAAATAAATAAATCTTAAAAAAAATAGCTATTTAAAATTTTTCTTAAAATTACTTCAGTGTTTTAAATAATTAGTGCAGTTTTTTTTAAAGATTTATTTATTTATTCATACAGAACTGGGGTACAGGCCAGAGATGTGGAGGGTGAGAGGATTCACCAGAGAAAGCGTGGGGAGCAGAACCAGGCAGATCAAGGAAGTACACTGCTGAGGGGAGCAGTGGGCAGGTCAGGAGAGGTCTGCTGCGCCATGTGGTCACCTCCGGGGCAGGCGGGAATCGAACTCATGCTGAAGTGACTTTAGCTTCTTAGTGCAGTGCTTTAACCCGCTGCGCCACCAGGGAGGACCCTAGTGCAGTTTTTAATTGACAATAATCATAGCAATACAATTTTCCTTCTCCAAACAAGACTCCTCTGGCAGTTAACATTTTGCCATCTTTGTTTTCCCAGAGGAGCTAATTTAGTGTCCATAGATTCCATTAGAGGGTTCAAAGAATAAACTTTTAACCTGGGAGGACAACAACAAAAGAAGTGGAGAGAGTGGTAGAGCAGGCAAAATAGAATAGAATATATTCTTAGAAGAAGAGGGGAGATCCCACAAATAATTATTAAAGAGCAACTTAACTTATTTCGAAAAACATCAATTACCTGACACGGAAACACTGGGCCACCTTTGTTCAGTAAAGAATGAAAGGGGCTTAAAATCTCCCTTTCAGTTTTATTTTGTAATCTGTATTATTAATAGACCACACCATGCACAGAGATTTAGGCATTCATAAATGATCTTGAAGACTCCTTTGATTCATATATTATATCCAGTAATTAAGAACTACTAATTTATTGGCATTGAGCAATATGCCTTTTTTAAATTTAGGAATATTCAACTTTTTGACCAAAATATTAGCAAAGAGAATATATTGGGTGACTGATGATTATTGGTTAGAAGATCCTTAATGGCTGATTTTATTCATGTTAGAGTAGCTGATGTCTTTTAGATTTAGAATATTCCCTTTGTATACAAACAGAAAATTGGGAAAATGTCAAAGACAAAAATCTCTTTTTTTCTCATGTTTCCTGTAAACAGTGTTTTGAGTGAAAACTGCTAGAATATTTGACTATATGCTTACTACTATAAATATTTCCTAACTTATTCTGCTTAACTTAAAAGATTAATGCTAAATTTACAGTAGTTCTCATTGAAGTGGATCTTGGAGGTTGACAAAGTTATTGTAGAAATTCCTTCCTATGCCTCTATTTAAATTTACTTCTTTAAAGTAGAGGCTTAAATATTTAAACTACCATCAGTTAGTTAAATAGGGTTTTACACACTTTAAAACTAGTATTGTAGTGAAAAAGTTGAGGGATCTTATGATGCTAAAGCAGTATTTACTGATTTAATTTTTTCACGGAGGTAAGATTGATTAATACTACTATATATATATATTTTTTTTTTTTAAGATTTACTTGTTTATTCATAAGGAACTGGGGTACAGGCCAGAGATGTGGAGGGTGAGAGGATTCACCACAGACAGAGTGGGTTGCAGAACAGGCAGATCGACGAAGTACACTGCTGAGGGGAGCAGCGGGCGGGTCAGGAGAGGTCTGCCACGCCATGTGGTCACCTCCGGGGCAGGCGGGAATCGAACTCATGCGGAAGTGGCTTTTTAGCTTCTCAGTGCTGTGCTTTAACCCACTGCGCCACCAGGGAGGGCCTATAATTTAAGGAAATAAATTCATACTTTTTCACCCACCGCAGAAGACTCATATTCTTCCACTGTAGTCTAGTAGGGCCCCTCCCCACTTTGATCCTCCTCACCTTCACCCCCCAATCTGGCAGCCTCAATTCTGCCAGCAGATGTCTAGGGTTTGCTTTGGCTTAATTATATTTGATCCTTTGCTTTGTTTCTTTATATCTCACCTATCAGTGAAAACATCTAGTATTTGACCTTTCCTTCTAATTAATTTCATTTAATACTACAGTTCTATCCATATAGTTGCAAATGGTAAGATTTTTTTTTAAATATATATATATATATAGATAGATAGTATAGGTTGTTATATACATATGCCACATCTTCTTTATCAACCCATCTGACCTTGGCATTTAGGTTATTCCCATAATTTGGCTATTGGAAATAGTGCTGCAATTAACATAGGAATGCATATATCCCTTTGAACTAGTTTTTTTTTTAATATTTATTTATATATTTAGTAGAACTGGAGTATAGGCCAGAAGTACAGGGAGTAAGAAGATTCGCTAGAAACAGAGTTGGAGCAGAGCAAGCTGACCTATTGAGATGCACTGCAAAGGGAACAGTGGGTGATATAGGAGAGGTCTGTTGCACCATATATGAAAGGTCATCTCCCTGGCCAAGGATCAAACTCGGGCCACAGCTGTGGTAGCGCTGAGATTTAACCACTATTCCACCAGGGAGACATTGAGCTCCCTGTGTTTTGCATTTTTGGGAAGAGTGAAATTGCTGGACCATATAGTAGCTATATTTTTAAAAACCTCCGTACTGTGTTCCACAGGGGCTGAAGAAGACTCTATTTCAAACAACATTGCATCACACTCCTTTTTCTCCACATCCACCACCAATACTTGTTTCTAAACTTTGTATTATAGATTATCCTCACAGTTGTGAGGGGGCATCACATTGTGGTTTTGATTTACATTCACTTGATGAGTGATACTGAGCACTTTTTAATGTGTGTTGGTCCTCTGTATGTCTTCTTGGGAGAAGTGCTTTTTTAGTTCTTCTACCCTTAGTTTTCAGTGGGTTATTTGTCTTCCTTTTGTTGACTTGCACACGTTCTTTGCAGATATATATCTTATATCTTAGATATAAGCTTGTTTTATGTAGGATGTGTAAATATTTTCTTCCATTTAGTAGAGTGTTGTTTTGTTTTTTATGATAGTTTCTTTTGCTGTGCAGAATATTTTTAATTTGAGGAGAACAGATGTATCTACTGAAATACACTGCTGAGAGGAGCAGTAGGTGAGATAGGAGAGGCATGCTATACTATGTGGCTTAGCTCCCTACCTGGAGATCGAACTCATGCCACAGTGGTTGGTGATAGCTTGATAGGACTGAGATTTTTGACCCCTATGCCAACAGGGAGGCCCCCGTGACCCATTTATCCTATTTATTTATTTATTTATTTATTTATCTTTGCTTTTGTTTTCCTTATTGTTGGAGTTGAATCCCTAATGATATAAATGAAATCATAGGGTGTTTTACCTATGTTTTCTGCTACATAGTTTATGGTTTAGATCTTAATTTCAAATATTTAATTAATTTGGGTTAATTTTTATGTATATCATGAGATAGTGTCTAATTTCACCTTTTTGCTTGTGGTTATCCAAGTTTTCATCACCATTTGTTAAAGAGGTTTTCCTTTCTCCATTGTATACTCTTGGCTCCTTTGTTGTAAATTAACTGTTCATGCAAGTGTAGGCTTATTTCTGGCTCAGTTCTATCCTATACATTTGGGGTGCTTATTTTTATTATAATATCATGCTGTTTTAATTACTATAGTTTTGTAGTATAGCTTGAAATTTGGGTGTGTGATAACTCCATTCTTTTCTTTTGCTCAAGATTGCTATCATTCATTATTTGGGGTCTCTGATACTTCCACGTGATTTTAATAATGTTTGTTCTATTTTTTTGAATAATTCCATTATAATTTTGACAGGGGTTGCACTGAGTCTACATTACTTTACACAATTCTTTTAAGAGGGAAAAATTAAGTCAGTCCTTGAGTTGGTTTATTGATACCATGCCAAAATAACTAGTTTCACAGATTTATTTTCCCCACTGAACAAACTGACTTCTGGCATCACATAGAGACAGCCGTAGAAGAAGCCCAAACACTTCAAGTTGGAATGGGGTGATATCTGATGTAGAGCACTCAAACCACAGAGTCTGCATTCAGAAGTGGAAGAAGAAGGACCCTTCACACATGAAAGAATGAGTTAAGGATTCTGGCTGCTAAGTTAGAAAAGTCATCTGGAGAAAGCTGGTTATTTTCCTTCCAGAAACACGTACACACAAATTACATAAATATGTAATACAATTTGTATTTGCTTTAAAACACTAGAGAAAAATATCCATAAGTTACCACTTTTAATTCTCAAGGGTAAAAGGTAGGAGTGAGGAGGGGATTTTATTTTATGATCAAAGGAGAAATTCCAAATGCTTTCTGATTTTTTTTTTCCACATAGAAGACAGAAACATTAAATTAATGTATAGCAAGTACTCTCCTGAAAAAAGTAATATGGTTCAAAACTTCTATAGATCCTAAGAAAAATACAAATGGAAAGTTGGAGGGAACAGAAAGAGTGACTGCTAATGAAGACTTGTTCTAATTCCAAAAGAGAACTCTAGTGACCCTTTTACATTTTTGGGTAACAGTTGAAAGGTTAAGGGTAAAGGTTTGGGAGCCACTAATCACTACAGATTACAGAAATCACTGTCTTTGTTATGCAATTAAACTATTTGTATTACCTTAATTTTAAAAGTTTGGAACACTTACGAAGACAATGAGACTTCCTTCGAGATTAGTAATTGAGAAAATGAGTTTGATAGAAATTGTCAATTAAACTGAAATTTTGAAATAAAAATGACCCTTTTTACTTTAAGAATAGTTGAATTATTTTCATGTTTATTTACAAAGGATTTAACTTACACTAAGCAGAAAATAAGACAGTGCTACTTAATGTCCATAATTTTGCGAAGTTTTAAAAGAGCATTGCAATTACCTTGATAAATTTTGGAGAAATCATCAATATTTTATTATGGCTTTTCCTGAAGTCATGAAAGACCTTTTAGGCAATCAAAGTGTACCTTGGGTATTGAATTCTTGATGGTATGAAGAGTTTTCTTGCCTATGTTCTATGACTCATCATTTTGATTTCTAGTTCACTATTCTTGAGAAATATATTTGGTTTTGTTTGCTAATATTTTCTCTGTATTTATTTTTCAGATGCAAATACTGTGACAGATCATTTAGCATATCTTCCAACTTGCAAAGGCACGTTCGCAACATCCACAATAAGGAGAAGCCTTTTAAGTGTCACTTATGTGACAGGTGTTTTGGTCAGCAAACCAACTTAGATAGACACCTAAAGAAACATGAGAATGGGAACATGTCTGGTAGGTAATCAGTTGTGCTCTCATGAGAAAAAGACTTGATATTTTTAACCTTTCTTCTACCATTTTACCTTGACACCAAGAACAGATCTTGTAGCTCACTTCCACACAACTTTAAATGATGTAGTCCTTGTACAAATACAAATACAGCTCAGAGTCTTATTTGAATTATCTTTTTTTATTTTCCTGGATTCATCCCAATGGGCAATTTCAAGCAGAGAACTAGTATTCATGGGAGATGTAGGAATCAAGATTTCCTAAATGGCAAGAAACAGTCTTTTTTTTTTTTTTTAAAGATATATTTATTCGTACAGAACTGGGGTACAGGCCAGAGATGCGGAGGGTGAGAGGATTCACCAGGGACAGAGTGGGGAGCAGAACAGGCAGATCGACGAAGTACACTGCTGAGGGGAGCAGTGGGCAGGTCAGGAGAGGTTTGCCGCGCCATGTGGTCACCTCTGGGGCAGGCGGGGATCGAACTCATGAGGAAGTAGCTTAAGCTTCTTTGTGCTGTGCTTTAACCCGCTGCGCCACCAGGGAGGGCCAAGAAACAGTCTTTCTAACTAATGTTACATACATGGCCCCCAACCATAGGAGGATTTCCAGAATGGCACCCAAAATACCATGCTCTGCATATAACCTAGATATTATGGCTGCTTTTATAGGGCTGCTGTTCAGAAAATCTCTCGAGGATAACTTTCTTAGAAATTGGCAGCAAAGAGTGTCAATATGGTCAGACTAACCCATATTGCAAATGATGGGAGTATGTGGTTTAATCCCATCATATAACAAATGATGGGAGTATGTGGTTTTAATCACAAATTCTGATGTAAATTAATTTAAAAGTAGCAAAATAGCTAGCTTTCATGAATTCAGACCTACCTGCACATAGATAGCAAAAGTATGGTAGGTTTTCTTGCTTAGAGCTTATAAGAGTTAGAAAATGAGTCATTAAAATTGCCTCTAGCATTAGTTCATGGAGCTCACTTGTGCAAGCACTATTTGTTTTTAGAGACTCAAAGAAATGACTTGGATATGGAGGCAGGAGATAAGTACGGCATTCAGGAAAAGACATTTTAAGAACATAAAATAGTTACATTTATATAAAGTAGTAAATTTAAGGAAAGTATTCTATTTTTAATCTTCTTTCACTATTCAGGCATATAGCAGCTCTTACTCTTAGATGGCTACTACTTCAAAATGTATACTATTCATTCCCCTCAAAATGAAAATAAAATAAAATCTGGAATTTTAAAATACCAGAGTTTAGAGACAGAAGTCTAATGCCATACAAAAGTGGCAGACACTTTCTGTCTGCATCTTTAAGCATATCCCCTCATTTTTCTACTCAAATATTTTTTTAAGATTTATTTATTTATGCATATCGAACTGGGATATAGGCCAGAGGTGTGGTGACTGAGAGAATTCACCAGAGACAGAGTGGAGAGCAGAACAGGCGGATTGACAAAATACACTGCTGAGGGGAGCAGCAGGTGGGTCAGAAGTGGTCTGCC
>NW_004567104.1:7333624-7357648 GCF_000260355.1 Condylura cristata | reverse complement strand
ATTTGTAAGGAACATAAGAAAGTTAAAGGTGCAAGGAAATAGACTCATGTCATATCACAGGTTCAATACTGTACTCTTAATACTAGTTCATACCAATTCCTAGGTTAGTCTACTCATGGCTTAGTGAACTAAATCAGAAAACAGAATCTTCAGCATGTCCTCAGTTAAAAGTATGCTAGCATATTTAAGCGATAATTGCATTTTGACTGTGACCAGAACTGACCATGCAGTTTCTTCTGGAAGAATCTATTTGAGTGCTCTATAATTTTCCTCACTTTATTTCCACAATAAATAAAAATGTTCCATGTCATAGAGGAGGTAGGAAAAAGCTGGTGGGAGAAATTACATCTTTGAGAGGTAATAATACATGGGGTTTCAGTCCCAAGGGATTTTTTTCTTTTTTTTAAATGTGAATTATAGTAAATTGTAGAGACTTTGATCTCTTAAATTACCATGAATATTTGAAGAAACCTGTTTTGGGATCCAGCACTGATTGGATTTATAAAGAATTCAAAATGGATTCAAAATAGGTTGCTGTATAAATAATGGCCTTTTTCATAAAAGAGAAATTTCCCTCAGGTACGGCTACATCGTCTCCTCATTCTGAACTGGAAAGTACAGGTGCGATTCTTGATGACAAGGAAGATGCTTACTTTACAGAAATCCGAAATTTCATTGGGAACAGCAACCACAGCAGCCAGTCTCCCAGAAACACAGAGGAGAGGTAAAGTTTCTTCTTCAGTGCTATGACAATGTTACCTGAAAAATCATTAAACGCTAACGTTTGAATCTTAATTTGAAGAAAATAAGTAAATGTTATGTCTTCTGAAAAGAAGGATGTTTTCAAATACACTTGCTACCCTTACTCTGTGATGTGCCTAGTACTGCCACCAGCAGCTGTAATATATTTAGTTTTTTAGTGCAAACTGACAATATTTTTCTAAGCACCTTGTATGTATTAATTTAATTATTATAATTACTTTATGATTGCATGGTTATTATTATGTAATTTTATCAGTGAAGGAATGAAGACATTGGAGGTTAAATAATTGGCCAGAGGTCATATATTAAGTAATAAATGGTATTCGGTCTGGCTGTCTGGTTCTGGAACCCCAGCTTTCAGTAATATGCTGTGCTGTCTCTCTTGATAGTTAATTAGCTTATTTTATCTATACTTGCCAAGTGGGAAAAAAAGCCACATAGAGGTTACTACTAATGTCATGCAGTGCATAATTACAGCTAATATATGAATATGTATGGCTCTGTATATAAATATATGTGTGTGTGTGTATATATTAGTATATATATGTTAATAGGGGGTGAGGAGGGAGAAAACAGATGATCAGAAGTACAAAGCAGTAAGGAGAAGTAAGGAAATCACAATCTTATATTTACAAGATACAAATGAAACACAGAATGAAAATACCATTTGAGTTCTGAGATGCTTATTCAGAATTTCTGGATTTTGGCTGGAGATTGTGAGCCCTTATAGGTAGAGTGCAACATCTGGCCTCAACATGTCTAAACAGTACAGAAGTAAAAAGATTGAGTCATCTGACTTTTTCCCCTCAACTCCTATCAGACAACTTTTGATGAATAATTTACTCCCCATAAATTGCCACATTTGAAAGCATAATTAACAAATAGGTTTTCGTAATCATGTTGGCTTTGTTACTTTTGGTTTTCATCCATGCACTCTTTTGTTCTTTTACTTTTTCTTTCATTTTTTCAAATAGCAATTTCAATCCATTCAAGCTAGCAAGTTGGCAGTGGATCTGGAAACTAATAATTTATGTCTGGGCAAAACATGTTTTCATCTTTCTTTGATAAAAGAGGTTAAGAGATTAGTTATACAAAAAGTTCAATAAAATATGACATTTTCTGGTCAACTGGATTTTTACAACGTGCGTCTGTCACACCCAAGCTTGTTTACTTAATTATTTTACCACGAGTAATCTAAAAATTCAATTATACTGATTTTTATATGGCAAATAATGGGAGTGCATTGATATTTTATTTTTCATAATTTGAAAAATGTTTACATAAAATATGAAATTCATACATGAATTTAACTATAAGTTAGCAGTCTCAGTGACTTTTCTAAATTAGTGTAAAAGTAAAAGAATAAGTCATCTCGGGGCACCTGGATGACTGTAATGGTTCGATCTTTACCAGGTTCTCTGAAATTGGGCAAGCCCCCTTACTTTCCTCATCATATACATGGAAAGGATGAGCTTCAGGGGAAATTTTCTTTAGTTCAAAACGTCTATCATTATTTTGAAACTGAATTTCAACATTTAAATTTTACTGTGAAACAAATTTTCTTTGCACTTATTTTAGTGTTCACTTTCAAACTCAAGTTTATCCTCATTTCATAAATGCTCAAATGTATGATGCTGGTACTTCCATGTAACTAAACTATTTTTTGCAACTAAACTTTTGAATCACGTATTAACTTTCTTGTAAAGACCAACAGATATCATGCATAACTTTTTAAATATAGTCTTGTTTTTCATCATTACATTAGATATGCTTGTCAAGTCAGCAAACTTCAAGAGATATTGGGGCAATTATTTTTTTTTAGCTCATGTTCCCACCCCAGTGTTATCCTGGAAAACTAGAGATATTTTTGCACTCAGACCATCAAGGATCATTTGAAAATACAGTACAAATAAGTAAATTCGCAGACACTTCCAAATTTGGGTAGAGTGGCTAAATGGCAAAAACACTGATGTCACTTAGAAATCCCAAAAACCAGCTGATCCTTGACAGCTACTTTCACATTTTCTTAGAAAGCTTAGATTCACTTTAGGCTTATGTGTTAAAGATTTTGTCAATGTTTCAGGGAGATAAGTTTTCCATAAATCTATCTATATAAGTGGTGGGCATTTATCTGATAATAGTTAATAGTATATAGAGAAAATGTCCATGTGCTTTTTTATATTATTACATAATAATATCATTTATCAGGCAAAGGCCTGATAAGGAATAGAAGACTGAAATTGTTTTCCCAGTTCTGCCAGAGGTTCCATTTATATTCTGAATAATCATCCACTCTTTTCTTTATTTTCTCATTTGAGAAGTTAAATTATTTTCCCATCATTCCCATAAAGTATAAACAGAGCTTATAAGTGTTCTAGGAAGACATAATAAAGCTAATTGCACATTTGAAAGTGGGACCAATTTTTGGATCTTGTGTTTTTTATGCTTTTCAAAGAATGAACGGCAGTCACTTTAAGGATGAAAAGGCTCTGGTAACCAGCCAAAGTTCAGATTTACTGGATGATGAAGAAGTAGAAGATGAGGTGCTGTTAGATGAGGAAGATGAAGACAATGACATTACTGGGAAAACAGGAAAGGAGCCAGTGGCAAGTAATTTACATGAAGGAAACCCCGAGGATGACTATGAAGAAGCCAGTGCCCTAGAGATGAGTTGCAAGACTTCGCCCATGAGGTGAGTGCCCCACAACACTGGTCAGTCAGCAAATGTGAGTCCACATGTAAGATGACAGTTTCTTCTGTCTGCTTCTCCATCAGAACAATATTTCAGTGATAAGAAATATATGAGAAATAAATGATAAAAATAAAATTTGAAGTAGAGAGGCATACTCTGTGTATTATTTTTAAATAGAAAACTAAGGGGACCATCAATATAACCCAAAAGGACATAAAAACAACTGTGTTTTGACTAACCTGAGATAGGAAGGTTATTTGAGGATTATATAAGCACACAATCAAGTAGTTAGATTTTACTTATAAAACACCAACAAAAGTAGAGATTTTTATATATTTTTTTACTTCATTCTAGTATGATTTTAATCAGATATTTAATGAGGTAAATTCCATGTAGTCTGTATAGGTGATAGATGATAAATGGTAAAAGTTACACAATTAATTTAATGAGAATATTATATTTTAAATTGATAGTTAGCATTGATTAAATATTGACATAACTGACTTTAATATAAATTAAAAACATAAACTCTGTCTCCACTGCATTGGTGACTTAACATGTCATTGACTTTGAACAATTTATTTGAAATATATGCTTGAGTTTAGTTATGAAAAATTTTAAAGGATATATATTTTAAAATATTTGCAAGCATTTTAAAGCACCCGATAATTAATGTACATTAGTTTATATTGCAAATACAATATGAAATTTGACAGCTGTATGGATTCAAATGAAAAGTGATTTGGTTGAATGACAGGCTGAAAAAGAAAAAAAAAGAAAACAAACTCTGTGCTTTCCTACTGATTCATTTTAGGTATAAAGAGGAAGAATATAAAACTGGACTTTCTGCTTTAGATCACATAAGACACTTCACAGATAGCCTCAAAATGAGGAAAATGGAAGATAATCAGTATACTGAAGCCGAGCTGTCTTCTTTTAGTACTTCCCATGTGCCGGAGGAACTTAAACAGCCGTTACACAGAAAGTCCAAATCACAGGTACATATTTTCCTACAGGATAGAATCACGGTGACACTGTGCATGAGAATGTACATTTCCTTTGATTACCAAAAGCAGATATCCTACCTGGCAGTATTCTAGCATCTGAACACATTCAGATGTTTCCATCATATTGTTCCCATCCTTTTACTCTGTCTATGATTGAATTTAAAAACAATGAACCAATGCAGCAAATAATATGACTGAATTTTGCACAGAAACTTCTGGTAATGAATCTTATCCTACAGTAATCTTTTCTCTACTTAGAAATTCTTTTAACTTCTGTAAGGTAGTTTACAATGTTTGCTCGCATCTATTTATATTTATTTCTGTATTATTTAGTAATTGCTTTGTGTCTAATTTTTAACATGATTTTACCTTCTTACTTTTTGTGAGTGAACTTTGATCTTTATTTTTTTTATCTCCTATTGTATATAATTAATTAGCAAGCCACCTAGTTATAGAATCTAGGAACAAACTGAGAGTCAGAGTTAAAATTAGTCTCTGAAAGTCTGCAGCAACTTAATAGCAAACCTAGAAGTAAAACTTCCTAATTTTTATTGAAGGAATGACTAAGACCCAAGTTTATTGGTTATACATCTTTCTGTCATAACTATGGTAAATAAAATTTGTCCATCCCAGGATCCATAAATTCCAGTTAGTGAATATCATTTCATTAATTCCTTTATAAAGTAAAGAAAGTAAAGTTATTTTCTGCTTGATACGCACAACCAACCACATCGTTCTCTTCAGGTCAACAACAGGAACAAAAAGAAACATTCTATTATTACTGTATTATTGATCACTTCATTTTAATTGCTTGATCCATTAGTTCACTTTGAGGGTCACCCAGCATATCAAAGAATATGATCATATTGGTTTATCCATTTGGAAATGTTGTCTAATTTGCTCACATGTTGAGGACTGAACTTTGATTGTAAATGTGGCCATATCCCTGCTAAGTTGGTAACAACATTTTTCAAAGTAAACAATACATATTCTTAAAGTATTAGTCAATTTAGTTAAAAGACTAAGATGTGTGATAATAGGCAAAAATTGAAATAAAAGCAGTCATCTCTCAGGACTGTAGTTACCCTCTTTGTGAACTTGTGGGCACGGCCTCAGGACTACAGCTACTGTCTCCGCAGTGTAAAGAGAGGCAAGTGGAGAAGACATCTAAGATCTCTTCCTGCTGTGTGACTCCAAGGGGAAATTGTTTTGTTTTGTTTTTTTTTTTCTATTGTTGGCATTAAAGGTAATCTAACCAGAGGAAACACATCATTTTTACTTCGAGTCAACCAGAAGAGATAGCTAGTATATTTTTTAAAACTATTGATTTCTTTCTTGCTAGATGATCAAGTATATTGGAGGGATGCAGATTTTCTCATTAAAAAAAATGTTATTTTCACTATTTACCAACTCATTTTGAATTCTAATACAATAGGTTAAATTTCCTGAAACTGTCAGATGTGGTAGAAAGTAGAAGAACCTGAGAACCCAGAGATAATGGCTATAAGAAATTTCAATACCAGTGTTTTGACATAAAATACCTATGCTGTTGGACCACCAATTATCTTTGCAAGAAATGCTAGCATTTTGTAATCCTAGCTCATATCTTTTTACTATTTTATTTTACTAATATATTTATGTATTAGCTTGAAAATGTTCAGACCTTATTGCAAACCAACTTTGTTTCATGAGACGCTTCATCTTTCATTCAATAGTTATTAAGCTGTCAGACAAAGAGGCTGGGCACTGAGCCTTGTGCATGAAATATTATTTCTTGACTACCAAAATGCAGATATTGTATACTTGCCATTTTCTAGAATCAGAATGGGTTCAGATACATTACTCAAAGCATTCATATATTTATTCTGTGCTGATTAGAGTGGTTGAATCCTGAATAGTTGAAAATACAACAGTGGCTATACTCTTCATGGAATCTTCTCAGAAAAACTCTATTCTTAAAAAAGTTGATTTCATGATGATCGGTAATGTTTATGGCAGGCTTTGAGCTAAGTACTTTATGTAAGTTAGTGCTGTTATTCCACCACGACTTTTGGAAACAAGCATTATCATCAGTGTCTCCATTTTATGTAAGGAAATTTTCCCTGAAAGGATGAGAAGCTTGCCTAAGGTCACGTTTAGTTTAGTTGTGTAAAAGCAGTTTAGAGCTCAGATTAAAATTCAGGATTCCAAAATCTTCTCTATAACTTTTTATCTTTCCCCAAATTAGAATATTCTTAAAGCTATTTTTTTATCTTACTACCTAAAGTAGGGACATAATTAGAATAGATAAAGTTCAGTGCTTGCCTAATCCATACCTTAAGCTTTAAGGGCAAAGAGTCTAAATTATTTATTCTTCATTCTGGACCCAGCCTAGTGTCTGGCATAGAGTAGATGCTCAAGAAATATTTGTTCAATGGTGTTAGATTCTGAAGAAGTTCAGGAGGCAAATTGCATACATAAAAGTCAAATGTGTACATTTAGAGCAATGACCCAGCAAATCAACAGCAGCCTGCAAGGGCAGATTTTCCAACTAAATGCCATGATTAGTGAAGAAACCACAGACTGGCCACATGTCTCAGCATGAATCCCAGAGATGAAATTCTGCTTAACAACAGAGGCATTTTGTCTTTGTTTACAGACAGTGGAATGTCTTTGGCAGGACTTTAATGATTCCACTTCAGCAGCATTTTGACAAGTGAGTTTAGCAATGGATGAAACCAACAATAGCAAATCAACAGTGAAAAGTTCACTCACAAGTCAAGACCAAACATTTTATTGGAATATTTTACTTGGCAGCAAATGGGGGATTCTCTGAACAGTTATTTAGATTTGACATGATAATAGGAAAGAGAGAGCACTTCCTCACGGCACACCTCCATGCACCTTTTGCTCAGCTGACATTGGAACACAAGTTGGGCAGAACACCATTGTGTCTAAGTTTGTTTTTTTTTTATTTGTTAGTTGAACTGATTTGCTCTATCTCAGCTTTCCAGGTCGTTAGCTGTCATCAGTGCATACTTCAAGAATGGGAGGGAACTGGAGAATGGACACTGGATTTAAAGTTGGGCAGAAATGAGTTCTATTTATGCCTCCTCCACTATGTAGTTGAGTGACTCAGGCAAGTCATGTCACCTTTGGTGCGCTCAGTTACCGAGCTCAGGTGTCAGACATTTTTCCTTACATGACCACAGTGCTGTCAAGGCCAAGCCATGTCCTGTTTCTATTTGTGGTTTTAGTCATATGCACACAGGCGTCATTTGGATGATCTGTGCATGTGATGATTATATGTATGATCAGGCAGGAGGAAAGCTAGTGTTTCTCAGTGGACGAACTAATTGTCTAATTAGGTATGATACTTCATATTTGGTTCTGTCGAACATGTAGTCCCTTTTGTGACTCTAGATACTGAAGGCTATCAGCAACCCTAAATCATTAAAACATTAAAAAGTCTTTTCCAAGCCCACCCACAAGGAGTGAGTGGTCCTATTCACAATCCCATCTTTAACAGTCCCCAATGGTAAATATTGGGGAATATTCTTCACATTGAAAGTGATATTTTTGTAATGCCATTTATTTCTGTCCTTTTCACCCCAGGCCTACGCCATGATGTTGTCACTGTCCGACAAGGAGTCCCTCCATTCTGCTTCCCACAGCTCTTCTGACGTGTGGCACAGTATGGCAAGGGCTGCAGCGGAATCAAGTGCCATCCAGTCCATAAGCCACGTATGACATTACCAAGGTTGACCAGAATGGGACCAAGTCCAGCAGTAACATGGCTCTAGGACTATTTAAAAGACTGCTGAGCAGAATGCCTTAGAAACCTGAAGGGTCACTCATTTAAAGTCTGGTGACCTTAAACTGAATGATTAAAAAATAAAAAAAAAAAGGAAAGAAGGAAGGAAGGAAGGGAAGAAGGAAGGGAGGAAGGAAGGAAGGAAAAAAGGAAGGAAGAAAAGGAAAGAAAGAAAAAAGAAACTATTTATTCTCGATATTTTGTTTTGCACAGCAAAGGCACTGCTGACTTCTGGAGGATCAATGCGACTTAGAATGACTCAATGAAAATGCAAAATTTGCTGGCAGAAGGCATCTCCCAGTTCACCCTGCCCTAGGGTGTGGGTGGGTGAGAGGGCAGTTGAGATGATGGCATTGATATGAATGAAATCTCCATAGAAACTGCATTCTCTTTTGTACAAGATCACCTGATACATGATTGGAAACAGTTGCTTTGAATTACAGAATTAAATTTTTTCTTTGTTAAAGTTTTATGTAATTTAACCCTTTGAAGATGGAAGTAGTTGGATGAAATGCACACTCAGTTATTATAGAAACTGATTAAAGGGAGTACTTATTATTCCCCCCTTAACTTTTGCCTTCTTAAGTACATTGTTAAAAACTAGGGAACAAGGGTATGTGTATATTGTAAACTATGGATGTTCAATGCTCAAAGAGGTTAAGTCAGTGAAGTAACTTGTTCATCACCAGTACCGCTGTACCACCACACTAATAAAATGTTTGCCAAATCCTTGTAATAACATCTTAATTTTAGACAATCATGTCACTGTTTTTTAATGTTTAATTTTTTGTGTGTTGCGTGTATCATGTATTTATTTTTGGCAAACTATTGTTTATTGATTAAAATAGCACTGTTCCAGTCAGCCACTACTTTCTGATGTTGGAGGCCCAGCCCTTTCTGAATTTCAAGAACCAAGGTGAATTTTCTTGTGTTTGGGCGTGCCAGATGGTGTTTGGCTTTTCTTAACATTCCTTTTTGTTTTGTTTTCCTTCTTGATGAGCTAAATACGAATAGATGCAACTTAGTTTTTGTAATACTGAAATCGATTCAATTGTATAAAGGATTATAATTTCTTTCATGAAAGCATGATTCTTCTGATTAAAAACTGTACCCCATATTTTATGCTGGTTGTCTGCAAGCTTGTGCGATGTTATGTTCATGTTAATCCTATTTGTAAAATGAAGTGTTCCAGACCTTATGTTAAAAGAGAGACGTGAATAACAGACTGTATTCAGTTATTTTGCCCTTTATTGAGAAACCAGATTTGTTTTCTTTTTGTTTGTATTCTCATTTTGAAATAATCGGCAAATTGAGGTACTTTCTTCAAATGCTTTGTACAATATAAACTGTTATGCCTTTCAGTGCATTACTATGGGAGGAGCAACTAAAAATAAAGACTTACAAAAATGGTTATTTTTTTCCCAGGGTGTGGTATTTTCCCTTCTCGTGCAATTTTAGTTTCCCTTGGGGATCTGATGATTTGAAGATATGATATCTGGGGCCTTGATGCCCTAACAGATACACAGAATGTGGAGCATGTTTGTATTGTGTAGAGATGACACAGTGATAGCCTTGGCCTGCAGGGAGTTGGGATATCTCCCACTCATTGTTCTGAACTCTCTCCATCTGGTGCAAAGTTAGGGCTCATGTGCAACCTCCGAGGTTCTGGTGTCACCCAGTTTTATTAGGACAGAGAGCAGTTTGCAGTTACTTTGCACTGCATTTTACATAGTTCATGTCAAAAGGATATTTTGTTTTTGTTTTTAATTACAGCTACTCTTCACTGATTTTCAAGGGGTGGGGACCTTTAACTTGTCTATGTGCCTTTTAGATCTTTGTCCTCTTACAAAGTATTTTTTCTTTTTCACAACTGGGATCAACATAGACGTTTTTTTTTTCCCCCTTATGGTAAAATAAATCAATGCATATCACTACAAATTCTTCAAACTAGTTAATTAATGGTGGCCCTGATATCCCATCAGGATTAAGTTGCTGTGTTCAATTATTTTAATTTTGTTGAAAATTTAGATTTTCTGCTAGTGTAATTTTCAGGTGTGTACTTATTTATTTGTGTTTATATGCATACACACAAGGTTGAAATGTGAAGAGAGGTATTTCTACATGGTAAATTCTCTGGTGGGCTAGTGATTATGAATATATATTTTTTGCTGCTTACCTGCAATACCATTGCTCAGCACATGATGATTCTAATTTTGGCCAAAGTTAGTATTATAACAACATCTGAAGAAACAGTCTGACACATAGAGATAATTCCAGACTCATTTATTTATGCCTTTCTTTTTTTTCGCTTATTTTGAGCCTCAGTTAAACACATTGCCTCATCAGATCCTTTCTAAGTTTTCTAAATGTAAGAATTGGATAATGGCATATAAATAGTGATTTTTGAATAAAAATAAAACATGCCTATGAAAAAATATCCAGGAAATAAATTTCAGTTATAAATTTGAGCTATTGAGATGGAAAAAAAAATCTAATATTTGTGACATAAGACCAACAATTTCTGAAAGTGAAGATTTGGAATGTTTTGTGTGTTTTTAATTATTTTAAGGAATAAACCTGTAAATCTTAAGGAATACTCCCAGTGCTATGAAACTCTTGTTAGATATTGCACATGACACTTCGTGCTAAAACTTAGTCTTTCCAAATCCCAAAAAGGCCATGACCCTTACATTTTTGCTGTTTTCCCCCACCCATTTTGTAGTCGTCTCCAGAACACATCATTGCGGGAAGGCAGTGGGATGCAGTGAAGACAGTGATGGTATGGAAACCAAACACCTGAGCTTAAGTTCTTGTTCCACCATTAGAATGACTGAGGGTTTAGACAACTCACTCGCTGCTCAAAATCTCACCTGTGAAGCCAGGCCATACTATCTGCTTCTCTTGCTACTGCACTGGGTTTTAATGAGTGCTGAAAATCAAATGCATTTTTGGGAAATATTTTGGTAAAAGTTTATGTATGCAAGGCGTTTTATAGTATTCATGCTAATTATTAAGGTGCTAAAATATATGTGCATAGCTACATATTTGTATACATTCATATGTATACATATACATACCTAAATAGTATGTTAAGAGGAAAGTTTTAGGGTAGAATAGAAATCTAGATTAAACAATAGTGAAAATGGGTGCCTTCTAGAAAAAAATGTTAGGGATGTTTCTTGAAAAAATACATAGTTTTGAAACACAAAGACATCTCGTCCTTGTGAAACATGAGCTACCCAGTATAACTGTTGATAGTTCTCAAAATAATTCAGGGATAGTTAAGAGAACATATTTAAAGTAGCTAAATTCATACTTTTATTTTCAGATAATAACCATCAACCAATTTTATTTCTGTAGTGCTTAAACTGCCTGTTATGTAAATGTCATGTTAGAACAAACATTTCAACTACTTGAGTTAGACATCACAACTGATCTCCAAATGGTCAGCATTAACCCTGTATCAGAAATGAGGAGACTGGGTCTCAGAGAGTCTAAGAACCTATCTTAAAGTCACCCATCTGTGAATGACTGAGAATCCCAGGCTGCCTGGCTCCTTACCCCACACTGCCAAGAGTCTTGGATCCCCTGAGCCCTGCTCAGGTAAAGAAATCTAAAAAAGAAATGTTCCAAACCAAGGAAATTTGCATCAGAGAAACAGGTCGGATATGTAGATTTGCCCAGAGGTATTTAGTCCTGATTCTTGGCAGTGAAGAGTTTGGAAGGTAAGCACCAAGCTCTCATTCTCAGACTTATTCAGATTATCTCAAGTCAGAACCAGTAATATTAGTGTTTGTCAAAGAATATTAAATGCTTCCTTAATTGACTTGAAACTTTAAAGAATTTCTTAATAGGAGAAATGTGGGAAGAAGTGGGAAGAGTATACAAATAGACTATGTCCAGGAACATCCAAAAGAGAGTTTAGAGAGTCATACAGGTCTTCCCCAAGAGACAGTTTAGTGTTTAATTGTTCATTACATTCTGTATAGTCTATAGCTGAATATAAAGATAGTCCTTGGTGCATTATGAGTTTTTTTTTTTAAACAAACAAACAAGCAAAAAAAAAAAAAAAACACCACCTCATAGTACAAAAGCTGGCTACTATAACACAATGGCGTTCACAATAGACATTTACAAGCACCGGATAGTATGATGACACTGGAACTTTTGTGCATTGTTGGTGGATTGGGATGGTGTGACATCTGTGGGAAACAGTATGGCAGTTTCTTGAATAATTCAAGACAGAATTACCACAAATACAGCAATTAAACTTCTGATGCATACCCCAAGTAAATTAAAAGAACAGAACCTCAAAGAGATAACGGTACACTCACATTCATAGTACCATTATTCAATAGCCAAAAAGTAGAAGCCACACAGTGTCCATTAGTAGAACAAACAAAATGTAATATAGACATACTGTGGAATATTATTCAGTCTTTAAAAAGGAAGGCCATTTTGACTCAGGCTGTAACACAGATGAACTTAAGAACATTATATTTAGTGTAATAAACTAGTTGCAAAATGACTACCATATGATTCCATTCATCTGAGAAAAGTCAAATCCACAGATTTAGAAATATAATGATCATTGCTAGAGAGGAATAAGGAGTTGTTATTTAATGGGTATAAAGTCTCAGGTTTATGAGATGTAAAAATTCTGGAGGTTGGTTATATAGCAGTAAGAATGAACTTACCACAACTGAATTGTATATTTAAGTAAGAGGATAACTTTTATGTTACATATATTTTACCACAATTAAATAGACAGAAAAAATAGAAAAATATAATCTATGTATATATGGTTCTTTTAGCTTAAAGGATTGAATTTTATTCGACTCAAACAAATCAAAATCCTGGATGGGTAGATAGGTTCATAACAGTTAGTGGGAAAGCTAGAGACCAGAACAAACATTACCCAGTCATTTTTTATCCCAGGCACCATTAGGAACCAATGGACAGGCATCATAAAGATGCATCAACTACCAGCAGTCTAATAATTTTTTGTCACTCTGAGGCTAAACAAAAAATCCAGGACTAGAGCATGAACTACTACATGAAACCCTCTCTATCTGCTCAAGTGCACCATTAATCCTATCAGAAATCATAGGAAAGGAAAGACCAGCTCCCATCCAGCCAAATGGGAGGGTCCTCAAATAAAGGGGATGGATATTATGGATAAATCATGGATATTAAAGACAACAAATATGCAAACTATTTGTATGATAGGAAAACTTACGAATATGGACAATATTTTCTGGAAAGGACATAGAATTTAGCTAATGTCAAGGGTAATTAAAGAGATTAACATAACAATCATGCAAAATTAGAACTTTCAGGAAACATAGGACCTAGAGTTTTCACAAGAATAATTGTTCAGAATTCTTCAAGTCAGGGATTTTGTAATTGAAGGTCCTCCCTGTTGGCACAGTATATTAAAGCCCAGCATTATGAAGCTATCCACAGCCACTGAAGCACAAGTTTGATCCCCAGCTAGGGAGGTGACTCACATGGCACAGCCCACCTCTCCTGACCTGCCTTCTGCTCCCTTCAGCAGTGTACTTTGTTGATCTGCCTGTTCTGCCCCCACTCACCACCCCTGTACCTCCTGCCTGTACCCCAGTTTTGTAAGTGAAAATAAATAAATCTTTTTTTTTAAAAAAAGAGTCCTAATGAAGACGAAAACTCCACCAAAACTGCCAGTAATATTATGGCCATGTTACCTAGAATTAAAACAGATTTATCCATAAAAAAATAGTATCTCTAATGTCCGTGCAACATAGTCAGTGAGAAACCAAAATTTTGAATCAAAAACATTCATCCAGTTAATGTCTAAAAAAGAAGCCAGAATCTACTCTAAATACTTTAAGTAGAGAGGACTTTAATGCAGATTTGATACCAAAATATTGGGGGTGGGGAGGTGGGGTTGAAAAAGAAAAAAAGGAGATAATGAGGTACAAGGCTAGGAAGTGGCTGTCTCTACTCATAATGGAGTCATGGAAACAAAGCTATTGTCTCAGACCAGAGATTGCTTCTATTACAGGAATCCTTGTCTACCTGTATTTCCTGTTGCTACTGCTCATAAAGTCATCCTTCCTGTTGTCTTCTTGATTTCTGCCTCACTGGATACCAGCTGACAATGAAGTCTGGAAAATGAAGTTTTGTAATATACAGATGCCTGCAATGGAAAGGGATGGTGGAATAGTGCTGGATATAAAGATCATGACAGGCATAGAACTAACTAAGGTTGAGATATAGACCACTTAATGTGGAGATACTCCAAATTTTTTTTTTTTTTTAAATAGAAATGAAGATCAACATATCAACAGAGCCTCCATGGCCACCAAGACCTACTTTTTGTTTACCTCTTAACTCTCGAGGCTCCAGTTCCTTATCTGTCTTGTAGATGTGTTGAATTACTTTCAGTTACCAAGTTCGACTCCTTGTTCAAAAACTTGGTACACTGGACTTTTTGAACGCAGACTAATCCTTACCTCCCTCTCAATTCAAAACTGTTCTGTTCAATAACATCTCAAATTGTTGAATTAATTAACTTAATTTTGGATTTTGATGTATTTATTACTTCTTCAGAAAAAGTTTCCCTGATAATTTTATACCCTAGCAATTAATTTAAGTAGTCTTGTAATCTCATATCAAATCATTTATTACATATTCAGTGTACTCATTGCATTTTATAGACACACACACACACACACACATACATACATACATATATATATTCATGTATAATTTAAGATCTCCTTACCTAAAATCTTAAATTGTATACTCTGATTTCTCTTCAAATCATATAAATCTTTCACTTTTTACTAAAATCTTAAGTTCTATGCATATACTGTATCTACTTGATGAATACTATATCACCAGTGATTAGAATTGAGTCTGAAACATTGTAACTATTCTGAAAATTGCATTAAATCAATGAATACATAAATAAATACACAAACCTTTACTAGTGGCTACCTTTAGGATTGCAGTGGAGACAATAATTTTTTATAGCATACACTTTTATTTAATGCTTTCAAATAAAGGGAATTAGTCTTTCAGTCTTAGTACTTCATTTAAATAAATGAGTTAGCACTATGCACTAAAATTTTTATACATTAATGTTCATTAAAATGTTGATAATAATAGGGCCCTCCCTGGTGGCGCAGCAGGTTAAAGCACAGCACTAAGAAGCTTAATCCAATTCCACATGAGTTCGATCCCCGCCTGCCCCAGAGGAGATCCACATGGTGCCGCAGACCTCTCCTGACCCGCCCGCTGCTCCCCTCAGCAGGCACCTTGTGGATCTGCCTGTTCTGCTCCCCACTCTGTTCCTGAATCCCCTCACCCTCCGCATCTCTGGCCTGTACCCCAGTTCTGTATGAATAAATAAATAAATCTAAAAAAAATGTTGATAATAATAAAAAATATTATCAACATGGTCAAACAAAAGAGATTCTTCGAAGAAAGTGGCTACATCTGCTTGGCCATGGGCAAATACATGGATTGATAATGTCAACATATTAACTGGCCAATCAGATGACAAATGGCTGGAAGCTACAAATTGTAACATTTAACTGGCTGGTGGGATTATGGGTGAATTTCATTTATCTTCTTTTGGCTTATCTACATTTTTACATTATCTAAAAATAAACATCTCTTACTTTTTTTAAAGAAAAACTTTATTATTTAAAAAAAAGTAAATTTCTTCCAAATTAAGTAAACAGTGCAAAAAAGAACTAAGTGGCCTTGTCTGAGAATATGAGGTTGGTGCTTTCAGCTGATCAACTTTGAGACCAACCTCTCACTGTGCAAGTGATAACAGAGATACCTAACAAAGAGTCTTTGGTTTTCTTCCAAGATTGCACCACTGATTTGGTGATTTGGAGTTCAAACTTGAGTTTCTGGTCTCTGGGCATGACCTGATTATCACGGTGAAGTATAGGGTGTGTGGGATTGTGCTGTCTGCCTGGGGCCTCACAGGATACATGAGTCAAGGATTTCTATGAGTTTAGAAATTATAGTTTCTCTGAATGGTCCCAAATAGACACCACACCATGGGCTCTGGACTAATTTGAACTCACAAGTGTCTGCTGAACATAAAAAGAAGCCATGTCTTCATGGCAACAAACTTATTGTACATGTTATAAAAGTAGCTATATTGCTAATTCCCTGTAATTGGCTCATGTTGATTTCTCTTCAGTTTGGACTTCAAACTACTCATCAGAAGTGAGGTGCTTTTAGGTAACTAGCTAATGGTACTGTGCTCATATAAGAAAGATGGAAGTGGGCCAGTGTATCTGGATTCAAAACCCTGCCACATCTTAAAAAGTAAAATGACTTGTCATTCTTTTCCTCAGTATTTCCTCTAAAAATAAAATTCCCACTTTTCCCAACTATCTCTTACAGGCAGTAGCCTCTCTCAATCAGAATGAATAAATCAGGAGAACAAGAAATCAGATTACTGTAAGCAGAAAAGGTTAACAATGTTAACAGGAAGCCAGCAAGTTCTCTAACCTAGCCAAGAAAGCCTGTGCTCACCACCACATTGATGTCATCTTGGTCAGCGACAGTCACATTCTTTTCACTTAAAAAAAAAAAAAAATAATGGATTAGTCTAAGAGGGGTGGTTTCAGTCAGGATTACTGTGAATTGATGAATCACATCCCTTTCTCTGTTGTCAAGTGGGGAGGAGACAAGTTTGTAAGGAGGAAAAAGAACAGGGTGCAATTGAATGCAAGGAGACAGATTTGAGGCAATCTCTGAATGAGCAGGCTGGGAATCATGAAGCCAGGGATGGTGGAAACAACTTGGTGTTTACTTGGTTTAGGAGTTGGCACCATGAGATAGAGAGAAGGGTGCACGTTTTGCTTTGTTTTTGCTTGCTTTGTTTTTGTCAAGGACCAATTCTTTAAACAGAGGAATAAGGGCTAAAGTTTTCAATGTGATAGGATTAAAAAAAAAAAAAGAATACATTGGAAATCTCAGAAAAGATTTTCGAGAAGCAAAGCTATTATGGTAGAGTAAGTAGGGTAGTTAATTCAATATGGCTTTGTAACTCTTTATTAACTGATGGTAGATAAAGACTTGAAATATTTTGTCCTGGTTTCTTCTGCATGGTCATTATAGACAAGCACCTATCATTCACTGCTCCTTAGTAATTTTTATTTAGTGCGCATTTTTACATAAACAGATGTAATACTAGGTGAAATATTCTTTTTTTTACCCAAAATCAAAATATTCATAGAATTAGTAAAAAAAAAAGCTAAGTCATTTTTTTTCTAAAATGTCATTAAAAGATACAAAAAGATTTAAAAATAATTAAAGAATATTGAATTTTCTAACATTCAGAAGAAATTGAAAACTAGTACATAAGCAAAATTGGCTACCAACGTTTTTGAAAAGGCAACAGCAATACAGGGAGGCAAAATGGTCAACATGGTGGTCTGGAATTTTATCAGTTAGCCACAAACTATTTGTGTGACTTCATGCAAAATAGTGATTTACTTTAAAAGAACATACAATGAGAAGGGCACTTTATTTTTATTGTATAGTTTTCTTACATAATTCTTCATTTTTGTACAATGTATGCTTTTTTTTTTTTTATCTTGGTTGTAGTCCCTGTGGAATTCCCATCAACAATTCACTCGTGTGCCATTACCATAGTCCCTTGTGTTCTTCCCAACCATTTTGATCCTCTTCCCCTCCCTGCAGTATGAGTCTGGTTTTTAGTTGTCTGTTGATTTTGGTTTTTACTTTATTATAATTGCTTCCCCCCACCCCGATCTCTTACATTTTTCCTAAAAGAAATATCCAGTATTTTTCTTTTTCTTTCTGCTTATTTAAGTGAGTATGATTCCTTCCACCTCCATCCATGTTTCCACAATTTGCATGAGTTTATCTTTTTTAATTGGTGAATTTTATTCAGTTGTTCATATGTACCACAGCTTCTTGATCCAGTCATCTATTTTTGAGCATGTGTGTTGATTCCACATTTTCCCTATTGTAAATAGGACAGCGATAAACATAGGGGTGCAGGTGTCCTTTTGATTTTTTTTTTTTTGTGTGTGTGTGTGTTTGTGTGTCCTTTGAGTAGATGACCTGGGAGTAGAATTGCTGTATAATATGGAAGCTCCATTTTTAGCAGTTTAGGGAAACTTCCACACAGCTTTCCATAGGGGTTGCACCAGTTTGTATTCCCACCAGCAGTGCCGGAGAGTTCCTTTTTCTCCACACCCTTGCCAAAATTTATTGTTGCTTTTTTTTTTTTTAAATGTGCTATTCCCACCAGTGTGAGGTAGTATCACATTGTGGTTTTGATCTGCATTCCCCCTATTATGAGTGACACTGAACATTTTTTTCATATGTATGTTGGCCATCTGCATTTCTTTTTTGGAGAAGTGTCTTTGTAGTTCCTCTGCCCATTTTTTTGATGTGGTTGTTCACTTTATACTTGTTGAGTTTCATCAGCTCTTTATATAGCTTGTGATCAATCCTTTATCATTTGTATTACTGCGAAAATTTTTCCTGGTCATTGGGGTGTCTGCTTTAGTTAGTGTCTCTTTTACTGTAGAGAAGTTTTTAAGAAGATACACACACACTCACACACACACACACATATGTATACACACAATGAAATATTTCACAGTAATCAAAAAAGATAAACTCATGCCATTTGCAGCAACATGGATGGAGCTGGAAAAGATCATGATTAGTGAAGTAAGCCAGAGAGAAAAAGAAAAATACCAGATGGTTTTAGTCATAGCAGGGGTGTAAGAAAAAAAAAACATATATATATATATATATATATATATATATATATAGTAATTTTAATAGAGCATCAACAAACAAATGTAAACCAGAGACATTCTACGGGGAGGAGAGGAGAACAGGATAAGAACTGGGGTGAGAAGAACATAAGGGACTGTGGTGAAGGCACATTGGTGAAGCAGTGGTGGGAAGTCCATGAAGATTATAACTAAGATGAAAATACGTGCAAAATGAAGAATAATGTTAAAAAATGCATTTACAAAATAAAAAAAAAAAAGCAAAGTGAACATGGCAGAAGAGCTAAAAAGATACTTCTCCAAAGAGGAAATGCAAAGGGCCCACAGGCATATGAAGAGAAGGCCATTTTCAATATCACTGAGTCATAAAAATAAGCACAATGAGAACTGCAGTGATATCATTAGATTTTTAATAAGATACTTACAGTCAGCATTATCACATCTTGTGCATATTGCAAGTCATATATTCCTTTAGAGTGCGTACAACCAGAACATTCAAAAAGACCATGAGGGGAAGTGACACACAGCATTTGGGGCCAAATAATTGAATTGCCATTATGCAGTTCTCTTTACTCCCTTTCTCTGATATGATGAAGAAGAGGCTGCAGGTTCTAGATGACACAGCTATAAGATGACAAAGCCTCAATATTCCTTAGTGATGTTGACACAGATCTGTTGCAATCTGAACACCAACTGATTAGGATACAAACTGTGGAAATAGATCCATATCTTTATAATTATATCATCCATATCTATCTATCTACCTATCTCTACTTTAGTGCAGTTCAGACATGGAGACTTTTGTATGTTTTCTATTAACATCTTATTAATATAATACTGTTGCCCACATATGCTTAGGGTTTCCTGGTTTCTATGATCTTTATTGACAAAAGGGGATATCAGGAATTGTTAGGTGTTAGGACAATGTTAGCTCTACTTTGAGATTATTCTGGAGTAAGAAGAACACATTTAAGTATAATAAAAGTGAAACCAAAGTTTTTCTTGTACTTCAGTTGTCTCCCCAGGCCTTGAAATACACTAAGCAAAATAAGCACCTCACTGATCCTATGATCTTCTATCAACAAGATGAGAGAAAGTATTTGAAAGAGAAAAATATGTGAAGATAAAAGGTACTAGTCATGCATCTGGACGATATACGGAAAGACAAAAAAATAAAAACAGTATTTTATTTAGGGCAGGTGTCCCTGAGCTGGTGATATTTTGATAGTGATCTGAGTGTTGATTCACCTTGATCTAGGTGAATTTTTCAGTAGGTCAACCATGCAGGAGGAAAAGATCCTCAGGCATCTTGGTAAGTGTGAAGAAAGAATGTGATCAGGGACAACAGAAATTTCAGAGAACAAATTATGCAAAAAGGGAAGAAGTCTCACTTGGGTTAAGTTTTGAGGAAGAGCCAGTTGGATTCCAAAGAGTATTGAAAACATAATGATTGCAAATAATTATTATTTACTGAATCCCTACATGTGCCCAGATGAGGGATAAAGCATTTGTTTCTTTTAACTATCACAAAAATCATGCCGCGGAGAAGTACTATTACTCTCATTATATCATCTGGGAAGCCACAGCTGAAGAGTTTTAAATCATTTAGCAGGTTAATAAGAAAGCTGGGAATCTACCCAGATGTTTCTAACTCCGAAGTCTGTAAACCCAATTACTCTTTATCCTGATGACAGGGCTACTATTTTACATTTCGACTGGTTAACCTACAGTTACATTTTTCTATATCAACTGTATTTTGCTCCTTGTCTTTTGAATATTTGGAACCTTATCATGAAGGCAGCCTAAGATATATCCATGTGCTTAGAATTTTGCCTGTGTAAACAGAACACTTTGCAAAGGAATGCAAGGGCTGAGGGTTGCATGAGCAGTCCAGCTATCCAGAGTAGGACGGATGCCGCTTAACTTTGACCAATTACTCACATATGTCTTGAACATGAAAACTATTTGTTGGTTTCCTCCAATTATCCATGGAACAGTGCAAGGTTCTGGGTCGCTTCACGGTAGGTTGTTGCTCTCCAAACAAAGTCAATTTTGTATGTGCATAGGTTTGTGTGAGTGTGAGGCGTGGAGAGGAGAAGCAGAGGGGTAAGTGAAAGATAGATGGATTAGAAATTGCCTTCGGGGCTACGGTACTGTCAAATTGGCCTTAAAGAGAATGTCAGCAAAATGTGTTGCAGCAGAGAAGACACAGCACATGAAACACATGGCTTGGACCAGACTTACCCAAATGAATATATTTTTGTAATTAACCAGTGCAAAGCCATGGGGGAATAGTGAAGACTACCATATACTAGGGAGAGAAGACTGTAAATAGTGATTCATATGAAAAGTTCATTGAATAATTCATGTTCAATAAATAGCAGCAGTTAGTAATGATATTGAGTTCTCTCCTTTTATTATTTTTAAAGGTTTATTTATTTAGAGGTGCAGGGGCAGTGACAGGATTCACCAGAGACAGAATGGGAAGCAGAACAGGCAGATTGATGAAGTACATTGCTGTGGGGAACAGCAGGGGAGAGGAGACAGGAGAGGTCTCCCAGGCCATGTGGATCACCTCCCTGTCCAGGGATTGAATTCAGGCTGAAGCAGGTGCTGCTAGCTTTATGGTGCTGAGTTTTAAACTATTGCACCACCAGGAAGGATCCTTCTCCTATTCTTTTTAATCATATAATTTTCATTAAGTTATAGCAATTTTAAAAAGATGTATTTATTTATGCATACAGAACTGGGGTACAGGCCAGCGGTGTAGGTGAGGTGAGAGGATTCATCAGAGACAGAGTGGACAACAGAACAGGCAGATGGACGAAGTACGCTGCTCAGGGGAGCAGCAGGCAGGTCAGGAGAGGTCTGCTGAACCATGTGGGTCACCTCCAGGGCAGGAATCAAACTCATGCTGAAGTGATTTTAGCTTCTTAGTGCTGTGCTTTAACCGGCTAAGCCACCAGAATAACTGCTCAAAGTAAACATTCAATCACTAGGGAATAAAATAAACAAGAAAATTTATTTCTCCCTTTGCACCCCACGCAACTTGCCCCCCCCAAAACACAAATCTCACTGAAAGATTCTTGCATATCTTTCCAGAATATATCATACATACACACACACACACACACACACACATACATATATACATATATAGTTTCTCCTACAAATACAGCATACTATATATTCCTAACTTTTTAAACTTTATTTATCTCAGTGAATATTGCATGTAAATTTAAATAATGTTCTCTTATTCTTTTTTCCTCATTCTCCCTTATCACCTTTTTTTTTTTTAAAGATTTATTTATTTGTGCATACAGAACTGGGGTACAGGCCATAGGCTCAGGGGCGGTGAGAGGCTTCACCAGAGACAGAGTGGGGAACAGAACAGGCAGATCGACGAAGTATACTGCTGAGGGGAGCAGCGGGTGGACCAGGAGAGGTCTGCCACACCATGTGGTCAACTCCGGGGCAGGCGGGAATTGAACTCATGCGGAAGCGGCTCCAGATTCTCAGTGCTGTGCTTTAACCCGCTGTGCCACCAGGGAGGACCCTTTTTTTTTTTTTTAAAGATTTATTTATTTATGCATATAAGAACTGGAGTACAGGCCAGAGGTGTGCGAAGTGAGAGGATTCACCAGAGCAGAGGGGGGAGCAGAACAGGCAGATGGACCAAAATACACTGCTGAGGGGAGCAGTGGGCAGGTGAGATGTCTGTTGTGCCATGTGGGCCACCTCACAGGTCGGGAATTGAACTCGTGCTGCAGTAGCTGCGATAACTTCATGGAGCTTTAACTCCTAGCGTCATCAGGGAGGGAGGGCACCTCTCCCCTGCTCTCCTTTGGTTTTTTTACTTACATGCTATTTCAATGTACAATAATTTGGGAGGTCCCCTAGTAATACATATTTTGGAGACTTTGAGAACAATACTTCAATAAATACCTTACTAAATATTTTAGATAAAAATATGGGCAGTATATTAATTTTTAAAGTATTGTTACCAATTTGTATCTCCATCATTTGTATGTGAGATGTTTGTTCTACCTCAGACCAACACAACAAATTACCCAACAGTTTGATCTTTGTCAATATAAGAACATAGAAAGTAGTGTATTTCTTTCACTGAGTGGGTTGTGTCAATATTTTTGTATATTTAAAGACCATTGATTTTTCTTTTATGTAAGATACTGTTTAGTCATCTGTTCCTAACCTTTGGCTACATTTATATTATGTTATTGATTTTATTTTCCAAGGAGCTCTTTAAACTAAAAACAATTTTATTTTTATATATTAATTATAAGTTTAACTTATCTTTTGCCATTTTCTGTTTGCACCTTGCAGAAATTAATTTTGCATTTTACTTCATTGATTTTTTTTTCTTCTTTTTTTGGTTTGTTCATATGTAGACAGGAGTGCCCCATTGGTTATTTTTTAAATTGTAACTTTTTATTGAGGCAACATTGGTTTACCAACACTGTGTATGATTTAAAGGGTCATACTTCTTCAGATACGTTACCTCACCACACCCACCACCAAGACACCCATGTCCTTTACCTTAGTCCATTGGGCCTCTATTCTGGCTATTTTTAAATAATATTTTGTACTACCTCAAGTTTATTTCATTTGAGAAATAAGACAGAGACTTTACTTAATTTTACCAAATAATTGATCATTTTTTAACAATGATTTGAATTGCCACCTCATCAGATGCTGGATTCCTGTGTGATTATTGATTTATTTGGGGAAACTTTCACTCTTTTCACTAATCAAAAATTGTGTCTATGAAACAGCCAGTAACACATTATTATAATTATAATTATTATTATTAAAGATTTATTTATTTATGCTTACAGAACTGGGGTACAAGCCAGAGTTGTGATGAGTGAGAGGATACACCAGAGATAGAGTGGGGATCAGAACAGGGAGATCACAACACATTATTATTTTTTTTTTTCATTTTGACTGTAATTTTTTTTT
>NW_004567104.1:7273569-7332509 GCF_000260355.1 Condylura cristata | reverse complement strand
AAAAAAAAAACAAAAAAACACAAGAAAAAAACCAACCAAACAAAAAAATATGACATAATATATAACTAGGATGTGGAGCAATGTTAGCTCTCATTTGTTGCTGATGGGAGCATAAATTGATAGAAACACCATGAAAAATTGTTTAAACATTGTCTAATAAAATTGAATAAATGGCATGCCATACAATCTCAATAGAACTATGTACATAGGCACCATACTTCACATGCAAGGTGTTCACAGCATTGTTATGCATAATAGCCCCACACTGTGTCCATCAACTGTAGAATTTCGCAAAATTAAATTTTAAGTGCAATAGGCACAGAAAGAATATATAGAGTGTTGTACAATTTACATAAAGTTGTAAAGAAATAGGTAAATACTTTTTTTTTTATTATTATTATCAAGGATCTCTTACTTAGGAAGGAAATGTTATTGATATGGATTGCGCCAGAGGAACTTCTGGGGCTAGTAAGTGATGGCTACATGCAAGTATACAGCACCAATGTCTCATTGTGCATTTATGATTGTGCTCTTTTCTAAGTTTATAAAGGTATATATATTTGTGTAAATATATATATATATATATATATACACACACACACACATATATATATATTATATACGCACATATATATGTGATTTGCTATTGTGTTTATTACTAAATTATTAGCAAGTTAAAAATGTCAACTTATTTTACATATCTAATAATAAATACTTAAAATCCATTGGGTTCCTGTCTGAGTCCCATTTCTCACTTTCTATCTACACAATGCCAAGCCTTTTAGAAATTTTAATATCCACTTATGGTTTCAGTTTCAGATACAATCCTCAGATGGCTACTGTAGAAATTAAGAACCTAGCTGTCCTACACAGTGCCTCCATAGTTCTTTCCCTAATTGTTCCTGAATATTTCTGTGACAATTACTAGATAATTCACAATTCAAAGTACAATGAATACATTTTATGTCATCATATTAATATCACATACATGTGACCTTATATTACATTATTTTAACAAACTCTTATTTCTCTGGAAGAAATTCTTATTCAAAGATATCTAAGGTATATCTAAACTTTTAAAATTTATCCCAATAGTTCTTATTACTGAAATTTCTCCTAAGTTAATATATACATTTTATACATTTCCTCTAACTTATTTCTCATATTTATCATATTCTGAATCATTCCTTCTAACTTATTTCTCATATTTATCATACTCTGAATCATTCAACTATTGTATTGTCTGTGTGTTGAAGAATCACAAATGGCTATATTGTTGTACTGATTCAATTCATTATTGTTTTCTGTCAAACTTCCCTCCGCTGTGTTTCCTCTTTTTTTTTGGGGTGACAACATCATCTAATAGAGACACCTGGCTCTAACTGATCTGCCTCATGGAATCTTTCACCAAGCCCTGTCAATTCCTCCTCATTAAATCTCTTGTATCTGTCTCAGGACCTTCCAGCCCTTTTCTAACTCACAGACTCTATATTATTCTTGTCCTCTTCATTTCTTGTCTGACTGATCAAGTAAAATTCTGTATTATTTTCCTGATTCCAGTCAGTTCACATCCCATCATTCCTTCACACTGTTAGTGGATTTACTTTTCAAATCACATGCCTAATCACATTTTAAAGATATCTATAACACTATTCAAAAAAGATGAGTAATCGTGGAAATTTTTTGACACCATGTTAAAATAAAATATCAGAATAAGAACTGTATATAATTTAAAATTTGAAAACTTTAATATGTACCTTAGGGAAAAGTTTGGCGCTTCTGCTGACTACTATGATTTGTCTGTGGGCATACACAGACAATTCTATCCAAGGGAGTCTTGGGATACATGATTCCTACAAGACATGCTTCACTTTATGAGGTAGACATAGTGGGAAGCATATCAGGATAAAAGAAATACCTTACCACCTAGGCTGAGTTGGAGTTCTGGTAACAAACTATCTGAAAGCCCTGAGTCAGAAGTACAAAGAGCAATTTCCAGAGCAAGCGAGACTGTTGGACAAAATGGCTCCCTATTTATCTCCAAAGTCCCAGAATGCCTGCTTAGCTCAGCACTTGAGTCCTCACAGTTCTCTCCCTGTACTGCTGAGAGTTGTAGTTTCCAATCACAGGAGTAGGGGGGTAGAGTCCAGAAAGCTGGAGCCTATGGTGGAGTCCACAAACCTCTGCAGAGTTCCTTTAGGATTTCCTTCCCCTTAACAAGAGGGCAACACATTCCTAAAGTTAGATGAAGATTTTAGATTTATCCTGCTTGAGGGACCAATGAAAAGTTCAGCTATACCAAAACTGATTATAAATCTTACCCTAAGAGAAAAGATTGCAGGGGTCAAATTTAGAAATTGAGGGAATAATTAGTTCAAATCCCCCATATTTTTGCCACTGCTATCCATAGTGAAAACATGGATATAACATTTAAAACCATATATATTTTTTAAAGATTTATTTATTTGTACATACAGAACTGGGGTACAGGCCAGAGGCTCAGGGGCGGTGAGAGGCTTCACCAGAGACAGAGTGGGGAGCAGAACAGGCAGATCTACGAAGTACACTGCTGAGGGGGGCCGTGGGCGGGTCAGGAGAGGTCTGCCACGCCATGTGGTCACCTCTGGGGTAGGCAGGAATCGAACTCATACGGAAATGGCTTTAGCTTCTCAGTGCAGTGCTTTAACCCGCTGCGCCACCAGGGAGGGCCCTTAAAACCATATTTTTAAAAAGATTTATTTATTTATGGATACAAAATTGGGGTACAGGCCAGAGGAGTGGTGGATGAGAAGATTCACCCGAAACAGAGTGGGGAGCAGAACAGGCAGATCGATGAAGTACACTGCTGAGGGGAGCAGCCGGTGGGTCAGGAGAGGTCTGTCACACCATATGGGTCAGCTTCCTGGCGGGGGATTGAACTCATGCTGCAGTGGCTTCAGAGAGCTTCATAATACTGTACTTTAACCTGTTGCACCACCAGGGAAAGCCCTAAAAACCATTTTTAATGCACCCTGTGTTACATTGTCACTTATAATATAGGGAAAATATGTGCCAGAATAGGGAGACCAAAAATATATTTGATCTCCTTATTTTGGCACAGAGATACCATACCCTTGATTTTTCCTGGGATGCTAGCAAGGATATCTTTTGTTATGTTAATGTGGTGGCCTTTCCTCAGCATCTAGGGATGGGAAGTAGTTGCCAGGGAAACCTTGTGATTAGTAAGTTGGAACTTTCAGCACCCCTCCTCCCCACACTCCTTACCAATCCACCCCACATCTCTGGGGGAGGGGAGAAGGTTTTGGAGGTTTCATCAGTCAGCAATAGCCAATGTTGTAATCAATCATGTCTTTTAATGAAGTTTCATTAAAAACCAAAATAACTGGGCTTAGGAAACTTCAAGGTTAGAGATGGAGGGAAGTGTTACTGGTAGAGGACAAGAGAAGACAAGGAAGCTCTGTGCATTTTCACAGCACTTGCTCTATTTCTCTCTTCCATCATACTGCTGATTTGTACTCCAACAAATTAATTGAACTCAAGGAAAGGGGTCATGGATCTCTGATTTATAAGCACCCAGAAATACAATTAATAACCTGGACTTGTGATTGGCTGCTGAGGTGGAAGAGTCTTGTGGGTCTGAGCCCTTAAACTGTGGGACCTCATGTTATCTCCAGGTACATGGTGATAGTGGCAGAATTGAGTTGTAGGACTTCCAGCTGGTGTTGGAATGCGTCTCACACTCCCACTCCCTCCACCCCTGTTTTCAAATACTCACACTGTAAGTGGTGTCAAAATCCGTGTCAGGGAACGCATTTAATCTATACATTAATATATATAACCCATAACCCATATATTAATCTATACATGTGAATGCTTATATAAATGCAAATGAATCAAGTTTCAATAAAATTTTTCTGTCTTTAATGTATGCATTTTACTCTGGTATTTTCCATTTTTCTATTTTCATTTCAGGTTTTTTTTTTTTTTTAATGATGGCTGTAACTCACTATAATGATTTCATAACCACTAATGGATTTTGCCCCACAGCATAATAAACACTGAGTTGGTGGTGTTACAGTAATTATTTATAGGAGAAACAGTGAATATGCATTTACAACTAAACATTTCATAAACAGTTAGGGGGGCCCTTCCTGGTGGTGCAATGGGTTAAAGCACAGCACTATGAAGCTAGTCACAGTCACTTCAACACAAGTTCGATCCCCAGCCTGCTGGAGAGATGACTCACATGGAACAGCAGACCTCTCCTGTTTCACCCTGCTGCTCCCCTCAGCAGTGTACTTTGACAATCTGCCGGTTCTGCTTCTCACTGTTTCTAGGTGAATCCTTTCACCTCCCTTGCACCTCTGGTCTGTATCCCAGTTCTGTATACATGAATAAATAAATTTTAAAAAATATAAGTTTGGAAGATTGGAGAAGAGGGACTGAAAGTCAAGTGAAAGTCAAAGAGTCATGTCAGTAGTGGTGGTGAAGAATTATATATGAGACATTAGAAAAAGACTACTCAAGAACAAGGTCCAGATTGTTGTGCAGGAAACTAGATAGACGGTTGTGTCCTTAGTAGAGGTAAGGAAGGCAAATTGGAAACATATTTGAGTGTGTGGTGGGTGGAGAATAAATAATCAGTTCAATTTTGAACATGCACTTTGAGTCTGGGGTGCATGTGATATATTCAGAAGTCTTGCCCAGTAGAAAGAAAAGTCTCTGGATATATATATATACAAAAAAAATGGGTCTAGTTCTATAGATTCAGAAGTATAAATCCATAAATGATGGTAGAAAGTATAGAATTATAAAGAAATAAGCTTAAAAACAAAATTCTTTTAGATTTTTATTTATTAATGCATACAAGATCTGGGGTGTAGACCAGGTCCAGGGGTTGAGAGGATTCCCCCAAAACACTTTGGGGAGCAGAACAGGCAGATCCCCTGCTGAGGGGAGCAGCAGGCTAGTCAGGAGAGGTCTTTTGCACTATATGGGCAGGCTCCCTGGCCAAGGAAGGAACTCATGCAGCAGTGGTTGGTAATAGCTTGTTAGTGCTGAGATTTTAACTCTTTGCCACCAGGGAGGTCCCCAAGAATAAGATTTTTGGAAATACTTTTAGGTGATCAATAGCTGATAACCACGAAAAACAAACAAGAAATTGCAAAGAAAGAAGAAACCTAGGAGATGGCTGTGGATACAGAGCAGGGGAGAGTCTGGAAGAGAGATTTATTCAATAGTATCTAATGGAAAGAACTAGAAAGGAATCATCATTGACTTTGATGACTTCAGCAATAAATGTTGCAAGAGAATGGTAAATATGGGAAGCAGGTTGGAGTATCTAGAGGCAGCCACCCTTTATGTTAGTAGGGCTGGGAGAGTATTGTGTGAGGCAAACATTCAAAAAGCATGATAGAACAGAATAAATTGTTGAGTGTGATCTACCCTTCTAACTTAGTAAATACACCATTATTACATCTGGAGAACTAGGATTGAATATTGAAGTCATGGACTCCTTGGAGTTCTGCTCTGGAATGTAATAGCTTAGAGAGTTCCAACAGTCCTTAGAGTATGCCCCTTTATTTTCCTCCCACCCCTGTGATGTCCAGACTGTAAGGAACCCTGAATACACACATATAAGTGTCAACCTAACCTAAAAGTCAAAATTCCATTTATACGCTTTCCCTGCCAACATGCCTTAGATTTGGGGGGGGTGCTTACCACTTAATGTGTACTCTGGGACTGACTGCAGAACACCCCCAAAAATGAGTGAGAAAATTCATATTCATAAGCTCAGAGAAAAATAAAAACTAACCTTAAAGAAGTCAATTGGTTGAAAAGAGTAGGAATGTGGGACAGAGTCATTTCTCAGAAAAATCTCCAGTACAGTGGTGGAGAGATAGAACAAAAAACACCATCAGGATTAAATTGAGTTTGGTGCAGAAATATCCAGGTTGCTCTGAACTGAATGACTGTAAAATTTTCCTTGGCTGTGGAGTACAGCAGACATAATGTTCACGACAAAGTAAATGCAGGCCCTTGCTCAAAGGTGGTTTGGTGCGCATTTAATGGGTAATTGCATGATTATTTCTGAGATTTTTAAAAAAATATTAAGTCAATGAAAATGGAAATAGAAAGGGTTTCCTTCCTCTCCTCAAGCAAAATGTTAAGTCTCTGTTGTAAGGGGCTCCAAGAATACATGCCTCATTTCCAAAGTCCAGGATAAGGAAGAGATCTCCACTTCCCTCAGGAATTATTTCACCGCCTAACAGTTATTGTAGCCAGGAAGCTTATTTTTTTTTCTCCTCCTGATAGTTAGTGCAAATTATATTATTCTGGATTTCAACCTATTATTGTTAGTCATTTCCTTATGGTTAACTTAGGATCTCTATCCCTTGCTGGTATTTGCACCTTCCAAATATTATGTCGACTTATCACCTGAATTGGCGATAACTGTTTGAAAATATACACTGTTGTTTTACATAGGATGATGGTTTTACATCCTATAAACACACTACATATGAATGTCTAGGGACTCCAGAAAATACACTTTTGTGTGAGTAAAAATATGTAGACCATATATACCTGATATATGTAATTACAATCATCATAATCATTCATTTTAGATTTGCCAACTTGCACATGTGGAAATGTTCAATTTGTAATGTGATTATAACACAAAAACAAAGCATGTTTGATACCTGTGGCTTGGTCGTTTCATGGTAAGTGCAGAAAATTCAAAAAACCGTGTTACATTTCATGTTCCTAGCCAAGTCAAACTCTAAAAGTAGCTCTATAATTCTTGGGGAATCTCTTTAAGCAGACTTGTGTCAAGGCCAATTAGAATCCAAACAGCCTTTTTCTAATTGGAGTAAGGTATGCACTTGAATAATTCTGTCATTAAGCAAACCCCTTATAAAGGTTAAAGCTCCAAGGTGAACCTCTGCCCCAGGGCTGAATAAACAGGCGGGCAGGAGTGTGGCATTCCTGGACCTTAGTACCATACAGTGTGTGTGGGGACAATGGGGCTGGGGCTCACAGGAGGGGGGCGGTGGTAAATTTCTCTCCATGCTATTGCCATGCCCTTCTCCCTTCACCCCCTGCCCTTTCTCATACTGGCAAAGTTGCAACAGATTTAAAAGGCAAATGTAGATTTTTGTTCTCTTTCACTTGTCAAAAAGCATTCCCCTGCCCCCCTTTGGAGGGATAAGGGAATGGCTGAGAATTCTATAGCACTGATTAAATTTTGGAGGTAAGTTCATGTCTACTGTCATTGCTTATCCCAACTTGAACTCTTGAACTCTTCTTTATTTTTGTTTTTCAGACTTACCTCCCCCTACCTTTGCTGCCAACCTCCAGTCACCATTCATTACTACCATTAATGAAACACTCCATGCAAGCTGTTCTGTCTGTCTGTCTATCTATCTATCCACCTATCACCTATCCATCATAAATCTTTGATTACACTATTGCTTCTGACACCATTGTTCAGTTATTTATAAAATGTCATACAGGTTTGAAAAGTTTTCTCCCTTAGTTCAACTACTCACTCTTCTAGGTATAGACGATGGGATGAGGTATTTAAAGTCTTTAAGTTTCTCTTTCCTTAGGTTTAATCTTTCACCCAGTTTTCTCACTTTATTAAATGGCATTAAACTTTTTTTTTTTTAAAGATTTATTTATTTGTGCATACAGAACTGGGGTACAGGCCAGAGGCGGTGAGAGGCTTCACCAGAGACAGAATGGGGAGCAGAACAGGCAGATGGATGAAGTACACTGCTGAGGGGAGCAGCGGGCGGGTCAGGAGAGGTCTGCCACACCATGTGGTCACCTCCGGGGCAGGCAGGAATCAAACTCATGCGGAGGCGGCTTTAGATTCTCGGTGCTGTGCTTTAACCCGCTGCGCCACCAGGGAGGGCCCGGCATAAACTTTTTTTTTTTTTTTTTTAAAGATTTATTTATTTGTGCATACAGAACTGGGGTACAGGCCAGAGGCGGTGAGAGGCTTCACCAGAGACAGAATGGGGAGCAGAACAGGCAGATGGATGAAGTACACTGCTGAGGGGAGCAGCGGGCGGGTCAGGAGAGGTCTGCCACACCATGTGGTCACCTCCGGGGCAGGCAGGAATCAAACTCATGCGGAGGCGGCTTTAGATTCTCGGTGCTGTGCTTTAACCCGCTGCGCCACCAGGGAGGGCCCGGCATTAAACTTTTGAAGAAAGAGAATTTGAAACAGAGACTTGCACACCAGAAGTTTATTTGGGAATATTCTTAGAAGCAATAACTTTGGTAGAGAAAGAAGGTGGACTGAGAGAAGAGAAAATTTGAACTGTTATGCAGTTACAACAAATATCTCAGTCCATTTTATGTAGAGCTCTGGATCTGAAATGGGATTTAGTGATATCTGGCATCAACCTGTCATTTGATGAAGTTTGGTATGAGAAGGGAACATGGTCTTCGCTAAAGTGGCCTTCTTCATCTGAGAACAATTTTCAGTGGTTGAAGGAGTGAATGACTAGAATTGAAGCTGTGCAATATCACAATGCATCAAAGTATCCACCAGAGATCATCCTGAGTATTGCACAAGTATTTAAAAGGAGTTCCTTCATGATTCTGATGGCATATTTTCCTGGGAAAACTTAAAAGAAGAATATTAGTGAGATGAGATAAAGCTGCCAACCACTGCTATAGTTAGTCTGAGAACCCAAGTGATTCTCATTATCTTTCCCCTCTATCTAACATTTTAAATTTTCTTGGTCAGTACCCATGCTGGACTATGCGACTTACCTTGTGAAGATGACCATTAAGGGTCTGATCTCATGGTTACTATGCTTTTCAGCTTGCGGCTGTTCATTTCTCCATTACAGTCAAAATGGACCATGAGGTATCAAGAGTCATTCCCGTGGATTTCATGAGTATCAAAATATATTCTTCCCTGCTCCTTTTCTGTGTAGGTAACTCTCCCAACTCCTAATGATTAGGGTTAATTGTTGCTGCTAGTATAGTGATTTATTTTCTTGTTGCTGGCTCCTTGACATGAAAAGTGACCTTTTAGCAGCAACTGTAGCTTAAAGCTTAATATAATAATACCTGTTTAAAGTCATGCTCCCTGGAATAAGGTCTTCTACACCTCCAAGTATGAAAAAACATGGGGATGATAGTATTGGGACCATTCTTATTTCTGTTCCTTGGAATTTGAACTCAGGTACTCCATGCATTGAAGAAAAAACTTCTTATAATGATTATTGATTTAGGTTATAAATGATGCCTCATAGAGAATGGTGTTCCATACTTAAAGCATATCATTTCCCCTTAACTATACTTCATCATCCCAGCAGGCCAACTCTGTTGCACATTATGGAGCATGACTAAGGATCCCATGATCATGTGCCCTGTACCATATTCCCCTTGCTATAGAGTATCTCTTAATCCAATGTGATGTTGTATAGGGTCTTGTGATGGTGATCGAACTCTGTACACCCTTAGTTAATGGTACTGGTTGGAACTCTTAAAAACAAAAACACACACATAAAAGAGAGAGAGAGAGATACATATTTAGACTATGAATAGAAATAAATGTAGATGTAGATACAATACAGATATTTATCTACTCAAGATCAATTACTGCCCTTTCAACATAAAAGAGGTCCACTATTATCAACGTTCTGTTAGAATTGTTCTCCTTGAAATATAATGCCAGGTAAGGAGCATAATATTAGTATGCACTCATGACAGGTTGAAAATTTGGCAGTGGCAGTAATAGAACAGCTTCAGTGAGGGAGTGCTCATGTGTTTGGACCTGCTTAGAACTCTACTCATCCCATCGGGCTGTTTCATTTATGTCATTATTATGCAAGAATTGGTGTGACCAGTTACAGAAAGGGTGAAGTAAATTTACTGAGTCATTATTTTCTAATCCATCCATTCCTATCATATCCTTCCCTAACCTACATTACCTTACCCTAGTCTAGCCTACTCTATCCTCTCTTATCCCACCCCTACCTTTCCAATTCTATCCAGAACTATACTATTCCTTCCCATCCCATCCCACTCCATGCCATCCCATGTCATGCCATCTCACCCCATCTCATGTCATCCCATCTCACATTATACTATCCCATCCTGGTAGATGTTTTGTGAGAAGTATCATGTAATACAAACATCTTTACACTTCATGACAACCTTGTTAATCTACTCATATTCCCTTTTCCTTAAACCGTCCTGTCCTTAATCTGTCAATCCATGTGTCACTCAAAACTAAAATGTAAGTATCAACTATATGTTTCTCAGTTCATACTCATGGCTACATAGGAGAAGGTAGAGGTATCTTATAAACAGATGAGTGAGAAAGGAGGTATATTCTTGGGTAGATCGGCCCATTATGCTTGAACTGGTGAAAAATGAATTACAACTGCATTATTATTTAGGAGTAGTAAAAATTAAAAATGATGGGAAGTTATTGCAGTTTTGAGCATGGATCTTAGCCATCTTGATCACTAGTCTCCCACTTTATATGAAAAATAAGTAATTCAGGTTAGAATGTATAGACTCTTCTCACTGTGTTAGTTATTCTATAACTTGAAAGAGAAATATTGACAGATCAGAAAGGAAGTTCAAGAACAGTTCCTATTAATCAGACAATAGCCTATAAGTAAACTTGTTTTCAAGGCCATAATAATGTTAACTCCCTATTGTCAGAAGACAAGCCTTGAGGATAAATGTTTACATGTAGACTACTGTAGGCCTTATAGGAACAGTTTTTGAACTTTCCCTCTGATAAGACTAAAAATAATGCATATATTAGATCTATGCTATATAAAATGAACCTGAGGAATTATTAATCTGTTCAGCAAAAATACTAAATCCAGTAGCAGCTACAAATGGGACCACTTGTTAAAATTTTTAGCAGTTCGTTTTTATGCATATCATGAATTCAAGTCTTTGTGGAGTTTCCAGATACGAATTTACAACATTCACATTGAAAAGGTGAAAAATAAGTATTTCATTAACTATTAGATGTCCTCTCAGCTGCCACACTAAGATTGATACTCACTGTAATAATGCTTTCTCTTGCCTGTGTTGTTATATTGCCTCCTATCATCCCCATTGTTGTCAGGGGGCACAGTTCTATAGTATTGACTATTGTATTCATTGCCAAATGATGGCAGCCCCTCCTGATTTTCTCAGCATTGCTGGTTGTCCTCTGACCTGCTCAATCCTTATCAGCTTGGGAATGTGTCCTCTGGCCTTCCCACATAATCTAATAGAATTTTCTAGACTTATGAAATGTATGCCCTATAGCATGCTTACTTCTCTCAATTTCTTTCCTTTTTTTTTTTTTTTTGAAAGATTTATTTACTCATACAGAACTGGGGTACAGGCCAGAGATGCGGAATGTGAGAGGCTTCACCAGAGACAGAGTGGGGAGCAGAACAGGCAGATCGACGAAGTACACTGCTGAGGGGGGCTGTGGGCGGGTCAGGAGAGGTCTGCCGCGCCATGTGGATCTCCTCCCGGGCAGGTGGGGATTGAACTCATGTGGAAGTGGCTTTAGCTTCTTAGTGCTGTGCTTTAATCCGCCTGCGCCACCAGGGAGGGCCTCAATTTTGTTTCATTCTTCCATTCCTCACCTGCCATAATAGAATGGGAAGTGTACCTCACTCAGCATGGACCATCATTATTAACAAACCTCCAAGAGTCATCTTACCAGCATTTTAATTCTGTCTCCCAAGTTCTTTTTCCAAGGTATTAAATCTTGTGTAATAATAGTCTTCCCATATTAATAAACTCTTCCTTATCCAAGTTTGTATTTCACCCTCTTAATCCAGCAAACTTAAGATCCATTCTTATACTTGCACAGGTTCCTCCTGGATAGCTCCTACTGTGCCTTTAAAATATAGACACTTTCACATTGGTAGACTACAATTTTTCCCAGATTGGGTTATGTTGAGGATCAAAGCCAATTTTTGTCTTAGAAGACATAATTGGAGGATATAGTCAGAGCAAAAATGGCTTCTTCTATAAGGTGGAGACCATGGCAACTTTTCCAGGCAAGAATGAATTATTTGAATTGAATGGGGAGTGGGTTAAGTAGCATCTGAGGATTCATTGTGTTATAGTGTATCAATAATATGTTCTGTCTCAGGAAGACACTGCATCCCACCAAGGGACCAGAATCAGGAATTTGAGACCTGCCATGTTTGAAAGCTGAATCTATTTTGCAACTTTGCTACTCTATATTTAAGTTCTAGACCCAAACTTTATCTTTTGGCTACAAGAATGTCTTTATATGTTTCCAAGGAGGCCATTGATTTTTCACATTTAGTCTTTAAGTGGTGAATAATCTTGATAAGCCTTTAAATTCTTTTCTCCAAAGCAGCTATCGACAATATCAGTATTTTGATAGCTCTTAGTTTATATTGCCCCAGTACTTCTCAAGCATCTGATAAATCATTTAGTACATTACAATCCAACAGTATCTGTATTATTTATTATTTCATAACAAATTCCTCCTTTAATTCAATAGCTTCATTCAGTAATAGGTAATTATTATCTTTCATAATTTCTTTGGATATGGAATTTAGGAATAGCTCAGCTGGGTATTCTCACCTCAAGGTTTGTCATGAGATTCATTTAAAAGTTAGTCAAGACTGCCTGCCCAGACTGATAAGAATGTGGACCTATCTTGGAGAGCGCACAAGAGTGGCCAGAGGACTCATATCCCTTGTAAGACACCCATCAGTTCCTGGCCATGTCTGCAGATGCCTTGAAAGCTTCAGAAAGATCCTGTCAACACCAACTGCATGTAGGATTTTTAGCTTAACAAGAAAACAACCCCAGCACACACCAATATTAGGAAGCAAAGCAGATTGGCCAAATGTCCATTGACATTCCATGAGATCCTGCCAACTGCTCTAACAGATAGTCAGGACTGCCACCTTGCCATACACCCAGACCTGTACCAGGGTTGGTGGGGGAGCCCTGTCAGAAGTCCCACTTTTTAACCCCAGCTGCTTCAGCTAAAAATGCCACCATATCACATTCCAGCAAAAGCCTTCCCAGAGTTCCTACCCTTTGGTCCCAGCCACTCAAGCCAAGACCACTACTATGTTGCATGTTCAGATCTATTCTGAGGAAGATCCCAACAACTGTACTCACCACCTCAAAAAGTCAGTAGAACAGGAAGAACCATGCCCAAAAGAAGTCACCATATATAGCAAAGCAAACACAAAAGGGGAAAAAGGGAAAGAAAATACAAATGACCAAGCAAGTCCTCAGGGACACAATACACCATAGAGAGAGTATGAACAGAAAACTACAGAACTTAACACAATAACAAAGACATGAAAGTATTTTCTTTTTTCATATGAGATAGAGAATTCAAAACTTCCATAATGAAGAAAATCAAATAATTAGATCAATACAAAATTTAAGAACATAGGTTAGAGATACACAGAAAAACTTAGAAAAGGAAAAGGAAGATATAGGAAACACAATTAAAATCAAACAAACACAATCAAAGATTGACAATGAATTTTTAAATAAGAAAATTACAGAAGAGCAGGACCTAAAAAGATATATAGTTAAACATTCTTGGAAAAGTCATGAAAATAGAACAGATGGAAGAAAAAATCAGAGATACAAAGAAATAGTATAAATAATATTTTCTATTGATGGAAAGACAAAGATAGAAAAATACAAAGGATAAAGAATGAAGAAACCCTTTGACACTAACCTAACATCATGAGGAAAGAAAATGTAAGAGCTATTGGAATCCCAAAAGGAGAAAAATGCAGGAAGGGTGTTGAAAACTATTTAAACAAACAATTGAAAAAACATCCCAAACTTGAAGAAGGGAGTGAACATAGAAATACAGGAAGGTAAGAGGACACCAACCTATTTAAGTAAAAGGAAGTTTACAGCACGGTGCATAGTAGTAAAGTTTCCAAGAGTTCAAAACAGAAAAAAATAATGAAGCTTGCAATGGAGGAAATCAAATAACCTGTAAAAGAGTACCAGTTTTTCTCTGAAAAATCATCACAGCTAAGAGACTGAGTGACTATTTCAAATTATTCTAAGAAAAAATATTCTATCCAAGAATATTTATATACCATGACCAAGCTGGATTTATTCTATGGCACAAGGATAATTCAGTATCTAAAAAGACAATCAACATAATTCACCAAATCAACAAAAAGAAAGATAAAAAATGAGTATATCAATAGACAAAGAGAAAACATTTAATAAAATTCAACATTCATATAAAGAAATCTCTTGAAAAACTTCAGAAAAATTAACACATTTCAACATAAAATACAAATATGACAAAACTATAGCAATCATAATTCTCAGTGGAGAAAAACTGAAAGTGTTTCCATTAAGATCCAGTACACGAAAAGGAAGTCCACTCTGACCACTATTAATCATCATTATATTGGAATTACTAGCTAGGCCAACTAGGTAAGAGAAAGACAAAAAGAATCTAAAATAAGAAGGCTATATTTATTCGCAGATGATGTGATAATATGTATAGAGAACTTTTAAAAATATGTGGGAAAATTAATTAAAACAAGAATCCAGTTCAGTAAATTAAAAGGATACACAATTAATATACAAAAATCAGTTGTCTTCCTGCATGAAAATAATCATCCTGAAGAGGAAGAAATTAAGAAAATCATATAATTTACAATCATAGCAAAAAACAAAACAAAACAAACACCAAATACTCAGAATACAACTAACAAAAGAGGTGAAATATCTATATGAGGAAAATCATAAAACATCATTAAAAGAAATAGACACAAAGAAGTAGAAATATATTCTTTGTCCATGGATTGGAAGAATCACCATTACCAAAATAGCCATCCTTCCCAAAGCAATTACAATAAAAATATCAATGCCATCCTTCCAAGAAACGGAAATATTACAGACTTCAAGTTGAACTACAAAAACCCTGCATAGCCAGTATTCCTGTGTAGAATATGGAAAGGATAGCAGCATTATGCTTCCAGATTTTGAAGTACACTACAAAGCCATAATAATTAAAACTTCACAGTACTGGAACAAAAACAGACACTTAACCCAATGGAAAAGTATTGAAAGCTCAGAAATAAAGTTATCCATGTGTGGTCAACTATCTATGACAAAAGATCAAAGGGTATAAACTGAAACAAAGAATGTCTCTTTCAAAATGGTGCTGCGAAAAATTGGTCTTCAACACTCCTATAAAGACTTGGCAGATGGCTTCAAGAGTGTGAACTGCCAGAACAAGGTGGAATTTTCAATGTAGTAATAAGCAAGCCTCAGAAGTTACATACCATTCACTTAAGTACATTAGGCACATGAAACACTCTGATACAATTTGGAAGGGAACTTTCCAAAGCATAAATATCACCAAGTGAAAATTATTGGGAACATCTTAGAAGTTGCTTATTACAATCTCTAATCCAAGTTTGTTAGCAATGAAAATTTTAATGCATTGGCTTTGCCAGTCAGAGATCATAGTTCCTTACAATCCTAAATAAGAGTCAATTTTTGCCAATTTGTCACTGGTAATCTAGCATTAATTGTATGTTTTGAATCTAGATCAACAGATAGACAGATAGATTTGAAAAAGTCTACTGACTATCCACACACATTCCTCTCTCCATATTTTGGCTGTTTTACCACTTGCTGGTATCACTGTTCAAATCTCTAAATATCTTTCCATGGTTCATAGTATCCTTGCTATATGAACTGGCTCTCCACACTTCTCTCTTAATATGTTTCTCCTGCATAACTCCATTCTAGAAAAATATCCCACCTAAATTGACAAGTCATATCTATTCATCTCATCCTAAATACCACCTCTTAGGCATATTCTATCTGTACTACTTTCTGTTCCTTCATAGGACTTGTTATCATTTGACACTGTACTAAATGTGCTTTGATTTATTTACTATCTATTTAGCTTCCACACTAGATTGTATACTCCATGTAAGGTCAGGGTTGATTTATTTCATTTATTATCCTTAGTGAAAATAAAGAAACAGAAAAAAATATGAAACTGTGCCTAATATACAGTGAATACCCAATTTCACACACACACACACACACACACACAGACACACACACATATATATATACACATACATACATACACACACACACATATATAATTTCTAGTATCATCAGGTATTGCATTGATGACCTTTGTCAGATGTTTATCTGGGTCCTGTTTGAGAGAAGTTAGACCTCTGTTATGCTGAGAATTGTCTTCTCTGAGTTAAATTTGGTTTGAATTTTAAGACAAAAGGCAACAACCTGCTTTCTAAGTGCTCAATTTCCTTTTGCATTGACATCCATTTTCGAAAGCCTATTGTGCTATGAACTTTGCTCTTTCAGTCTATTGTTTGACTTGTACTAACATAAAATCTCCTGGAATTAAAACAAAGGAGATTAAAAGGGATATCATAGCACTCCATTTTCCATGGTGTCTTTTTAACTCTTGGTATCTGGATTCTCATGTTTTCCCATCACCAGTCTAATCTGGGTAATGTTAGCCTTGTTCTCTCCATGATCTCTATGCCACCCAGCTACCCAGATGAGTGCTATAAGATGGCACATGGGTAAATTAGTAGTGGGAAGTCTATGGGGATTAAAACCAAGATGAAAAAGTATACACAAAATGAAGAATGATGTAAGAAATAACACACACACACACACACACACACACAAATCAGTAACACCAGTTTGCTTAAATTAACGTATTCCTAGTAAAACATCTTTTGTAGAATACTTAGTATGTGATACATGAGGCTAAGATGTGTGATGCTAAGTTTGCCTTTTTTGTTGCTTTAGAAATTTTAAGTTACCAAATTCAAATAATTTTTACCTATTTAGATCTAAATCTCTGTGATGGTGAATGTTAAAAGGTGTTAGATCTACCTATGTGTCAACATTTATCCAAAGTCTTATCTTTCGTTTCTATGTAACACTTAAGAGATTCCTGAAGAGGTTAGTGGAAAGGGGAAGAATTTTTGTAATAAGTCAGTCTCAGAAATATTTAGGTTTTATAAAACTTGGCCAAGGCGGGGTGAACATTTCATTGTTTCTATTTATTTCTTTGCTTGTGCATTTGATTTATTACCATGTTGTATTACTAGAATATAGTCTCCCTAAGAGCAAGAAATGTTTCTATATTTTTTGCCCTATATCTAAAACACCAAGAATATATATTATTTGTTTTGATTGAGGACAATAAATGGAACAAAAATATCAATCCCGATCTTATATAGAGTATAATTTAGTGTGGAAGCTAAGCAAACAAATTGAGGCATATCTACTACAATGTCAAATGGTGACATGTCCTATGAAGAAACAGAAAACAGTACAAAGAATTATAGAATTTATATATATATATATATATATATATATATTTATATGCATGTATAATTATGTATGTACATCTAAAATTGTATATCTAAAATACGGAGAATGTATATACATACCCATATCCATACAAATATACATATACATATGATTTTGTTATACTTGATATCTAATTTTCTTTAAAGAGTTAAGATATGTTGCTTTTTGAAGTGTTTTAAAAGATTTTCTTTATTTTTTGCACAGAGGGACTGAGGTGTAGGTGGGGGGGGCATGGGGCTGAGAGGAGTCACCAGAGACAAAGTGGGGAGTAAAATAGGGAGATCTACTGAAATACCCTACTGAGGAAAACAGCATGGGAGACAGGAAAGATCTGCTGTGCTATATGTGGATCAGCATCCTGGCCAGGGATTGAACTCAGGCTGTAGTAGTGATAGAGCTGAGACTTAACCCTTAGGCTTAACCCAAGATATATTACTTTTCTTGCTTAGATGTCTTTAAATGACATTCAGTTACACCGAGTATATGTCACACACAATTTTTATTTTTCATTTTCCTTTTTAAAACATTTAATTTATGCATATAGAACTGGGCTACAGGCCAGAGGTGCAGGGGTGGTGAGAGGTTTCACCAGAGACAGAGTGGGGAGCAGAACAGGAAAATCAACCAAGTACACTGCTGAGGGAAGCAGTGGGCCGTGTGGGTCACATCAAGGGTGGAGGATTGAACTTGCACTGAAGTGGCTGCAGCTAGTTTGCAGTACTGTGTCCTAACCTGTTGTGCCACCAGGGAGGGCCTAGTTTTCACTTTCAATGAAGAAATAATCTTAACATTCTTTAAAAAATATTCTTGAATTTAGAAGTTTTGTTGAGTGTCTTGTTTTCCCTACTCAAGTTTAGAGATTTTAAGAGATCCTACGAGTGGGGTGGAGATGGGGGACAGAGAGGGATCAGGAGGGAGAAATGTGGGGGGCTATGGTGATGATGGGTGGGAGAGGAGGGAAGTAAAACATTGTTGTAAAATGAACAATAATGTAAATAGATATGTAAGAAGGAAAAAATGGATATATTTGCATAAGAAAAAAAGATGTGTAAAGTTTCATCATCCCTCAAAAAATGAGAAGTTGTAATTTCACATTTTTCAGAATTCCTGGTATTAGAAATAGGCTTACTTCCATTCCCTCCACAAATATTTGTGAAGTTGTATTTTCTGTCAGGTACCATTCTGGCCTTGATAACTTTAGAGATTGTCTGCCCTTATTGTATTCTCTAGAAGGTAACCCAGACATTTGACTAGTGAATTAAACCAGCAGAATGATACAAAAGAGCAATAATAATGTACCATGACAGCAAATATCCAATACGGGTGACTTGCACAAAGACATAACACTTAATTTGAAATGCAAAGATGTAGCTGAATTATGTGGCTAATGATGATAGATCAGGTGTTGTTTGTAGAAGTAGCAAGTTTAAAGGTCTTAAAATTATAGAAATTTTGGCATATTTTCAGTTTTGAAAAAAAGTTGTGTGGTTGGAATTATGAATTGTTCCTACAATTGTCATATGATGAAATTAGAGAGACTAGAAAGCCTAGGGATGTGAAGATTTTTTTTTTAAAATTTATTTATTTATGCATACAGAACTGAGATGCATACAGAACTGAGGTACATACAGGCCAGGGGCTCAGGGGTGGTGAGAGGCTTCACCATAGACAGAGTGGGGAGCAGAACAGGCAGAATGACGAAGTACACTGCTGAGGGGAGCAGTGGGTGGGTCAGGAGAGGCCTGCCATACCATGTGCTCACCTCCGGGGCAGGCGGGAATCAAACTCATGCTGAAGTGGCTCTAGCTTCTCAGTGCTGTGCTTTAACCTGTTGAGTCACCAGGGAGGGCCAGGATGTGCAGATTTTTAAAGAATAATTTGATTTTGATTAAGAGATTGGTAACTCTTGATTTAAACATAGAAAGACGTGATCAAAATTGGTAAGAAACATTGCTTTAATTGAAATGTAGAAAAGGGGGGTCAAATTACTTTGAATATGTTTGAAATGTTTCAGACTAGTGGCAAAGATCATTTAGAATATAGCAACATTAGTAATCAAGTAGAAAAGTCTGTGGAACAATTATTTGGACATAAAATTATTTGGGGTTATTTAGGAGACAAAATAGACCATTCCTGATTATCAGAACCTAGATTGAGTAGATTTGGGAGGTAAAAGAATGGGTATTTGATTTAAGGGGTATAGGTACACACACACTAACATGGGAAGTATTAGGCTGGATAAATGGGAGTATATAAATAATCTACCTGGTATCATTGAGAACCTGGAAAAATTTTCTCCTACAATCTGCTGGTCATGTTGAAATTTCTAAAGCCCAAAACTGAAAGGTAGAAGATATTCTCAACACACTCATAAAAAATGCTAAAAGATGAATATTCAGTCTCTGTTCCATTTCCTGCATATGGGAGATATTATGATGTACTCTAGGTAGTAATGATTGTATCCCCCAACACTCCCTCTTAAAAAACCTGCACCCTATTTCAGTACTTAGGTGAATGCCTTGACTATATTGCTAATTTACAGAACCAATGCACTTTGCACACACACACTCACAAATTGGTATCAGGTATAGAAACCAGACTCAGGTGGAATCAACATAATCCTGTTGGAGTAATTTGAATTACAATACCTATAAGAGGCAGAGACTTGCTGTTGGTTTCTAGAATGTTAAGGGAATATAGAAATGGTAAGAACATTGATATGAGTGGAAATTACAGAGTTTCAGGTAGCTAAAATTCTGCAGGAGGAGTAATATAGCTTATTTAAAGAAAGCAAAAAGCAAAAAAAAAAAAAAAACAAAACCAAAAATGTTTTCTGAAAAGAGACAAGTAGAAGACAGAGGACAGGCCTGATACTTTGGTTTCCATTAGACAGGCTGAACTGTTTATAATTGAGTTTTGTGTTTTTTTTAATCCCTTATTTCTTCCATGCTTGTGTGGGATTTTGTTCATTGCAACCATTTAAGACCTGTTTCAGATATTCTTATAAGGAAGATTCCTAATTTGAACAGATCCACCAATGAGTGTTTTCTTCTATACAGTAAGCCACATCTCCCTTCCTAAAATGCATTTGGTCCTTGAGAATTATGCTGAACAAATATGATTTTCTACACTACTGTCTACTAAATATTAGGAGAGTCTCCTCTCTAAGTTTTCTCTTTTCCACACAAGACAGACATTTATTTCAATTGTTCCTAACATGATTTAATGTTCAAACCTTTTCCCTACTTTTCATGCTTACCTGTCATACTTCCCTATGATTTATCAAACATTTTAGAATAAAGGACCCATAATGAAATGAAATGCATATGTGATCTAATACACTAGGAACAGAATAAAGCTATCACCACTCATTGAAATGTTTCAGTTAATCTCTTTTCATAACCTTTTTGTGTTTGAGCTTTTCTTCTTTGGGATAAGTAAGTTTTTAGAGAAGAAAAAAGACACTGTTCACTGATAGAATGAAAACATTCTTGAATAACAGATAATAACATTAAATTAGCCCTAGCCTATAGATTATCCAATGGACCAGCTGATGTCACCTCATCAAAATGCAATGTAAAGCATTATACATTGTGAAAGAGGAAAGATACCTGAGCCAGGAACTCATGCAACAGTTTGTGGAAACTTGGTGGGGAGCAAGGTTTCAAGTCAATGAGAAAATAGGGAATATCAGGCAGATTTGGAATAGGGGGCATTAGGAGTAAGCTGATAAAGGACAGGTGGGAAGTAATTGACTTACTGGTAGAGGTCGCTGATAAGGCTCTTCTGAGGATTACTTCTGGAGGAAGGGTGGTAAAGGGCATGCACTTTTGCATCCCTGGTCACAGGTGACTGTCCATAGACAATGATGATGATAGAAACACATTAAAAATTTTAAAATGGCCCTCTGGTGATACAGTAGGTTAAAGCACAGCACTGCTAAGGTGCTAAGGTTGCTTTGGTGCGAGTTTGATCCCTGGCCACAGCCCCGGAGGTGATCCTAGTGGCTCGGGAGACCTCTCCTGTCTTGTGTGCTCCTCCCTCAGCAGTGTACTTCATCGATCTTCCTGTCCTGCTCCCCACTCTGGCTATGGTGAATCTTCTCACCGCCACTGCACCTCTGCCCTGTATCCCAATTCTGTATGGGTAAATAAATAAATCTTTAAAATCACATCTTTAAAATGCCAATGATTGCATACAGACTTCTTGGTCCGTGAACCCAGACCTCAGGAACTGATATACAACCTTCAATATACTAGATTTGATGAAATTTTGCTCTCTGATCTCCAGAGTTCCTTCTACAGGGTTGTCAAAGATTGATTGTTAAATTTCATTTTTTTTGGTGCATATGTGGGAAACTGAGAGTCAATTGTGAGAAGGCTGTTTTCTAAACTTGTAGGTAACTCCAGTGCAGAGCCAGGAATAGACATAGCTTCTTCATACATAGTTCAATTTCCAGCATTTCCTGGCCTTGCCAAGTGCAAAATGATCCAGTGTGCTCTGGCAATCTGCACACAGTACATGATCATGTGCACCCCTTTGGGGAGACTCTAGCTTTGCCATCTGGCAAAGGTTACTTTGGCCAGTAAGAGCGCTGGCCAACTCTGGCAAAAGTTAAAGAAGACATAGAGTTTCTCATTGTCTTTCTGGTTCGGATTTGCTTAGGGAGAGACTGACTGTGTCAAAAAAGAAATGGTGGTGACTTACAGCTGCTCAGGTCTGTTTTACAGACGCTCTCTGGAGCTGCAGGTTTCATTTAGCTTTCATAAAGTTACAGTGCTTAATCTCAAAAGGGTTATCAGTTCTGTCATGTATAATAAACCTTCCAGTGAAGGCAGTGGGAAACAGTGTTTCTATTTAATACCCGGAGAAATGGTGGAAGTCAGCGATTGATACCAACACAATGATGGGAAAAAGTGTCTAGAGGTGCTACTCACATAATCTCGTTTTACAACATCTTGAAAATTGAATAGAAAGGACTCAACTAACAATACCATTGCACACTACTGATTATTGTTCTCAAATGTTCCTAAAGCTCTAAAAGCAACATTTAACAATAAAATGCTCTATAAATATATCACAACAATGTAGGTAGCTGTATTTTTTTTTCCTTTAAAAACAAAAGCACATGGAATTAGTCATAAGTCTTATAATTTGTCTTTAGTAATTTCTTGGCTAAAATTGCATTATCATTTTAAAATGTTATATAAATGTAAATAAATGAACTATTCTTGACATTGGTAAGCATTTCCAAGTAATTTAGAAAAGGGGGAACGTTGCAACTTGGCTTAATTACATGTGATCTTTATCAGGGAATATATTTTGTTTATCTAGCTTGAGCTCGATCTCATTTGTGAAGACATTTAGTGGGGAAAGCAAAATTTCCTTGCAAAAAGCATAATAGTTCAAATTTCCTGCTATAAATGTGTCAATGATTCTTGGTTTTTTATCTTCTGCTATTAAGCCTTTTTGGAATAAGCATATTTTACAAATGAGTTAGAATTATAGGAAGTTACTACAATATCCTGTTAAACAACAAACAAACAGCTGCAAGCTTTACATGCTCCAGCTTAGGAAAAAGTTTGACTAGTTTGGAAAAATATATCTGTGCTTCCTGTTTGTGCTCACACCATGTAAGGGGTGGAGGGCAGGGGGTGCATGCTGGTCAACATTATTGAGAAAATCTTCCAATATATTTTTCACTAAGAATATTATATGGAAAAAAACCCAATAAATATTATTTGATTTAATAAATTAAGTATTTAGCACTGTTATGTTCTAATTTAACATGTTTCAGTTTAATTTTAATGACAACATTGAAAATGGGTGTTAAACTTTAACAGCAATTTAAAATAATGACCTATAATATTATATATTCTTGTACATTACTAATTTCGATCACTAATAAATCTGTCATATCATTAAAGTGTATTTAGAATAACTTCTTTGCTGGACTATCAGGACCTATTTTCAAACCTGTTTTCTTCTTAAAATCTGCAATACAGTCACGTTACATTTATTTAAATACTTCGCAAAGTGATTATTTTAGACTATATTCTTAGATGGTGATTTTATATATTCAGTCAGATTTGTTTACAGCTTTTATAAACAATATTTATTGGAGAATGCAAAAAGCATCAGAAGAAAAAAGTTTTCACTCTCTTAAACATAGTAAAATGATCAAACGTTTGGAATTGACACAAATTGTAAAAATGTGTCTTAACTGAGACGCTTTGCCCTAAGGAACTGTGCCTTTGTGTTTGATGATTCTTCCATAAACCTGAGTTTATTTTGAAAAAAAAAAAATTGATCCTTTTAATGTAAGAAAGTTGATGGAGAAAGAATTTCACTTATGAGTTTTTCCACTAGACACTATAAAACTCCATCATAGCACCTTGCATTTTTGGCATCTGTCGTTGAACCTTACAATTGAACGTTGCCAGATCTTATTTTGAAAACCGGTGTTGTGTCTTAGGATGCAAATCATCTGGATGAAAATTCAAGTCAAAGAGAAAAGCTGCTTGATTGTAGATGCTCTGTTTGAATCAAGCAGTAAGAAGCCAAAACTTAAATAGGACATAAAAAACCTTAGGAATAAAAGAGCAAAAAAAGAGTGTGTAAAGGGAAAAGGCAAGACTAAAAAGAGAAAGCTAAATTTGATTTGGAAAAATTCCATGATAAGCTTCTTCCAACAAAATGGTGTCATCTGCTCACTCCCCACACCCACCAAATACAGAGAGAATTTGTTTATTACACAGAATCTATATGATCACTCTTGTTGAAAAATTTTAAAGAATTGATTATGCTTTTCATTTTTCCTTTGGATAGCAAGAACTGTTTTAACACTTTTTTTGTCTTTGCTGAAGTAGGTGAGCCTTCTACTTATATCAATAAAGAATAATTTTCTAAACCAGATGTTTGATATTTTAAGAAGATAGTAGAATAAAATTTTAACTTGTAAAACAAGGTTGGGGAAACTTTTTAGACAGAATCCTTTATGACTCATTAGCAGCTAAAAATTAAAGACTACTGTTTCTTGATAGAAATTGTTAGTGAAATTTATTCTTTACTGTTTTCCACTATATTCATATATACTATCCCTAATCAAACTCTCAAGTTTCATTATTCAAAATTCTAATGAACTATGATTTCACATAAATTGATTCATATTAAAATTTGATCTATACACTCACTCACTCAACTGAGCAACTAAATCTATTTGGAAAGTAAGAGCATATATGGAGAACTCTCGTTCATAAAGAGGGAGTTCTTGTGAAATCTAGTCTTTGCAACCAGCAGGAGCAATGGAACATTATAAACTAAGGAGTTCTAAATAATTCATGGATGTGCATGGAAATAAAGTTTCAGAACTGAAGTGAGAAACAACTGCTGGGGGAAAGTGATTTTTAAAAGGAATTACAGTCAACAACAGTTATATTATTTCAGGTTACCTCACACCATTGTGTGCATTTACAATACAACAATTGTATACTTCCATTGGTTTGGGAAAGAAAATTCAGAAAACTGAAAAAAAAAAACAGACAGTATGACTCAGTGTGCAAACAACTTTCTATTTGCAAAATCTACAGTAAAATATTATTCTATGTTCTTGAAAGTAAATCCAGACCTTAAGTCTTAGAACAAAGTGTCCAATACTTACAAAGTAAGTATAAAAATAAGTGGGTATTGTTTCCTGTTTTCCCTTTGTTTATTTCTCATTTTATAAATTTTTTATATAGCATTAGGATAAAGGTGATTAGAGATTATTGACAATAAGTGAAACACACTTTGTATCTAAGTAGGTTGTTCATAACTCTAAAATTGAACAGCTATATAGAAACAAATTATTTTTCACAATCTCTAGGTTAGAAGTGTGATAGTAGTAATAGAAAAAGGAAAGTAATCAAAATTGTGTGAGCATAAACATTCAAGTAAAATAAGATATTTCCATGAGATCTCATGGCAAGAAGACAACTGATAATTCTATAAGTGGAACCATTCACCTACAATTTACTTAAATTGGTTTTACTCCAGTCCCATTTTCATGGTACAAACTGTTGTTCCAGCTTCCCGGACTTACATAAAGATAATATTGATAAACACACTTACTAGATTTAGGTGTTAGATGAATCTAAATTCCCCTAAAATCTCAAATAAAATAATGAATCATAGTGAGCTAAATTCATTTTGGAAATACCTCAGAAATATCATTGATTCAACAATGCATTCTTGAATATATACTTTACAGTGATATTTTATGGTTACTTCTACAAAATATTTTTCTTCAGTGATGGCCCTGGATTTTTTTAGGAAAAACACACTGTTTATCTTGAACATTCAGGAAAGAACTAGCTACTAATCTCGGGCAAATGAATGAAAATTTCCAAATGTGCAGTCCTATTCTCTCTTCCTAACAGAATAGATGTTTGACCTGAGTTAAACCATAAGATTATTAAACAGTATGTTTTTAGTTTTTTAAATATATTAAATAGACTAAAATAATTTATATAGCTTGAATGCTAAGATGAATTATAATATTCAAAGTAGCAATTATCAAAAATCGAGGTTTAGACAAATTTCTTAATTTACAATGCTTGTTAATACTCATAGCCACCTTAGTTTTATCTAGTTCTATGTTTACTCACAATATTTCAACTAGACAATATTTTAAATACACACTGAAATTGCAATTTTTTTTCCTTTTCCTCTCTTTTATAACCTTATAATTATCAAAGGTATAACTTCCTGCTTTTGCATGTTATTAGTTTTGATACTTTAAATAAACTCTGTGCAGTTGATTCAAATCAAAACTAAACATGTCATCTAATCTATGACTTCCATTAATCAGCTTTCCCATAAAATTACAATTACAACACCAGCATCACCCTTGCAAGTTGCAGTTCAAGACAAAAGTTGTAACATAACATATGACTTGGCAGCAGAAACATGGTAAACTGCTGGAATGTGAATTTGATCTTGACTCCACCTAGCACTTCATTTTGGTCATCTTGTTATTGACTTACTCTGCATTGATTAGCCTATTTAGAGATAAATAGATGCAAATTTATGACATTTATTTCTCTCTTTTTTCAGCTTCAGAATTTACAATCTGCCTGTAGCAACTGCCGCCCAATTGTGTGGTGAGATCACACAGAGGCTGAGAGACAGTCTCCAAGATCAAACCAAAGATGCAAATGTAAATAGAAAATATGAGTTTTGATTTTTCTTCTAGAACATTTTAAAAATTGGTTGACAGTTGGGGATAATTTTAACCTGGACTCAGCTTACTATAGTGGCAATGAAAAACAAGGAAACAAAAAAATGGTTTGGATTCAATAAGAATGAAAATTTTAACTTTCTTTCTGATGGGATTTAGGTTGAGGGGAATGTAATTGTCTGTCTTAGGTATAGTCTATCTACTTTTCCCCCTAACTTAAGTCCTAAGAAAATATCAAATATTCTGATTACATTGAATGACTGAAAATATTTTCCTTTCCAGTTCTTACTGGTTTATGCTGCTATACTTATTTTACTTAAAGACAGAGCTTTTAAATCGTAATTATATTTATTTCTTTTAATTCTGTTTTCCATCTTCATTCATGAAGCAAAGCAGAGAAGGATCTATCTTTTAAAGGAAGATATACATTTTGAAGGTTTTTTAAAATAATTTTTCTCACATGTATACAGTCACTATTTCCCATCAATAGCATATGTACAGATATAAAAGCCCACAAATGTGTCTGATTATTAGGTCATCAATTTCACTTTTAACAAATAAAGTAGTTTGACTTTATTATTTACATGATTCTTAAAACATGCGGGAGGCCTCTGACCACACAAATAAACATGTATTTTTGGAGCAGTAGAAAGCCTGGTGTTTATGAACAAGGTTCTTTGTATTTTTAACAATATCTGGCACATTTAAACAAAACTCTACTGAAACATGCAGCCTGGATAATTGTGTGCTTTGTGATCTATGTTGGGCAAGGACTCCAACCTCTGCTCTTCAGTCAGACAGGAGTATGAAAATCTGTTATTGCAATTTGACATTTTCCTTGCATGATTGGGTCAGTTGGTAAATGTCCACTTTGCAGTTCTTAGAAGCCCAGATTTCCTGTTACAAAGCAATGTGGATCTGATTACAATTATACTGAAGTCCAGACACAAGTATACCTATGTTCTACCAGCCATTGCACCTCTCACTTTCCATGTTAACAGGAACAACTTATTGATTCTACCTTCCTTTTCTCTGTGGTGGATAACCAAGAGATAATCGCGAACAGAGTAAATGAAAATTAAGTATTGTCCTCGTTCCTAATTCTGGTACAATTCTCATAAGCTGAAGGGAATCAATGAATTCAACTGAAAAATCAAGTGATTTTTTTCTAGTGCAGAGCTGTGGCTCATCTGTCTTATGCTTTAATTCTGACTATCACCAAGTTCAGTTCATGAGTCAATTACATTTTTTAAAGATTTATTTATTTATGCACACAGAACTGGGTGGTGAGATGATTCACCAGAGACAGAGTGGGGAGCAGAACAGGCAGACTGACAAAGTACACTGCTGAGGGGAGCAGTGGGCGGTACAGGAGAGGTCTGCACGCCATGTGGATCACTTATGGGGGGTAGATGGAGCTCATGCTGAACTGGCTTTAGCTTCTTAGTGCTGTGCTTTAACCCGTTGCACCACCAGGGAGGGCCCACAATTACATTTCAAAGTAATACTGTCAATAACTTTTAGATGTACCACATAAAGATCTAATCCTATTCAATCTTCCTGGTAAGTCATGTCCATGACAACATCTTTGCTCACCTGACTTACACAGTAAGTTATATAAACTTACATAAATTTCTTACAGAAGTTTATACACTTAACTGACTTATACAGCATTCTAACATGACACTTTTTCATTCTTGTTCTCCTACAATTCTTTATTTTAAAGATTTATTTGTTTATGCATATAGAACTGGGGTACAGGCCAGAGGTGCAGGGGGTGAGAGGATCACCAGAGGCAGAGTGAGAAGTAGAACAGGCAGATCCATGTACTACTGATATGTGAAGCACACTGCTGAGGGGAGCAGCAAGTAGGTCATGAGAGGTCTGCTGCACCATGTGGGTCCCCTCCCTGGCTGGGGATCAAACTTGTGCTGAAGTAGTTGTGGCCAGCTTTATATTACTGCACTTTAACCCACTGCACCACTGGGGAGGGCCCAATATCCTACAGTTCTTTATAGAGTAGTCTGGGTTTTTCTTCAAAAATGAATGCAAGTGAAATATTTTCTTTGCCAGAATTCTGTTTTATCCAGGATTAACATCTAGCTAGGTTAACATGTAGATGCTGATCAACATCCAGGCTCCTTTCTGTGACATCAGAAGCATGAAGTAACCTGGGCTCTCCCTCCACTGCCACTTTCCTTCTCTTCATAGTCTATGAGCAGTCGTCTCCCTTGGTCCTGCCTTGAAGACTTTGAAATAGATTTTCTCTCTTGAAAAAACTCCCTTTCCACTTTATGGCTTACTAAATTCCTCTCTTTAGGTCCTTTGACCCCACTGATCCCTTATGTCACCTACTTGGACAAGTCTTCTTGGGTCACCTTATCTTAAGAAACCTCTGAAAGGTTTGCTTTTGTCCGTCTTATTTTATTTCCTTCACACTACTCCCTATTCATATTAATTATTATCACTGCTTTCCTTGTCTAGTTCTTGTAATGCTTGATGGGAATATTTGTTTAATTTGAAAAAGGTCTTTATTGTATTCTTTAATGTAGTGTATTCTTTATAGTGTTATACTCTCTGCCTGGTCTTAAGTCACTATCACTGAACTATTCTGAAAAACCTCAGGACTGATTTTAGAGTCTGAATCTACTACAACTTTCTTAGGCCCACTTAAATTATGCAATATCAAACTTGTCATATAGCTTATTAACACTGCTATACAGTCAAGTATTCTAAACATTAAAAATAAACCTAGTGATACCATTCCCTTTGATTAATGTTAGTGAGCATATCTATGATTTTTGATATTTTGTAAAGACTAATCAAGCTGAGAGATAAAAATGCTAGTTAAGGGCCCTCCCTGGTAGTGCACTGAATTCAAGCACAGCATGATGAAGTTATCCGAAGCCACTGAAGCATGAGTTCAATCCCCAACCAGGGAGGTGACACACATGGCATGGCCGACCTCTCCTGACTCACCTGCTGCCCCCCTCAGCAGTATATTTCAGTCAATCTGCCTGATCTTCTCCCCACTTTGTCACTATTGAATCCTCTCAGCCCCTGCATCTCTGGCCTGTATCCCAGTTCTTATATGCATAAATAAATAAATCTTTAAAAAATGAATAGTTGAGTTTTATAGGGATATTTTCTAAAGAAATTTTACATATTATTCTATCTACTCAGAATTTCTTGAAGGAAGTGTTCTTTCACCCTTCTTTTGAGACAGGATTAATGTTAGGTGACTCATACAGGACTCCAGAGATTTGGTAATAAAGGAAGTACTTCTTGTCTTTAATTCCCACACAATCCTCAGTCTCTTCTTCCTTATCTTCCATATCTTCTGTTCAGCCTATTTGCTGTTTGACTGTCTTTGGTCTGTTTGGTTCACTTTTGTATTTTGTTTTACATTCAAGTTTATATTTTTGTTTTCAACAAATTGTTTAAAAGCATGCACAAATGAAAATACTAGGAGTAAAAAGAGAGTGGTATTTCGGGTATAAAGAAAAAAAAAATGTTGGAAGAGATTGTAAGAATTGGGAGTTTCCCAAATGTTCAAGGAACCTCTTACTGAAGAAGGCAAAGAGCAAAGCATTGTGAAGGAAATTCCTTTTAAAGTTAACCAGAAGGAAAGCTGGAAATGACTTGCACATGTATTCATCATTTATGGCAATCCTCTCCCTATTGTGGAATCAGACCTCAATGTCCTGCTGAAGCCATCCTGTGAGTCACATGGTTGGAGATATTTAAATTCTCTAGCTATCAAATGCAATTCGATTGGCTGCTAATGACTACATTTTCAGACGTGATGGATAAAACAGAGGCACTAACTTCCTTTACAGCTTTCACATCTCATGACACATTTTTATTTTTCCAGGAAGGATAAAATACATTTTTAAGAGGGGTGGAGTTGCAACTAATCAACACGGGTGGCAATGATGCCTGTTCTCTGATTTCACGAAGGAGGAACCACAAAGTACAAGAGATGGGCAGTTACCTCTGGATGACTGAGGGCCTCGTCGGTAGTAAAGGAATCTCTGAACTAGCACACGGGGATGCCAGACCTCGCACACACCAGTACGGCTCAGTTGTCAATTCCCACAATTACAGAAGGGGAAAAATATAAAATATTAAAATATTGAAATGTTTCTATCTAAAAGCATCTCATACACTTCCTTTTTTTTTTTTCATCTGGAAGGGCTGAGTGGTAGGAAGACAGTGTGCCTTAAATAGCTGAGGAACTGCTATAAAGAGAAAAAGTGTGAATAATTGAGAAGAGTGTCTCTGCCATGCTAAACAAATAAGCAAAAGGTTCTATTTATCATCTTAAAGTGATAATGTTATTTATCTTGCACTGTGCTTTAAGGTCTAAACTAGCTCCAGGTTCAAAGGAGAGATTCAGTAGCTGATGACTTTAGAGGTCATGGAGATAATTTCAACAGGGTCAAAAGTAAAGAGATGTTAGTATTTCATAGTTAGGAAACAGTATTCCCTTCCAAAGTTTTAGTAATTAGAATTCTATCATTAAATAGTCGGTTTTTATCTGTACAAAAGCCATTTAAACTAAAAGACCTTTCTAATAATAGTTGCTTTATATTTTTTTTTGTTAAATATTGACCAAAAAGTCAGTGAAAATATAATTTTTTAGAACATTGAAATGAAAAGAAATATGTTGGTTTTCATGTCACTGGTTTGTTCATGGATAAAAAAGGGATGTGAGGTTTTCTTTAACTCTTAAAAAGCAAATCTATTTATATTAAGAAGCAAATCAACCATTTGATTTTTAATTTTTACCTAATTACATTAACAGCTTATAGACACAAATTGCACATCCTGGTAGCTGCTGTTAGGTAATGTTTTTTATATTATTAAGAAGATATTGATACAATCTATAATTTAGAATATACACATATATATGTATGTATGTATGTATATGTGTGTATATATATATATACATATATATATATATATATACATACATATAGGTTATATGTATTACATATAGTAAGAGAACAAGTGAGATTGTATTTTACTAGGTCATGTTTTCATTGCAGCTTTCTATATAAATATTAGACTTTAAATTTCTTAGAAAGTCACCAAATCAAAACTTAGTTGTTTTTTTTTTTTAAGATTTATTTATTTATGCATATAAGGGCAGTAAGATGATTCACCAGAGACAGAGTGGGGAGCAGAACAGCCAGTACACTGCTGAGCAGAGCAGTGGGTGAGACAGGAGAGGCTGCTGTGCCATGTGGGTCACCTCCCTAGGCGGTGAAGAACTCATGCTGAAGCGTCTGTGGCTATTTTCACAGTGGTGTGCTTTAACCTATTGTACCACCAGGGAGGGTCCAAAACTTCAAGGTTTTCTAAGGATACTTTCTTCCCAGTTGAAAAGTAGTTTTTGTATTTTAATGCTGATTTTATAAGAATCATATGTTAATTGATTAAAAAAATAGAACCTACAAACTCACACTCTATAGGAAGTTCTATAGAAGTGTGTCCATTACCCAGACATAATCACTACTTTTAATTGTGTACCATCCTGGTATTTTTCTATGTAATCATTTTTAATTTCTTCCTAATTAAATGATACTATAAGTGATGTTTTCAACTTTAATTAAGTTTTTATTTTTACAATTCTTTTATTGTTAGACTGTTTTGATAGGAATAATACCTGACTGTGAAATTGTTAAAGTTCACATTTTTAAAGTCTCTAATATATTTGTAAACTACCTCATAAAAGTTATTCCAAAATAAGTCTCAATGTTTGTGAATAGTTTTTCTGTTTTGTTAACTCTGGACATTTAAAGTTTTTAAATCTGTGCTTATCCTATTTTAATTTGCATTTATCATTAAGTATGAATAAATTATATATATTTATGACTATATGAAATTCAACTCTGTTGCATTTCCTTTCATTTCATTTCTCTATATTTTTGGTCATTAATCTTTTCACAGGTTGTTAACAGTACCTCATATGATGAGGTTATTGCTAGTTATTTTGTAAATCACTATTTTTAAATTCATTTAAAAAACTTGTAGCATCCAAAATTTCAAGTAAAATTGATCAGGCTTCTAAGGGCAGTAAAGGGTGAGAGTACATAAAGAGAGGGAAATGGGGTAAGATCCACAGTGCCCCTGGGTATTATTTAAAAGTGTAGCTACATCACAACCTGCAAGAATAGGAAAACACACACACTCTCTCACATGCACACAAACACATACACACATATTTCCTAGCAGTTAACATTTTGAAGTGTTAGCTATACTCTACAATGAGCTGCTGGAATCTTCTGAGGGACTCTGTAAATAGGTTACATACCTTTGTGTCTGGCTTGCACAATCCAAAGGGATGGGCCAGATGAGTGCTCAAGATGTTTCTTTGCTCAGAGTAATTATTTCCTTCTATTTTCACAAATGAATTAGAGGTCCTACAAGCCCTAATTCAAGATTCTTTCAGCTATTTTTACTAATGTTGTCTATTTTGTCTTATTGAGGGCATAAACACTAAGACATTTTGGACTATATTTCTAATCCTAAGAACAAATAAAAATAGGTCCGTCTTTCAATTCTCCCTAATAGTAAAAGACACATCCACAAAGTGTGACTATGAGTCATGAGTCATCTTCCTAAGCTTTAATTTCTTACTGCTCTCTTGTGGCCATTCAAATGAACTGTCCAGATGCCTTAAAAAAAAAAAAAAAAAAAAAGCAGATCCTATAATATATTGAGCCTTTGACATGTGAAAATCAAGGCCAAAAAATAATTCTTTATTTCATTATGTTCTTATAGATATGGGGTTGCAGAATGAGAAACCCATATAAGTTTCTTCCTCTCTCTCTCTCTCTTTTTAGAAAATTCAACCGCATTGTTATTCATCTATGAAGTCATCAGAAGATTGAAGTTAGAAATAGTTCTGGCCATTCCAAAAGTAAAATAATGAAATCCCAGCTTGTTCCCTTACTGTGGTTTTGGGAATAGTAGTAGTTTTACTTTAGTCATTATAATGTAAACCAGTCTGTTTTTAGGAGAAAAATAAGTCAAGATGTGGCTATATATTAGAGTAAAAAGAAGATATAATTAAGAAATAAAATTATTCGGTTACTTTCTGGCCATGTAATATTGCCCATGAGTAGAATGGACCCAAGTATTGCTGTCTCAGCAATCATAAAAAGACAAACTGAACTGAAATGCCTTATTTTTCTAGTTCTGAGTGTCAGTCATATAAATTATAATTTTGTCTAACAAACCTTTGGTTCATTTCACTTCAATTCTTATGATCACATCCATTCAAACATGGCAGGTTTTAAGCATAATTTGTAGTTACTCTACCTATTAGCATTTACATTTTCATGTGATTAACTCTGTAAGATGAAATCTAGGTTATCCCTGGCATTCATCTACAGAAACAGAACTGAATTCAGAGTGTCCAGGGTTAAGTCATTTCAACCAATATATATTGGAGAGTAAGCTCTGTGGTATCCTTTTCCCTCACAGAATTTACGGCTTATTGTATGAGAAAGACATAACCCATGCAGAGATGTAAAAATACAAACGTGATACATATAAAGTAGAAAAGAAACAAAGAATTTATCTTCACATGGGTGTGAAAATTAGATGAGCCTTTCCTGCAGATATGATGATACAACCCATGTGTCCAGATGAATAGGAATTAATGCAGTGAAGAGAAAGTCAGGAGCAGCACCTCTGTGTGCAAAGACCTTGCAGTGAGAGTCATAAGGGAATTTTTTTCCTAAGGTTTATTTATTTGTACATACAGAACTGGGGTACAGGCCAGAGGCTCAAGGGTGGCAAGAGGCTTCACCAGAGACAGAGTGGGGAGCAGAACAGGCAGATCTATGAAGTACACTGCTGAGGGGGGCAGTGGGCGGGTCAGGACAGGTCTGCCGCACCATCTGGTCACCTCCAGGGCAGGCGGGAATCGAACTCATGCATAAGTGGCTTTAGCTTCTCAGTGCAGTGCTTTAACCCGCTGCACCACCAGGGAGGGCCGAGAGTAGTAAGGAAATTTTAATGAAATTAAAACAAAAGCAAAAACCAATGACACAGTACTAAGAAATCAAATAAAATCTAAGAGGATTTAAAGATGTTTTTATTGCTTTATGGAATAAAACTTCCATAATCTTATGGAATTAGTTTGTCTTTATAAAAGTACAAGAAAGACATCAAGATACTCCAAGTAGATCATATTAAGACTCCTTGCATTTGAACAAAAATTCTGAGTAAAATTTGGAAAACTGAGACACAGGAGGCAGAGAAATGAGACGAGAGCACTTTGAAAGCTTTGTATAGTACAGTCTGAGGAATGTGTGATAAAAGGATACTGGAGGTATAATCTTCAGGAATGACTGATTTATTGGATATGAAAGGTAAGACTGACGGAAGTACCCTGGATGACTTCTTGGTTTCAAGCTTCACTAACACATTTACTGTTGATTATATTCATTAAGAGATAAATATGAAATTGTTGAATTTGGGGAAAAAAAGATCAAGCATCAGTTGTATATGAGATATACAAGGAGAGATGTCAATGAGGCATATGTAACATCAATCAAGAATTCAGAGAATGTGTCATGAAAAACATTTGAGTAAATTTGGTATTCTATTTTATGAAGTGTGATGAGATGCTGAGGGAGAATAAACTGATGAAAATGAATGAAATTTGTAAATGAAACCTGCAGAACTTAAACATATATTTGCTAGTAGAGAAAAAAAGACAATATACAAAGGAGAATGAGAAAACTATTTGGGAAGAAAAAGCTATATCATGAAAGCACGATGCCACAGAGATCACTGGAAGACTGCTATGAATGAAGAAAAACTGGTTGATATGTCAAGCAACTTAGGTAATAATAAATAGCAATAATTAACACCTGTAGCCTTTACTAGGTCAAACATTTTTGCAAGGTTTTGTATTCTAATTCCTTGAATGTTCTCATCCTGTACTGTGAGGTATATTCTAGCATCAACCCCATTTTAAGGATCCCTGTTTTAAGGATGAGGAAGTAAGGCACAGAGCTTATCCCCATAGGCTTGCTGGAGATGACACAGCTAGTAAATAGAGGAATTGAGAGTCAAATCACAGTATTCTGACTTCTTGCTATATTTACCATTATGATGTTCTGCCTTTCCATGAGCCAAAGATAGAGAAGATTTGTCTTTGACTTGAGTGACATGAAGGTCAATTATGACATTACCACAAGCTGTTTGAGTGGAATAATAGGGCCAGGGCAACAACCACGCTGAAATGAATTGCAGAGCTGGGTTGGGGTTTGAGGTTTGTAGATGTAGACACTGAATTTAGGCATAGCTAGATAAACAGTTGTCAAGAAGCATGGGTCTGAGAAATGTAGCTTGAATTGGTTCCAAAATCAAGTCATGCAAGTAAGAGGTTTGGGAGCCAGGCAATAATGGAGACCCCAAAGATTTAGGTCAATTCTAGTAGGATCTGAGGGAAGAGGTCTTAAACTGTTTTAAATCTAAAACATTTGAACTGTTTTAAATGAAGACACAATCATTGGACTACCCCTGGTTATCATATCTATTACCTAACTGGAACAGCATTTATTAAGTAACAAAGAGAAAGGCTGAGTTTTGTCATGCCAGCCTGGGGGCACTTGCCTGGACCCAGACTACACATGGAGAGTCTTAGAGACACTTCACAGACCACAGCTGCTGCCGTGGTTGGCCAGGCCCTTCTTGTAGCTGGGAGATGCACTTCAGCAGCAAACCTCAAGGAGTTTTGAAAAGCCAAGGTTCATTGCTCACAGGTTCTGTAGAGTACAAAGCAAACCTACAGACAGAATGAGGCTGCAGGTGGAGAAAGAGAAAGAACACTGGCTTGGATCTGCCTATTTTGGGCTCAAGAGTAAGGCACCATACTTTAGTTTTTAAGAATTCTCTCTTATTGATGAATTTGAAACAGAAATACAGAAGTCAAAACAGTGGAAGGGTAAACAAAAGGTCACCAAAGTGGTTAGTTATGTAGGTCAGAAATGTCAAGGTTGGGGGGCATCCTGGGTTTTTGTCTAGTTGTATAGGTGGGAATAGATTTAGTCCAGAAGGACGACTTCAAAATGAACACTTTTGCAGTCAGTATCTTAAAGTCACATATTTACATTACACTCAAAAAAAGCTAATTGGTGGCACTTATACTGTAAAAGTGATTCTAGGGAAAAAGTCACTTTCGGGTTAGAGATTTGTGTCCTTAAGCTGCTTTCTGCTTAAGATTGTCTGTCACTTAGCTGTAAATAGGGAATGAATAGTCCCCTCTTTATATTGTTGCTGTGATTAAGAATGAAAATCGGACCTCCCTGGTGGTGTAACAGGTTGAAGTACACACTATGAAGCTCTCCACAGCCACTGGAGCACGAGTTCAATACCCACATGGTGCAGCAGACCTCTCCTGTCTCACTTGGCTGCTCTCCTCAGCAGTGCATTTCAGCCAATCTACCTGTTTTACTGCCCTCTCTGTCTCTGGTGAATCTTTTCATACCCCCCCCCACATTTCTGGCCTGTACCCTAGTTCTTGTATACATAATCTTTTTTTTTTTAAAGACTAAACATAGTTTTAATAGTTCTATTACAATTGTTAGGTTGTAATTTAATAAGCTTATTGAAAGAGGAGGAAGTGCACCTAATTAGAGAGCTTCGCCAGTCTAGAAGAAATAAAGCCTACTAAAAATGTAGGCATATCGAGGATGCTCAATAACTGCTGGTGATTTAGTTGACTTTTCCGCGTGGGAAGGGCTAGAAGCAACATACCCACTGAGATCTGACAAAGATCATTGTGACCTTTCACAAAAGTGCAGTGGCCAACAGAGGAGGAATTTCATACTAGTAGTAGGGATAGAACAGGCATTTAACATAAATATTTGCTGATTGATTGATTGAACTGGGCATATCATCAACATTGCTGCACAAAACGTTTCGACAAGTGATCTTGAGAGATTTTAGAGAAATAAGCCTGCCAACGCTAGGCAGGCAGACATTTCCTGAGTAGTCACACTGCAGTGCCCCTGATGAATTGCCCACCAGTGCCAATTAAATGTAGTTGTAGTTAAACCTTCAGGGTGGTAGAAAATGATCTTCAGGACAGCTCAGGGTTCCCTGGGGAGTAGCCAATACCAAAATGCTATAGTTCACACATAATTTGAGCAAGAGGTGGAAGAAGATGAAAGACAGCTGATCAATGTCTGCTTGGACTAGAGATTTCTTCTTCCAGCACATGTCTGAGAATGTTTAAATCTTTAGAAACAATCAGACTTGGCTCTTTCAGACTTTATACAATGTCCTCTGAACATTTTTTTTCAAGTGTACATAGCTCCTTAACATTTTTTTTAAGTACTGACTTTTCAAATGAACAAAACAAACAAACAAAAGCAACAGGAACAATGCAATCACAACAACTGAACCAAAGCGGGAATGATGCAATGAAGAAAGTGTGTGTTTGTGTTTCTGTCTGCAGGACTTGACGACGCAAATGTGAAGCATTCAAAACTACTGAGAGTTTTTTCATCAGATCTCTAGAGAAGTCATCATTCCACACAGCCTATCACATAAACCGATTTCCTTGACTTTGTTCCAGATGTCTTCAAGTGTAAAACCACGGGGTTATCTGGTAGGATCAGGCACAAGAACAGGTCAGGTAAAATGTGAGGCCTCTCTGCAGTTGCTGATACAGGTGATTTAAGCTATTGGAGACTCTTTGTAATCTTTCTCTTAGGCACACAATTCTGGGCCAGGACCTGAAGATTATTTCTTTGGGGGTCTAATGTTCTACTCCATTCAAATTCCATTTTGTAAGGAGACAATCTTTGGATATAAATATTCAACAAATATAAGCCCAGAGGCATGAAATTGAAAGTTCCTGCTGTGAGATAGGTTTAAGTTCCAGGTGAATATAGGGCTAACTATTAAGTTTGAAACATAACAGCGTGAGTCATTTTAGCAATACAGTGTAAAGACTAATATGTTATTGATGAATGGGCAGTTAAGGCTCTAATGCCCTTGTAAAGGCATAACTGCATTCAATGAGGAACATGAAAGCTGCATCTATAAGCCTCCTTGCAGGCACCTACCTAGACCATAAATTTGTTGGCACACCAATCCTCTGGTGGCATTGCTATTCTTCACTGCAATGGTGGGTTAAATGCAACTACTTGGGGTTCACAAACAATCTTTTTAAGATTTATTTATTATGCACGTAGACCTCCCTGGCTGGGGATCGAACTTATGCTCTGAAGCGGTTGTGGCTACTTCTGAAGCGGTTGTGGCTACTTCCTGGTGCTGTGCTTTAACCTATTGCACCATCAGGGAGGGCCTGGGACTCACAAACTTTCATAAGGATAACTACACCTTTCTCTTCTAGCAACATTGTCGTCAGATTTTTCCTTAGGCTAATGAATTTATAAAAATGTACTGATTAATTTTCTTACATCTTTGTTGATTTTGGGTAATACTGAAAGATTTTTAGCCACATCTAATTTGGCAGTGAAAATTTAGCTTGCTTGGTTTAACTCATATCTGATAATTCCATACTTTCTGTATAATGGTGTACTTATATCTATGAAAGAGAAACTATACTTATTTCCATTTTTAAAACCAAATCACTGGGTGATCTGTTCAACTATCAGTGTTGGCAGACTCCCTCTTTTCTCTTTCTTTCCCTATTAAGATATAATCACAGTGAAAATATTAAAATTTATGTTAAAATAGAGATGAAACTTGGATCTTTCAAATTTACCATAATGTTCTCTGAAAATGTTTTTTTCAAGTATACTTCAAAGTACACTTAACATAGTTTTAAAGAAGTATTGACTTTTCAAATGAACAACAGCAACAAAAAGAAAACAGTTACAAAGCATGAATAATCAGCTTTAATTTAAAAAAAATAACCAATAAGCTTTGGTGATACCCTTCTGAATGGTGCCACTATAGCTGAACTCTGTTTCCTAAGCAAAATGACCAAGGGAGAAGTTTAACTCAAAATGAAGAGTCAGACTAGCCAAAGGGCTAATGTCTCTGCTCATCGCCTCCTCATATATATCACCCTATAGGACTCAAGAAATCAGCTTGAGGGGCTACAGCAAGAACGATCTACAGGTAAATTGTTTAAGTTTACAATTAAATTGTTTAAGACTTAGGCAAAGAAGAGGGAACCAAAAGTCAAATAGACTCTGATATGCAAATGCCTTTCTTGACTCCCTTCATTTGTAGTTATTAGTTTCAAAATGTTACTACATTAGGGCCCTCCCTGGTAGCACCATGTGTTAAAGCATAGGAACATGAAGCTATCTGTACCCACCCACTATAGCACAGGTTCAATACATGACCAGTGAGGTGACCCACTTGGCATTGCAGATCTCTCCTATCATGCCCACTGCTTCCTGCAACAGTATATTTTAGTCAATCTATCTGTTCTGCTTTCCACTCTGTCTTTGGTGAATTCTCTCACCCCTCCCCCCAAACACCTCTGGCCTGCTTGTACCCCAATTCTTGTATCCATCAATAAATGAATATATTTTATTTATTTAAGATTTATTTACTTATGCATTATAGAACTGGGGAACAAGCCAGAGATACAGGGTTGGTGAGAGGATTCACCAGAGACAGAATGGGAGCAGTACAGGCAGATTAACAAAGTACACTGCTGGGCCATACAAAAGTTTGCTGTGTCATGTGGGTCATCTCCTTGGCCAGGGATCTAAATTGTGCTGAAGCAGCTGTGGCCAGCTTCCCAGTGCTGTGCTTGAATCCATTGTGACACCAGGGAAAGGCCAAATAAATGAATCTTTTAAAAAGGTCACTGTACTTGGCCCTCCTTAGTGGTGCAGTGGGTTAAAGCGCAGTAGGTTAAAGTGCAACACTGCAAACTAGCCTCCACTTCAGTGTGAGTTCTATCCCCAGCCCCAGAGGAGATCCCATGGCGAGGCAGACCTCTCCTGACCCTCCCGCTGCTCCCTTCAGCAGAGTACTTTGTCAGTAGGCCTGTCCTCCCTGCTCTGTCTCTGATGAATCCTCTCACCACCCCTGCACCTCTGGCCTATATCCTAGTACTGTATGCATAAATAAATAAATCTTTTTTTTTTTAAAGTCACTGTATTATTTCTTTAAAGAAATAACATTCTTCCTCCTAACCATAATTGTGCCGAGAAATCTTAATTGCCACTACTTTTTTTTTAAAGATTTATTTATTTATGATAAGAACTGGGGTACATGCAGGCTACAGGTGTGGGGATTCACCAGAGACAGAGTAGAGAGCACAACAGGCTGACTGACGAAATACACTGCTGAGGGAAGCAGCGGGTAGGTCAGGAGAGGTCTGCTGCACCATGTGGATCTCCTCCCACGCAGGTGGGGATTGAACTCATGCTGAAGTGGCTTTAGCTTCTCAGTGCTGTGCTTTAACCTGCTGAGCCACCAGAGAGGGCCGCCACTAAATACTTTTGTAGTACTTTTATGCTTATTGCAAACCATTCGGGCTACAAAATGAATAGTAAATGAAAATATTAAAATAATATATATTAAATATTTATTGAGCATCCACTACACACTAATTAAATCCTATTTAGTTTATATTTACATTCTATTCAAGCTCTGCAGATATATATATAGTGACAGAAAAGCCCCTGTCACTACAGACTTTACATTTTGAATGTGGAAATAGATGATAAAAAACAATTACAAGGATACTTTGTAAGTGCAATAAGGGAGATGGACCAGGTGTAGTTTGGGTAAGTAACAGAAGGCACCTAATTGCACTTGCAAGTGAAGGACCCATGACATCATGAGTAACATGATAATTAAGCTACTGCCCAGGCGATTATTATAAATTAATCAGGCAATAATCAGGGGTGGAAAAGAATTCCAGTCAAATGGCATGCCATATGCAAAGGCATCAAGAGGGACTTAAAGTCCAAGGAATCAGAAGTAATTATGTATTTTTGGAGTTAAAATTTTAGGGAGAGGAGTAACAAGATTAAGTAGTGACTAAAAATGTAAGAATTGTAAGTTGGTAAGAATTTGAATTATTTTCTAAAGACAATGAAAAGCCTCAGAAAACTTAAATCTGTGATAAGATTAGATTAGTATTTTAGAATCAGTTGGACTTCTCTGTGGAGACTACAGGAATCCCTTGCTATCCACCTTATTATTAGTAGAGCTTGTCATATCTAATCTGAGGAGAGAGAAGACAGATCAATTTTTAGATAAGTCCCCCATCTGCCAAAACATTTGCTGGTCATAATACCAAATAGATTCATATAACTTAATGCCTTTTGCTTCCTGACCTCTTGTCTAAATTGAGGAATCAAATATATTTAGAAAATGAAGAATATTTATGAACCTGATGAGACTGAAATGAAGATTGGAGGAATAATCAAGATAGTAAAGGGGCAATATTATGGGAATTTGAGAAATTTTTAGAATAAAGTATCAGTAGGGTATTGCATTACATTTAATTTGGTGTGCAGTTGAAGAATGATAAGGAAAAAGACTGAAGAATGAAGGATGATGAACAATTATCTGTTTGGGAGAAAATTCTGGTGTTTTGGAGACAAGGGAAGTGGAACTCTCCAGTAAGCAGATGATGATTAAGTATGAAGCTAAGGAATGGGAACAGGACAGACAATATAAAATTTCTAGCAATTGGCTTACAGATTTTGTGGTAAGACTGTTTGTTACCCACTATAGTTCATCCTTCACTTCTCCATGAGGACATGCCTAACAAAAGTACACATTTCCTAGCTCTCTCAGTGTAGTTACATGGCACTTACCATGCTCTCACCATCAGAATGTAAGTAGATTCTGTGCAATGTCCAAGTCATATGTTCATAAAATATTCCCTAAATCTGAACATCTTTGAATCTTTTTCTCTCCCTCAGGTCCATTCAAATAGTGGATGGTGATGTTACAGTTGATTGAGGGAAACAGAACAGAAGGTGAAGAGAACACCAACATTGACAAAAATAGGCAGGGCCCTCCCAGGTGGTGCATCTGGTTAAAGTGCAGCACTGTGGAAGTAGCTGCAGCCACTTCACTATGAGTTCAATTCCTGGCCAGGGAGGTGACCACATGGTACAGCGGACCTCTCCTGTCTCACCTGCTGCTCCCCTCAGTAGTGTACTTCGTCAATCAGCCTGTTCTGTTCCCCACTCTGTTTCTGGTGAATCCTATCACCAACCCTGCCCCTTTGGCCTGTTATCTCAGTTCTGTTTGTATAAATAAATAAATCTATAAAGAGAAAAAACTGGCAGACGGGCATCCTATAGACCATGGGTGAGAAGGTTATCCCTGGAAATATAGAAAGCCATCAAGCTTAGGAGATAGTGTTTCGGAGAGAAGATAGGTCATGAATGATGCTAATAGATCAAATGAAGAAGCAAGGGGAAATCTTAGGTGATTCAGTGTCAAGGAGAGTATTGGTAACCTTTTTGAAGACAGAATAGGAGAGTGATGGTGTGAAGAGATGGCAAAGAAATGAGGAAATTAAAACAATTCTGCAAACATAAGTAGCATTTTAAATACATTTGTAACAGGTGGTTCCCAAGAAAAAGGGAGTTTCCAGATTCTATGTCCCACTCAATAAAGGGTGGAGGTGAGCAGGGAGGAAGAAGCTAGAGAAGGAGACTGCAGAAGGAAGAAAAATGAAGAGCCAGAAGGAGACCTGAGGAGGCACATGGAGCAGAGAGACAGGCAAAGAAGTCACACTTGTTTCTTTGGTTGAAACATTGGTTTTTGATTGGTTGAAACATGTGGGTGAGAGGCCCAGGGACTTGGGCCACCTTTTGGGGGTGGGGAAGCAACAATGGCAGCTTTTATATTGATTTTGGGTTTACTCATTTCCTTACAGACTTGTTGGACTGTTTCTGACCATTACTGTGGGTTCCCCCACACCCAAAAGGTGCCTTAAACTTCTGGCAGGCTTTTGGGCCCCAGTGGTACAGCTCTGGGCCAACCCTGGTTGCTGGGCATTTCTCCAAGAGGCGTTGGGTAACTTTTGGTGCTTGATTTAGAAACTATTTTTGTTGTCTTGTTGCACACCAATTATAATAAAGGTCCTTCCCACTAAAGGTCTTACAGCTTAGAATATGCTTTGTCTTGATGAGGCAGATAACAGTACCTATCTAGAGTGGGCAGGTCTGGGGGTTCTGGGTGCCCCTCTACCTGCCTTGTAACAATTTCATGTGACATAAAGGAAACAGATGAATCAAGAACTAGTGTGGAAATGGGATAAGCGACTAACAACTAATATTTTCTCCCTTTCAATCCTCATGACAACTTTATAAAATTTATTCTACTATGTATGTTTTACAGAAAATCAAGGCTCAGTAAATTACCAAGATCCCACAGAGATTTGGAACACCCTCATGCTCACATTGTGCTATAGCTACTGGTCAGGTAGCTATAGATAGTCTAGGGAGGTTATATATGTATTCATTGTCTATGCTTGGAAAGCTTCTTTAACTATTTCTGCTGAATATGAGCTGAATTTTAATGTTGAACCCAAAAAAATATTTAACATGAAGGCAAAAACATGAAATCTGTCACTTTTCCCCAAGCAAGGCTCAGAATATTTTCTATTGTCACTGACTTAGACCACTAATTAGTCAAAGAAGGATGCTTTCAGCAGTTCCTCATTGATAATAATTGCATCAACTGTTAACCACAACATGAATCATAGAATTGATTTTGGGTCCATTTGTAATTGTTTGCCTTATAAGTCAATATTATTTTCTTGAAATAAGTTTTGATGTGTCTAGGAAAAGAGTTAAGAAACCACTGAGGAAAGAATTTCTGGGAAGTGGTGAGAACCTCATTGCTTTTGTGGAAAACATGAATTTGCTATGGTATTAATCTTAACAGCTATGCAAAATTCTCCAAAGTGTGTCCACTAAGGTGAACTACTGAGAAGAGAGATGTTCCAATTCTTTTAGACTTAAGTTTCTGTCAGTAGATATGAAGAACATAGAGGATCAGAGAAGCTAAACTTAGTCAAAAATAGCAGTTGGAATAAAGTACCCTGGGGCTTAGGAAAGGGAGATATGAGAGAGTTGAGAAAGAAAATAAACAGGGTTAGGATTTTTGAATGTAAGCTCCATGAAAACAGGCATCTTTGACTTCCTGGTTCATACCAGATAATAAAAGGTCTGGAATAATACAGGGACCAGGAGGGACCCCAGTACCATGTAAGGGGCTAAACAATGAGATCAAAGACTAAAGCACTGGAAATAAACAGCAGCCAGAGAATAAGAGTTTGGGGTCAATAGAGTCTGAACTCAATAAGTTAAGGTCAGGCACAAATTCAGGTAAAGATTAACAGCCTGATGAACAACTGGTAGTGTGTGCCCATAGGGCATTGCGAGGAAAGCAAGGCTCAGTGGAAGTGAGGTCATAGTGATGAGCACTAGGGACTTGTTTGGGTTGAACACGTCTCTCCAGTTCTCAGACCATGAGAAACTGTGGCAGGAGGAATTAAGTGCTCTGTTGCCAAGACAGTTTGTAAGAGGGAGGGGCTAAATCGAAGTTATAAAGACAGAACACTTTGGAGAACATATGATAGCATAAAAATCAAAGACAAAATTATAATATTAATAATAATTCACTCACAATAATATTGGCTAATGTTATATCCACCTGTAGAAAGTGATTGGACATTGTCTGATTTATTTGTTTCCATGCACTGAAAGGAAATATTGATTGCCAGTCTGGAACAAGTATTTCTTTCTGTGCCACATGACATGAGTCTTATTTTATTTTTTTAATGCAAAAAGTGGATGAACCTCAAAAGGCAATTTATTTTATGATAATAACCACTCAATAAAAACAACTAAAAACAATATATGAATATGGATGCTGTCTCTACTTCTTTGAGTTTTTGATAGTTGTCTAAAAAAAGGCTCACAGATTCTCTATATTACCTAAACTTCCTATATTTCCTTTTCAAGGTACGTATAATTTGGAGCAGTATATGTCATGTATCTTGAGTTGGTGAAGGACTTTTAGTTGATGTAGTTTGAAATAAACATTAAAATTTAATGATAAAAATACTTCATTTTGAAACAGTCAGTTGTTATATTATAAAACATATAATATAAAAGCCATAATATATTTTTGCATGACTTGCAATCAAATATATCTCAGCTTTTGCAAAATGTCTAGACTAAAACAAAAGTCATAGCAGAAAATTAGGTAATCACTCCAATATTCTAATATTTACACAAGGTGGCTATATCATTCTAAAGGATTTCTTCACCTGAGCTATCTTCATATTTCTTGAGTTCTCCCTCATTTTACAGAGAGACCATCTGCTGCAGAAACTAAAGAAAAAGCGCCTAATATTTTGGTTACAGCATGGCTGTAAGGGTTCTGATACCCATGCTGTAATATGAGAACCTTTCATAATCCAAATATGTTAACAAAGACTGCTTTACCTGGTTTCTCATTACCAAGAATTTAAAAACAGAATCCAACTAGAGAGTAGACCATTTCAGAAAGTGTTTTCTTGCTGAACTCTTGATTACCTTGCCTTTGTAAAGCTGAAAACCACCAGACACTTGTTTGATAGTTTGTTCCTCTATTCGCTAGTATTCTTTTCTTTTTGCTATTTCAACTATGCTAGTCAAAAGAGTTCCATAGCCCTGTCCTCAAAAGTTGTGCAGGGCATGACGGCTTGTTTTGCTTGGCAAAATTCTCTCGAACGTGATTCATTGTCTGCAGGTGATTCATGGTTAGGAAATTAATTCTGAGCTCTGCCAGTGATTGCGGTTGATTAAAGTCCAGAAGTCCCTGCCGTCTACTCACTAGCACTCTTTGTCAACTGGAATATTTCTATAATAAAAAGAGCCGAAAGTAGATGTGCTTGATGCATGGAATTTACATGCGTGTTTGCATCTTTTGAAAGAGCTACTCAAGCCTCCACAATTTTAACACTTGGCATGAAAATCATTCTAAAAGTGTCTGACTGAATGAATCACATTTTACAAATAAATATCTGTCAAATGGTGCAATTACTTCAGATTCAGTCATTAAGCAATAAAATAAAGCAGTAAATAGGATACATCTGCTGCAAAGTGCTATCGAAATGTGAGTTTCCTTCTCAAGTTACTTGTCTTTTAATATTTTAGCTTAATTGATGGAATGATTCACTAGAAATATCTACCACTCAATCTAATCATGGTGCCAAAAAAGGAGGGAAAAACTCTTCCTTAACCAGTCATGAGACAAGGAAATATTACCTCAGTTAGAAATAAATAAATTAATTAATTTAAAAAAAAGACATAAAAAAATACAAATACTTTTATAAGGAAAGAAAACAAAAAGCCAGGAATGGGTACAAAGCTTTCTTTGTGTGTGTTTCTAGGAGGGATGCTGGGCTCCTGGGTGACTTCTAGGTGGAAGCTGGCCACCAGAAAGACCAAACCATGTTTAGAAGCTTGGAGTTTTCAGGTTTACTTCAAACTTCTCTAAAGGCTGGAGATGGAGTAAATAGTTGAGCAGGGCTATGCAATGAAGCTTCTATAAAAATCCCAACATATAGGGTTCAGAGAACCTCTAGGTCACTGAAAACAGGGGTGAACACAGGGTGACACCACCAACTCCTTGAAGGTCTAAGCTCCCTAAGCTAAGTGGCCTGTGATTGGGCCATTCCCAGGCATCACCCTGTGTATTTGTTCTTGGGTTGTTCATCTGTATCCTTTATTATAGCCTTTAACAGCTGGATGCTATAAATCTTACTTTTATCTTATGCTTTTTATTTTAAGATTTATTTATGCATACAGAACTGGGGTTCAGGCAAGAGGTGCAGGGCTGGTGAGAGGATTCACCAGAGACAGAGTGGGGAGCAGAATTTATGAAGTACACTGCTGAGGGGAGCAGCAGGAGGGTCAGGTGAGGTCTGCTGTGTCATGTGGGTCACCTCTGGGGCCAGGGATTGAACTCGCGCTAAGGTAGCTATGGCTTGCTTTCAGTGCTGCGCTTTAACCTATTGTGTCAACAGGCAGGGCCTATCATATGCTTTTAATAAACTGGTAAAAATAAGTGTTGCCCAAGTTCTGTGAGCCATTTTAACAAGGAGTGTCATGGGGAACTCAGGGTTCCAGCTGATAGGTCAGAAGCCTGGGGACCACGTGGACTTGTCATGGGCATGTGAGGGAGGGTGAGAACAGTTTTTCAGAACTAAGTCTTAACCTGTACAATCTGACATTATGCACAAGTAGGTGGTAAATATGAGTTAATTTATAGGAAATCCAGGTGGTATTGCTTAGTGAAAGGGAACAGCTCCCACCTCTCCCAACCCCACCACCTCATTTGGTGGCCAAAAATGTCAAAGTAAAATGATTTTGGGCCCTCCCTGGTGGCACAGCAGATTAAAGCACAGCACTAAGAAGCTAAAGCCACTTCAGCATGAGTTTGATCCCCACAACGGAGGTGATCCACATGGCACAGCAGACATCTCCAGACACCCTCGCCTCTCCCTTCAGTAGGGTGCTTCATTGATTTGCCTGTTCTGCTCCCCACTCTGTCTCTGGTGAGTCCTCTCACCATCCCTGCACCTCAGACCTGTACCCCAGTTCTGTACATATAAATAAATAAATCTTTAAATAAAAAAGGAAAATGTTTTCTATGCAGGTTAAGGAGACACATAGGAGGAAAAACTGTTTTTCTAATCAACAGAATTCATATTCAAAGTTACGCAGGAAACAGTATAACTTATTGTCAAATGGATAGATAATATACAATATTTGGTTTTCCCATTATTAAAAGAAATATAGGAAGACACAAAGAAATGGAAAGATACCTCTTGCTCACGGATCAGAAGAATTGATATCATTAAAATGGCAGTCCTACCAAAAGCAATACACAGATTTAATGCTAATCCAATAAAAATCTCAATGATATTCTTCAAAGAAATAGAACAAATATTGATGAGATTTATATGAGGCCACACACACACACACACACAAAAAAAAAAAAAACAAAAACACAAACCTCTAATAGCTAAAATTCTGACTTAAATGGAAGAGAATGGAGGCATCACACTTCCAGACTTCACGCTATACTACAAAGCCAGATTAATCAAAACTTTGTTACTAGAACAAGGACAATACAGATCAGTGGATTAGAATGGAAAACCCAGATATAAAACCAGATATAAACAGGTTTATGGACAGCTTATCTTTGACAAAGGAGCAAAAAATATGAAATGGGACAAAGAAAGTTTGTTCAAGAAATGGTGCTGGAAAAACTGCTACATGAAAAAAAAAAGAAAATTAAGCGAGACTACTACCTTGTACCATGCACAAAAACCAACTAGAAATGGACTAAAGAAGTAGCCACAGATCCGAAAAGGTGTCGTAAATAAAACACTACACTACATACACCTCAGTAACATTTTTAAAGATATATCACCCAAAGCAAGGATAGTGTAGAAAAGGATAAACAGCTGGGGCTAATTCAAATTAAAGAGTTTCTGTATAGCAAAAGAGATATTACACAAGACAAAGAGACACCCCACTGATGGGAATAAATTTTCTGCATATAGAACTAATGACAAAGGACTGATCACAAAGATATACAACAAACTGATGAAGCTAAACAAAAATAATGTGAAAAATAAAAATAAAGTGGAAAAAAATGGGCAGAAGAGCTAAAAAGACATTTCTCCACAGAGGAAATGTAGATGGCAAACAGTCATATGAAAAAATGTTCAGCATCGCTTGTAATAAGGGAACCAAGATTAAAACCACAATTAGTTACCATCTCACAGCAGTGAGAATGGCACATATTAAAACAATCAGCAACAACAAATGCTGGCGAGGATGTGGAGAGAAAGGAACTCTCCTGCACTGCTGGTGGGAATGCAAAAGAGTATAGCCACTATGTAAAACTGTTTGGAAGTTCCTCAAACTGCTAAACATGGAACTTCCCTATGACCCAGCAATCCCACTTCTAGGTATCTACCCAAAGGACACAAAAACATTATCTCAAAAGGACACCTGCACCCCAGTGTTTATTGCTGCTCTATTTATAATAGGGAAGATGCAGAATCAGCCCAAATGCCCCAAAATAGATGACTGGATTAAAAAGATGTGGTACATTTACACAATGGAATATTACTCAACAATCAAAAAAAGATAAACTCATGCCTTTTATAGCAACATGGATGGAACCGGAAGGGATCATTGCTTAATGAAATAAACCAGAAAGGAAAAGAAAAATACTGGATGGTTTCACTCATAGCAGGTGAGCATAAGGGATCAGGAAAAAAAGGCAAAAATAGCAATTATAATAAAGTAAAAACAAAAAACAACAACTTATAAGCCAGAGACATTTTACAGGGCTGTAGAGGAGAATGGGATCAAAAGTGGGATGGGAAGAGTGCATGGAAGTATAGTAACGGCACATGGGTGAATTGGTGGTGCGAAAATACAACCGAGATGAAAACTGCACAAAATGAAGAATGATGTAAAAGATAAATAAATAAAAATAAAATTTAAAAATAACATAAAACACCTTAAAAAATTTGGTTTTCCTTCTCCAGTTGGCCACCTTTTTATAAGAATAATTATAAAAAGGACATAAGAAATCGAAAACCTACAAAAATTTATTTGCTGAAATATCAAGGATTACTTTGAGTTGGAATTTAATTATGAAAAGTACATTTTTAGTGCTAATAGTATCGGAAAACAAACAGAAGAAATTTCACATCAAACAGAATCCTACCATTCAGATAACTAACGTTAGTACCTAGGCAATTTATGATATGTTTATACACATGTAAACTTGGATAGGTTCTTGGAAACAACTGATAAGAAGCTAACTTTATCTAATGCTAAATTGATATTAATTATTTATTGTTGTTTATTATTTATTTGTGGTACTATACTCATTATACAGGCATTTATTTCAAAATACTTATTTTTAAAATCCATTCATTCTTGTGGCAGCTCAGGGTGCAAGGAAGGAAGCAGCCCTGTCCAGGGCACCTTTCTATCCCAGTACACCCACACCCACCACACTCATCCAGAATGGGGCAATGAGACACCTTTGGGATGCAGGAGGAAACTGGCATATCCAGAGAAACCTACTTAGACCCGAGGAGAATCTGCACGCTTCACAAAGACCCCAACCAGGAATCGTTTTTTTTCCCGCCATCAATTTATAACCAAGTGAAATTGAACTAAATACGTATATCCAAGGATTGACTGTATATATTTAATAAATCAGAATCACAATGGCATCTAATATTTTTTCACTTAATATATGAACATGTCTCTTAAGTGTAAATAAGTAACTATTTCTATTCCTGCCTCACTGGTAGAATGTAAGGCCCAGGCCCTCAGATAGTGTTGCATGCTTGTACCTGACTGGTATCTGGCCCACAGGTAGAGCTAACTATGGACAGATGAATTGAAATTCTTTTTTTTTTTTTTATTTATATCTTAAAAAAAATATTTCTACTTACATTTCCTTTTTTCATTATCTTAGCATTTTGATGTTTTAAAATTAAAGAAGTATTTAGTATTTTTATTTTTGTTGAAATTATTAGATAGACTTCAAGTTGCTGAGAATTTGTGATTATGGGGAAACATTTTTAGAAGTAGAATTTTGGGAACAAAATATAGTAAATACAGAAAGCCCTGCTACTTAAATCAAAGCTCTTTTCTTATCAGCATCTTAACCATGAACCACTGGCAAAAGTTTTTCCTTCTAACATATTTTTCTCTCTTTTCTTAGTTATTAGATTCATAGTATGGCCTATCTTGATTAAGATGTGAAGTAGAGTGGTCACAGATTGTCCATATTGCAAATTGAAAAGTGGCCTTTTTTCCTTAAAAGTGAAGATGTATATATATATATATATATATATATGCTCTAACCATGTCCTATTCTATCATTTTATCATTTTCTATTTCTGCTTTTTAGGTTTCCTGTTATGTCCAGCCAGTAAAACTTCAGCACATTGGTGTGGCCTCTCCTCTAAGGTTCAGTCCCAGCTTGTCCACTCCACACACAAACAAATCCATGGAACAGCATAGTGCAGAGACTACTACATTTAGACTGACATTCCAAAGACAAGACTCAGAAGAATAGGGAGAGTGGCCCTATCACCTACTTGTATACTAACACTTCAGTTGTCCAGCACAAGTGGGCCTTTCATTGTCCTGTTTGCACAGTCTTTTAAAGAGAATTCCGGAAGTTAACCCTATGGGCAGAGAGAGCAACAGTCAGTGAGGGTTGGGGGCAGGCACTCTAATGCTCGGGAACTTATCCCGCACCATTGTTCTGAGAGCAGCCTTTCAAATAGGCCCTAATTTGGTCTGAACCTCTTCCTTCCTCACCTCTGGGGATCGTTGTACAACAGACATCATAGTGAATAAAGACACTTGCTTCCCCACTTTCTGTGTATAGCCGTTCAAAGTATAATGGGCTTGTCAATCGGCGGTAACATTATTCCCACCGTCTCTTAAACACTGTATTTATTATCAAACCTAAATGACAGTCAACTGAAAGATTTTTTTTTACTCTACACACTAGATTTTAACTATACCCAATTTATTTTAATTGATATGTACTTCTATAGTTTAGAAAACGTTTTGTTAGTTGTTTTCTAAATGTGACTAGTTTCTATTTTTACGCTGATATTATGTTTAGCTCAGGGATGTAGCTAAAGAAATATAATCAGAAGAATTAAATTCTACCTTGAAGTGCATATATGGTTTGCTAAGTTTGGGAAAAAGTGAGGAGGTGGGAGTCTGTAGTTTCAAATAACTGCAATTTTGACCCACTCAATATCAGAACTGACTTGGGATGATTTGAATATAACCTCTTTAAATAAGGCTGAAATGCTTTTCTCCATGAATCAAAATTCAATTGGTACTTAGAACACTGAATTGAAAGGCTTTCCAGCTATGCCCTAGCCTCCTACCCTCTCCCCTGCCTCAAAAGGAAGGCCATGGCTTGTCACTCTTATATGAAGTTGTGCTTGTAAGCAGCTAATTCAAACCAAAATTACAGTTGGAAGTACTCTATTTCAGTAAAGATTTTCCCATTTATCCACAAACTTCAATTTAATAAAAAAAGCCACTGGATTTTGAAACAAATTAGAAAGGGAAAATGAAAAATAATACTCTGTATTTATGTTGGAGAGATTGGAGGGAGACATGATTCAGAGCCTACCCCCCCCACAAAAGACCAGATTTATAAGTATATCCAAAATGATATGAATAATTGGGCAATTATTCAGATATTTGGCCTGAAATATTCAGACATACTACATGAAAGTGCTTTGATACTTTTGGACTTGAACTATTGAGGTAATTGGACCAATTCACTATTTCATTTTGTCTCTGCAAGTATTGCAGTGCCCTAATTATAGTCTAATTCACAAGGCTTCTTTTCCTCCACAGACACTTAAAGAATACTGAATTTCAGGTTAGGAGACCTGAGCTTGATTATCTTTCACCCTTGGTAGCCATGTGACATTGGACAAGCAACTTCCCTTCCCTGTTTTTTTGATCTAGAACAAGACTACAAAGCAGTCTGTATTATTCCATGAAGTAGAGAAAAGGCTAAGTAGCATATAAGGAGGAACTACCACTTATTGGTCATATATGACTTCACTTAATTTTCATCTTAATCATGGTTGTGTACAAACTTGATTTTTAGAAAAACATCAAGGTCCCAGATAGAAGTTCACAGAGCCCTGATTCAAACCCCAGATTTGGATTCTAATGTATATATATATTATATGGTCTCTCTCATGAGACAAATTTCCACACATACATAAGGAATAATTTTTCATATGATTCCAGTAAGTGCAATGAACCAAACAACCTACAATGAGTTGAACACAATTCCATACTGGTGGTATTTAAAATTTATGGTTTTTTCACCTTTTTTTCAGCAATGATTCCAGGACACTTCAACAAATGGCTCTTAATGGTGTCACTGTTGGGCTATAGCCATATGTTCATGAAGGACATGTGAAACCTGTTAGCTTTGGCACCATCATCAATAATAACATTGCCATTTCCCTCAGCTTGGGAATCAATCCCTGGAGTTGGATTTGCTAATACCAGCATGAAGTCCTTTATCTAATCAGACTTAGACCTAGACATGTTTCAGTGCATTTGACAAGGAATGAGGTAATGGTCTTAGTTCAAAATGAGATATGCATTTGACATTTGAATATCACACAGTAATATGATTGTCAAATGAATTGCAAATACTAAATTTAGTAAAAGCATGAAGTTGTGTAATGATTTTATACTGAAGCTGTTTTTTACTTGGTCACCATGTCACTTACCCACACATGCATATGTGTTAATACACTTACATACATACTTATCTATGAAATAATAATCATATGCTTATGAAAACAACCAGGTCATGTCTATGTTATATAGGAAGAAATCACTATTTTTCCACACTCAAGACTTTCCCACATACTAATGAAAAAGCAAGAAATCTTCCTGTTTGAATTCCAGTGGTGAGAACTTCCCCATATGTTCTTGATGATTTCTTTACCCTTTAGATATTTTGATGGTAACAGAATAGTACATTCCATCTCCTATAAATTCCCACCAAATGTTCTTATCATACATAAAAAGATTTTAGTTTTATTTTTTTAAATCTACACAAATAATGTTGTCCCAGCAATTGCATATGATAGAAAGAAGAGATCTTTTTACAACTAATAAAGGAACATTTGACCTTTCAAAAAATAATAGATAAGGGGTAATATATAGCACAACTCCATGAAATATAGAAATGCTAAATTTAGGCTAATTGTACATTAAATTCTTGCTAAAAGAAAATGAAAAGTAGAGGTAAATTTTGACTGAACTAAAAATACAATCATGGGGCCTCCCTGATGGCACAAGGGTTTAGTTAAAGCACAGCACTATGGTGTGTTCCACAACCACTTCAGCACAAGTTTATCCCTGGCCAGTTAGGTGACTCACATGTCACAGCAGACCTCTCCCGACCTGCCCACTGCTCCTCTCAGCAGTGTATTTCAGTGGATCTGACTGTTTTCCCCCACTCTGTCTCTGGTGAATCCTCTCACCCCTACACCTCTGGTCCCATGTTCTTGTATGGGTACATAAGTAAAGCTTTTTAAAAAATGCAAACAGAATCACATGAATAAAATTTTTTAGCTACAACTTCATCTCTGCAAATTTTCATTCGAAAAATTCCTGCTCGTTCTGTAGAGGAACTGATTAGACTGTTCATGTTAGTGCTGAGCAATGGATTTCTGAAAATGAATGTCAGCAATCTACAATGCAATCTATTTGCTATGTGTGTTTAAAAATCTGTCCAAGATCAGCTTTTAGGCCTTACATTTCATATTTGACAATTTGCTTTTGGCATAAACTCTTAGTGGCAGCTTCTCCTCAATTTTTACATAAATAATGTTCTGGTTGATAACTGTATCTATATAGCTTTGTCAATGGAACATGAATATTTAAGCTTCTCCTAATGATTAACATACATTCCCATATTTTTGTGCTCACTGAGCTTTAACTTCTGCTTCCCTAAATGAGGGTAATATTACCCACTTTAACATCAACTCATAAACTAGTGCCTGAGGATAACTATGGTAAAATGCATAAAATGTCTTAGAGAAATCTGTTTTATCAAGGACTGTTTTCTCCAGCATCTCAATCCCACCTAAAAGGGGTTTGTTTTTCTTGACTACTTGATTAGGTTAGAAATTTTATGGTTAAGTAATGCTAAGGCATTCTTGGAAAAAAAAGCTTTGACTTAAGTGTACTTTGTTTCATGTTGTTAAACAATGAAATGTATCAAATAAATACATTTTCTAGATAAGTGAAGCTTATTCTACTAAATGCTGAATTATTTACATTTAACTTTTATACAAGTTTTGTCAGAATTTTCCCTAAAATGTGTCTCATATGAAGTCATAAACATTTTGTCAGATTTGACTGTTAGGAAATGCAGTAGCTATTAATTGCAGTTTCTCCCTGGATCATATTTCCTTTACCTGGGCGTGGACCTCATATAAGGCTGGTCTCACAGGGACTGTTTTGATAGAATGTGAAATCTTGGTCATGAATGCAACTGATTGGCTCATTCTTAGATGTCTGACCTGAACTAAATTGAGTCCTCACCCACAACTTTCATGTAGAATTGAATAATATATAGCCTTATTTAGTTTAGACTCACAGAGGCTATCAGAAGGAACAGGAAAGTACCACTGACAGCCATAAGGTCTACAACACAGTGGAAACCATCCCGCTGTGAGAAAAGCTGCACTGATATCAAAAGAAACCAAGGTGAAAAAGGACAGTATAGAAGAGGGTCTCTGAGGAAAAATCAACTGTTTAACACACTTCTCTTTGAGATGTAGCTATATCTCTGTTCTTCCTGTAGCCACATAAGTAGCATTCCAAGATTGTTTTATTGTCTCAACTATTTCCATTTGAATTTCTGCCACTTGAAACAAAAAGATCCTGATGACATGATCACAAAGTTCACAAACTGATTCAGCAAAACTTCTAAACTATCACAGAACAGAGTGGAGGATTTTTATCTGTCAACATACTTTTATTGATGCATTAGAGAAGGCACTGCAAACTAGCCAGAGCTACTTCAGTGGGAGTTTGATCCCCAACCACAGAGGTTATCCACATGGTGCAGCAGACCTCTCCTGTCTCGTCTGCTGCTCCCCTCATTAGTGTACTTAGTCAATGTGCCTGTTCTGTTCCACTCTGCCCCACTCTGTCTCTGCTGAGTCCTCTCACTGCCCCTGCACCTCTCTGGCCTGTACTCCAGTTTTGTATGCTTAAATAAATAATTCTTTAAAAAAAAAGAAGAGTTTACAGATTTTTTTCTTAAAAATAGCAATGGGGTGCCCTCCCTTATGGCACAATGGATTAAAGCACAGCACTATGAGGTAAAGTGATCTGGGTTGGTCAGAATATGGAGTATAACTTACCAGCTATTTTACTGTGGATAGGTTATTTCAGTGCCTCAACTTATCTCTCTTCTTACAAAATTAGAATAGTAATTTTTTTCCTAAAATATTACTTCTGGAAAATAAATTAAGTAATATATGGAAAACTCATGCAAGGAATACTATAAATATTTGATAATACCTGATATCTACTTTATCTCTCTTCTAACATGTAACTCCTAAATTGTCTTGGGCTGGGAATACAAATCTGAAAGCATAAAATCAGAAGGATGGTAGTAATTAAAGGTAATTCAGTTTAAAATATTACTTTAACAATTAAAGTTAATTTTTAAATAACCACATCTAACACTCTATAAAAGCCCCATCATCTGTTTAGACAAACATGTTCCATCCTACCCCAAATGTTGTTTATTTGTTCATTCTACTCATAGGTATTTATGGTTATTAGAAAGTTCAATAATGTATTTATTGAACAGAATCAGATTATTTAAGTAGTTTAAGCTTTTATGTTTGATGTCTGAGCAGATAGTTCTCACAGATATTTGTGTTCCACATTAGACTATCTCTAGTGAACCTAAGATATAAAACAGAATCATTCCCTATTATCACCATCAATGTTAGGAACCTTTGTCCAAACCAAAGAACTCCCTAGTCTTTTTTTTTTTTTATTCTTTCACAAATATACGTATATATCTGTGCACATTATTTGTATTTCTCATTTTTTTAAGATTTATTTATTTATGCCTGCAGAACTGGGGTACAGGTCAGAGATGCAGTGGTGATGAGAGGATTTACCACAAACAGACGGGGAAGAGAACAGGCAGACTGATGAAGTACACTGCTGAGGGGAGCAGTGGGAGAGACAGGAGAGGTCTGCTGTGCTATGTGTGTTACCTCCCTGGCTGGGATCAAACTCATGATGAAGAAAGAGGGTGACTGCTAATAGCTTTGTAGCACTATGCTTCAACTCATTGCACCACCAATGAGGAGCTATGTTTATCACTTTTTTAACTAGTTACATCTTTTTGTTATAAAAAAAAAAACACTATCCTATCATCTCTTATAAGTGCTGTTAGTATAACTTATTAAAATCTTGTAGAATGGTAAATGTTCACATTATTATTATTAGACCTAACTCTAATCAACTGTTGCTGTATATATTTTAAACTGAAAAAAAAAATTTTTCCTTCAGAGAATCACTTTTCGATCATTTAGAAAAATTGTTACAAGGGACCGAATATTTTCTTTATTTCTCATTTCTCAATATCAATATATGTGGTAATACTTGTGTACATGCACATGTGTGTGTACGTGGTAGGATTAAAGTCACTTAAGGCATCAACTTATACGTTCAGTTTGAATGTTTCAGTCAACTATGAAAGTTTAGAGGGGCAGTCCCCACCCAGCAGAAACACCCTCAAGTTTTACAATGCATCATACATATTTAAGAGCTAACTGAAAGTGCTATACTTATTTTTATGATTAATTACCGGGAGTAGACAAATATTAAAATCAACTGAAAGAAATAGGACACAAGACCTGAAAGTACCTCACAGGGAACTGCCATTGCCTTCTTCCTTGTTGGATGGTTTATTGTTAGACACCTGGTGGTGTCATTGATGTATTGGAACTAGGTCCAAAATAATGTAAATAAAAGCAAATGTAAATAAATGGGACTATATCTAGCTAAATATATTTGAAATGGTCATTAAAATTAAAAGATATACTACTGTATGAGAGACTATATTTGCATAACATACATTGAGCAAAGGGCTTATACCCAAGATCTGCAAGGAATTCTTACAGCTCAACAAAAAGAAACAAAAAAGTCCAATAAAAATGAGCAGAAGAGATAAAAAAGATGGCCAAAAGGCACATAAAAAAAAAAAGAAAGAAAGAAAAGAAACACATTATCACTTCTTATCAGAGGGATAAGGGCCAATCACTTATCTTATCACTTATCATAGAAGGATGAGGGCCAATCAAAACCACAATGAGACACCACCTCACATTTGTGGATATCAAAATGTCCAGAAATAACAAAATATAATGAAGATTTGGAGAATAAAGGGTTCCTTGTACACTGTTGGTAGGAGTATATACTTGTCTAGATTCTATAGAAAATAGTATATAGGTTTTTCAAAATAAAATGTTAAATATATATCTCCCATTTAAGTCAGCAATTCTACTATAAGGCATATAGCAGAAGTGCACAAAAACTTCTGCTAAGAAGGAATATGAACACTTTTGATTATAGCAGCATGATTTATAATAGTCATGTTATGAACACAGCCTGTCTACAGACAGATGAAAGGATTAAGAAGATGTAGTATATATATATATATATATATA
>NW_004567104.1:7259969-7273016 GCF_000260355.1 Condylura cristata | reverse complement strand
TTCATGTATGTATAAATAAATAAATAAATAAATAAATAAATAAATCTTTTAAAATTATGAATTCTTGCCATTTGTGCTGGCATTAATGGAACTGGCAGGAACTGTACTAAGCAAAATAAGTCAGAAGGAAAAACAAATGCCAGATGCCTTTGCTCACATGTGAAATAGAGAAGCAAAACAATAATTCAGACATATCTACTAATCCTAGAAATATAACTCTAAAACTTAGTCTACCAGAGGACAAGGGGAAGACTAGAAAGAAAAGTGAGAAGGGTGACCCGGGGGTCGGTAGAGGAGTGTGGGTACCAAAGTGAGGGTGTCCTATGGTACACTTGAAGAGGTAGAATATTATATTTCTGAATCATATAGAGTACTGTAAACCTAAATAAACAAATAAGTAACAGCTCACTTATGCAATAGAAGAAAATATCTACATCAATAAGGAAATCAAATGTGTATTAAACTCTACTAAAATTATTTTTCGCATGTATATTAGCAAGGATAAAAAATAATAATATTCAGTATTGGCAAGGGTGGTGGGAAATAAGAGCAGTCATAAATTATTTTTAGAAATATAAGATAACACAGCTATTTAGAGAACAATATGGATGTGATGTAACAAAAATCATAAAAATATTGACAAATGAGCCAGCAAGTTCACTTGTAGGAATGTTCTCTAAAAAAATAACTTGAGATAGTAAAAACGATTTATGTTCATTTTTATTCATTTAGCATTGTTTATGCTGTCATGAAAATATTTAGCAATAGAGGTATGGTTGAATAAATTATAGTTAATGAATGAATTCAATATAACCGTGAGAAAGTAGAATACTGCCAATTTGTAAAATATATACTTAGAATTATACATTTATGAAAATAAAAAGCTATTAAAAGAAATATAAAAGATGAATAGCTTATTGTCTATATTATGTTTTTCTGATTTTTTTAAATTTCCCTCTTATTTATTTTTAATTATAAAAATGATATATAAATATACATTTTAGGCAAAAAATACCAAAAATTAATAAGACAAAATTACCTTTTTACCTCATCTAATCTCATTAATTTATCCAAAATCAATTACAGATGTGTATATATATATATGTACATGTGTGTGTATGTGGTATATGTGTGTGTGTGTCACTATAGAAGTTTTTACAACAAATTTGGTTTAATTATTGCAATCAGAGGTTAAAATGATTTTTATGGGATTGATCCTGGGGAGAAGAGGAATCTTTCTCTGTACTTACATGTCTGCATGTTGAAGTGGGTATGGCAAAACTGCAATCAAAACAAAAAACATGTGATTAAGAGAAAAGAGTCATGTTTTACACTCAGAAAAATCCCTCATCTTGATATTCCCATATCACCACTCAAACATAGACTGTGGTTGTCACAAAACACTTAGAATCTAGCAGAGGCAGAAAGTACTTACCATTTCCAAGAATGACAGAGAACTTTATCTGGGAAAAGATCTATTCCCAATATTTGGGATTTAACTTGAGCACAGAAAGCTTTACATAAATTACAACTTATTTTTAAACAGAAGAAACATGGCATGTGAACAAAGCTCTCATTTTCACTTTGTAAGGAGACATAAACAATGGAAAGTGATACAAATCAATGCTGGATTATCCTGAGGTGTGTCTGACATAACTACATTACTGGCACTTAATAAAACCATATATATATATATATTTTAATTAATGAGTTAGCTATGGGGATATTACAACAATGAAAGTTAACTAAGATACATTTAAAGGGATCCATCTAAATGGCTGGTTTGCCACAGGTAGTATTTGAACTACATGCTCAGCCGTTAAGCATAGAGTTCAACATTTAATTTTTTAAAAATTCTATGGTTAACTTAAGTGCTTTTAATAGTGAGGAAAGAAAACAGAATTATTTACTGGCTTTAACACTTACTAACTGAGTATCTTCTATGGAAAGCACACTTAACCTCGCATGATTGTGAGGGGCTGATGAGGAAGATGGACATTTCTTTGCTCTCATGGAGTTTGTGTTATATAGAGGGATGTATTAATAGATAAAGATACCTGTTTCACTGTGTAAATTCTATGACTGTTTTGGGTGTCATGGAAAGTCAAACAGTTGTCCATTGTCAGTGATGCTGAAAAACTTTCTGAAAATTAGGTAAATTGATGAGATTGGAACAAGTCATCTTGAGGAGAGAATGAGGAAATTTTCATCAATCCTAGCAGTGGAAGAACTGAAGACAATTTTCTGTGGCTAATGGGGTGACAGACACAATTGCAGAAATAAGCATGCCTTACAAGTTTATGCAAAAACACTTCAAACTTGGGCCCTCCCTGGTGGCACAGTGGGTTAAAGCACAGCACTAAAAAGCTAAAGCCACTTCAGCATGAGCTCCATCTCCTGACATTCCCGCTGCTCCCCTCAACAGTGTAATTTGTCAGTCGGCCTGTTCTGCTCCGCACTCTGTCTCTCTGTCTCTGGTGAATCCTCTCGCCGCCCCTGCATCCTCTTGCCTGTACCCTAGTTCTGCATACACAAATAAATAAATCTTTAAAAAAAAAAAAAAAAAAACTTCAAACAATTCTGTGGACATCGTGGTACTATTAAAAGGAAAAATGGGCCCTCCCTGGTGGCGCAGCGGGTTAAAGCACAGCACTGAGAATCTGAAGCCACTTCCTCATGAGTTCAATTCCCGCCTGCAGCCTGCCCCGAGGAGACCACATGGCGTGCCAGACCTCTCCTGACCCACCCGCTGCTCCCCTCAGCAGTGTACTTCGTAGATCTACCTGTTCTGTTCCCCACTCTGTCTCCGGTGAATCCTCTCGCCACCCCTGAGCCTCTAGCCTGTACCCAGTTCTGTATGCATAAATAAATAAATCTTAAAAAAAAAAAAGGAAAAATGACATGTCAGATCCAGATTTGGAATTAAAGTAATCATAGTACAGGGAGAGCCTAGCTAGGTAGCTATTGGTATCTACTAAAAGGTAATTCATAATGCCTGCACTGAGAGGAGGTAGATGTAGGGAAGCAGAAGTATTATATATATAGAAGCAACAGGCCTGAAAAGGCTGTGGATTGTGGAGGAAATTCTGGACTCGATGGCAAAGCCCAGGATACTGGTTTTGGTATGTGGGAAACATAAAAAAACATGTGGTAAAAATTATAATTTTAAATTTGATAAACTGAATTTGAAGAATTTCTGAGATATACAGTTGGACATGTATGGATGCAATTGTGTATGTGTGTGTTTGTATACAATACTGCACAATTATATATATGTGTGTACACACACACACACACACACACACATACATTTATATATGGGAAAAGACACAGTAAAAGAGAATGAAAAAGCAGCAGAGAAAAACCAGAAAATGGATCATATATATTTTTAAAAATCATCATTTTTTTCTCTAGTCCTTATTGTGCATGTTGCAAATCAGAAACATTAAAATATTTTCTTAATATATTTTATCAAGGTAAATGTCAAATACAATAACATTTACCATATTGGAGTGGTATTACTCACAGATTTATATAGTTGTAAAACATCAAAACAATCCTGATATAGAACATTTCTATCACTTGCACAAGTTCCACCATAGCTCTTTGCTCTTATACCTTCTACCTCACTGCAGCCCCTGACTACTATAGCTTACTGTACAACCCTTTTAAAGATTTTCATACAAATTGTACTATTTAGTATGTATCTAGCTTATTTCAATTAATTGTTGAGATTTGTCTGTGCTGCATCTAAAGATGTTTATTAATTTTTATTGCTGAATATCATTCCATTATATGGATATAATACATTTGTCTATCCATTTACTAGGTTATGGACATATGAGTTGTTTCCACATTTTTATTATAAGGCATAAGGTTGCAATGAACTTTGGAGAAGGAGCCATTATATGAATGTGCTTTAAATTCTCATGGGCAGATATGTTGGTGTGGGATTATTGGGTTATATGGTAAATGCATTTAACTTTATCAGATATTGCTGTATCATTTTTCATTTTCTATGTATTTTGCTTCTACACTGGCATGTACAAATATTCCAACTGCTCCCATCTTTCCAAATCCACCTGAAAATTTTAGTGATTCTGTTACAGCATAGACCAAGAGTAAACTGTGCCACCTGTCTGTGGGTCCTCGCCCATGTGCTTACAATTTAATTGTTTTGCAGGCACACACAAAAGGGTAATGGGTTTATTTAAAAAAAGGAGAAAAGATAAGGAACAACCCAGGGAAAGAGAGAAAGAGATACAAGGTAACTAGAATATCTTACTAGTTCAGTAAGGAGTGGGAGGGGAGAAAGAGGAGGAGAGAGACCTTATCTCTCCTGAGTGACCTTTGAAAAACCACTCTCCATCTATCCTCCAAAGTCCCAGATTGCCTGCTTAGCTCCGCCCTTGGGTCTTCACAGTTCTCTCCTTGGTACTAGAGGGGGTTGTAGTTTTCCAATCACTGGAGTAGGGGGTGGAGTCCACAAAACTCTATGTAGAGTTCCTCTAGGACATCCTTCCTCCCCCTTAACAATTCTAATGTGGGATATAATCCTCAGTGGCTATAATTCATATTATTTTAATAAAAAATAATTCTAAGTGTAATTTATTGTCATTGTTTAAATCTTGATAAAATTTCTATTGCAAACTTTTGCTAACTTCATGTTTTTTGTTTTCTTGAGTTGCAGTAATTACATATTCTAAATATAGAGATTTTATAAAATAATCTGCAAATATTTCCTCCTTTAGCTTGACTCTTCATTTTCTTAACAGCGATATCTTTAGGAGTACAAACATCTTGTATTTTATCAAATCAAGTTTACTTATTGATTTATTTAAACTATTACTGAAACCTAGCCCCTCTGTAATGGGAGCTGACAGAAGTTGTGGTTTATTTCAACCTGCTGCTCCACCACAAGTCAGTTAGGACAGTTGCTCCTCAGGGTTCAATAACTGCCATTTTGTAATGGATAGGTCAGGTGTGAGCTATATGCTGATGTGCTAACTGGCCCAATCAGACTTGTGGGTAAAAGAAGAGCTAAGTGAGGGCCAGAGGGAGCTGAAGAACCCTCAAAGAGAAGAAGAGGAAGACCCCCTGAAGAAGAGATGATGTCAGCCCATGAAAGGAAGAAGAAAGAAGGGGGGGTGGGCGCTCCTTTCTGGACTCCAAAGAAAGAAGAAAAGAAGCCTCCAGCAGCCACTCTCCCAGGAGGCAAGAGAAGCCAAAGCACTCCACAGAGACTGGACCGTTGTCCTGTCTCTGATGTTGCCTAAAAAATTGGTCACAAAGGATTACTTGTTGTTGGTGTAACTCAACAATTTACAAAAGAACTGTTAACAGTGGTGTCTCTGACACTGCCTCTGAGGAACCAGTAGTGACCATCACTAGTGTCCAATGCTAGCCAACACTACTGGTGACTAGTGGCAACCATCACTGATGCTATCTGGGTGAGGTAGCCACTGCTTGTAGCTACCATAAGCTCTTTGATTCCCTGTTTGTAAAATAAACCCCATGTTTGTTGTTCCTGAAGCCTGAGGTCTCTTGCAGTATGGGCACCGGTGAGGACCCTCTGCCAGTGATCTGTGGTCTTACTGGGAACTGTCCCTTGCTAGGCTCTAGCCCATAGGCCCTATTGTGTGCCCCCCCTACAGTATCTCTACAGACATTTGATTTGGTTTTTGGTCTTTTGGCCTTTGTAGGCTTTTCGGTGGCTCTGGTGTCAGAGCCCAGGCAAGTGGGTGGCCTCCTTCCTTCCTTCCATCTGGCCTCCTGCCTTGCTGCTCTTTTGTGGCCCTCTCCACACTGTTTCAGTTGGTAACCAGGAAGGGACTGGATCTCTATGGTTGATCATACTTGCTTGATATCAAGTCATGCTTGATAATGTCTCATGCTTGTTTTTCATTTAATATCACAAATATTTCCTCTCTTTTTCAGGTTATATTTTAGAGTGTTGTCTCTTAACATTTAAATCTATCCTTATTTGAAACAATGATTTCATTCTGTATAGTGTGAAGTAAAGGTCTATTTCTTTCCTATGTGGACATATAATTTTTAGAGCACAATTTGTTAGAAATACTATCCTTTTTACAATTAACTTGGAACCTTTGTCAAAAATCATCTTACCATATATGTGTGTAGGTTTCACTGGCCTAAGTCTATTGTATTAAATAAACATATTTAATGTATATCCTTGCCCCAAACTTAATTACTGTATCTTAAAAAGCTGATACCAGGAAATATAAGTCCTCAGATTTCACAATTGTTCTGACTGCTCCACATCCTTTGATATTGTTATTCACATTATAGAATCAGTTCATAAATATTGCTAATAAAATGCTATTACTAATAAAATGACCTTGAATCATCATTTATTACCTCCATTTCTTTAGCTCTTCCTTAATTTTCCTTAACAATATTTAGTGCTAATATAATTCAGTATACTTATTTGCATATATTTTAATCAATTTACCCCTAAATTTTCATGCTACTGACATTATTGTAGATGACACAGTTTTTTAATGGCTAATACATAGAAATGTGATGTCTTTTTGTATACTGAATTTGATTCCTATAACCTTGTTAAATTCAATTTTTAGTTTAGATACTATATTCATGAATTCCTTTAAGTTTCTCAGATTGACTTTTTCGGTTCAAATCTTTATGTCTTTTTCCCTCATGATTCCTCACTATGATTGATAGAATAATTTACCTTTTTTTTTTATATTAACAGGATGATAGCTGAAGCTGTTTGTCAATTTATTTTATCATATGGAACACTGTTTCTTCCATTCTACATTTCTTAAATCTTTAAAAAAAATTAAATAAGATTTATTTTTCTTATTTATGCATGCAACAACTGGGGTGTAGGCCAGAAGTGCAGGGGAGGAGAACAGGTGTACTTACTGTAGAGGGGAACAGCAGGTGAAACAGGAGAGGTCTGCTGTGTCACGGGGGTCACCTCCCTGATTGGGGATTGACATGCAGCAATGGCTGGCTTAAATAAGCTTGATCATGCTGCAACTTAAACCAAGTGCAACCAGGGAGGTCCCCATAATGATTTTTATTATGAATGGCTTTTGAATTTTATCAAATACAAAATAATTTATCAAACATTTTTCTGAATAATTTAACTGATCGTATGGGGTTACTTTTATATTGTGTGAATGTGATATATCACTTTGAATGATTTTAAAAGATTAATGTCTCATTCCTCTATTAAAACCCACATTGTCATAATTTGTTATCATTTGTAGATATTGATGAATATTATTTGCTAAAATTTTGTTTGTATTATATAAGATCTGTCTGATGTAGAATAGTAGTTTGACTTTTTAAAAAATTGTGTTTACATGGTATATATTTTTATGTAGCTATGTTTACTTATGTGTTTATATTTGTGACACTCTATTTTATGAGTCAAATTATCTGAATGATAGGGTGCTAAGATATTTTGGGAAACATTTTTCTAAACATATCTGTGAGGGTTTCTGGGTAAGAGTAATATTTGAAATTATAAGTGAATAATACTTCTTTCCCTCCCCAAAGTAGATGGCTTCATCGGATCAATTAGGGGCTTGAAGAAAAGAAAAAGTCTGATTTGGCTGATATACAGTATTTGCTTAAAAAACAGTGTTTTCATGGCATATCTTCTTTAATGCAAGCATGTTTAACTTCCTTGCACATAAAATATTAACAACAATGCTTCCTTTCTTGATGATTGTGTTCTGATTAGGATCTAATCTGCCAGCGTAAGGTCTTTATAAACTATAGAATTCTATGCATATGACAATGTTGAGGACTATGGTAGAGATGAGGTTGATAAATGATAAGTTATTTAATTTCCATAACTGCCTAAATAGTAAAATTATATAGTAGAAAGATTTTCTTACAGAAAAAAGTGAATAATAATAACAATAACAATGTATACTCTGGGTCCTTTTGATTACCAAACCCATACAAATTGGTTTTAAGTTTTAAATAACATTTGATAATTGGGAAGACCAACTGACATGCAAGTCCAGCTAAATCCAGAATTCCAGTGTTGTTAATGTTCTCTCTTTAGGTGTCTAGATGTCTTGCCTCAATCTGTTTCCTTTATTAGCTTCCTCAAGTGGTAGCAAGATAGTCATCGGCAACTCTATCTCATATCCCAGCAACTCGACAAAATTAATAAGCAGGATGAGTCAACAGTTGTTCTGAAAGAAAGTTTCAGAATCTTATTTGGGAGCTTTTCCCTTTGTGAAAAAAAAAAAACAAACACTATAACCAAGCAAAAGGATATTCTAATTGGACAGATGTCAGAAATCAGGGACATTTTACTATGTATTGGAATTCAAAGCTAGGTAAGCTATGATCTTTGATCCTCAAGAGTTAGTTAAGTATTTACAGGATACAATGAGTCCAAAACTAAACAGTGTTTAGTTTTATCTACTATGTATGAGAAAGAAAGTCACAATATATTTTTGTAATTTCTTTAGCAGCCTTGTTTGCCTTACAATATACTTTGCTACTTTGCTATGTGATTTAATGGGAACACAGGTAAATAAGTGAACTTTGACAAAATAATTTTCGTAACAACAGAAAAATAATCACACCACTGCATAAATTCTATGATTATATAGGAAAACCACAGTAGTATAGACTCAGCTGTCTTCTCTCTTCATACATAATATACTTGTATTTTTGAATATTACATAACTTTTTTTTTTTTTGCTTGTGAATTATCTCTCACTGGACTGTTAACTTCACAAAAGGAGAGAAAAGGTTGTGACTTTTTATATTTGCATTCTTGTTAGACCAGGACAGTATTATAAAACCTTATCCATATTAGGATCTCAATGAATTTTTTTAAGATTTATTTATTTATGCATACAAGAACTGGGGTACAGGCCAGAGATGCGGGGGTTGAAAGGATTCACCAGAGACAGAATGGGGACATCAACAAAGTATACTATTGAGGGGAGCAGTGGGCAAGACAGGAGAGGAAGTAGCTCTCTTGCCAACTTATACTGCAGTGACTGGAGACTGCTTTATAGTGCTGTGACTTAATCTCTTATACCACCAGGAAGGTTCAGTGAATTATTTGTTTGATGAATTAATGAATTAAGAGCTACTTATTGTCATGCATTTATAGGGTTAGGAATCATTTTATAAGTATTTTACACATATTTACTCATGGTCTCTTCTTAGCCAGCAATCCTGTGAGAAAGATTCTATTATTCCTTATTTTACAATTGAGCAGATGAATGCTGGCAATGGTTATTTAATATTTGTTTTTGTTCATTGCAAGTGCTTGTAAGAACCAGATTTCAGTCCTAGATAACCTGATTCTAGACTGTTCCAGCTGATTCTCTTTTATTAAAGAAAGCTATTAAAAGCTATGTTTAGGACTAGGAGAGAAAAAGGATTGTGTCATTTTAATAAGCAACAGCAATTTGCCATCTGTAAAAGAAACAAAGATTATATTTACCTTAGAAGTTGTCTAAGCATAACGTTGTTATCCATTAACTATGAGTCAAATGATGATGTAAGGAAAAACCTTCAATAGTGAGCTGAGACAATTCTCAGTGGCTATTAGTATTGTATAAAAGTTGAAAAAGTGATTATTGCTTGTTCTTAAGTAGTCATGTAGAAATAAACAAAATTAACTGACAAGTTGCCTCAATGAAAGCCATTATAAGTTCATTAGATATCAAATTGTTTGTTTTATACTACAAAGATAATAAACTTCTGATATTTTAGAGAAAACACAAAAGTTTGCATAGCAATTACTGCAGCAACAGGTTCACCACCAGGACTCTTTCTTGAAAATATATTTTGAGTTACTTTTTTTTTTTCTGTCTTTGATCTGTGATTATTGCTATTTAATTTAACACCTTTGTTTAAATAAGTTGAATCAAATGTAGTTATTAATCTGGACAACTCTAGGGAAAAAAAAAAACCTTCCTCTGTAAGCATCTGAATCCTAAACTTAATATAGCTTGAAATATATTCAAAATACTTTACTAGAGTTAGAGGATATTTAGAAGTAGGTAATATTCTAATTTTTCAAGTAGCTACACTGTTATCAAAGATCTCTCTCTCTCTCTCTCTCTCTGAGAGTCACAAGTTTGTTTCTAGGGTTGATTCTCCACTAGCTCAGAGGAAACTGCCAGTAGCAACAGATACTTGGTGGATGAACTGTTTAATGACCTGCCCAGTAATCACCTCCCGAGAAGCTATGTGTAATAAATTACTACAGGTCACAAAGTTCACGTTTTGGGAAGAATAAAATTACAATCAAAATCATAGAATATAGTTATAAAATGACTTAACTAGAAACTTCAGTGAAGAATTTTCCATCACAAGACTTTAGGAAATGCAATGTGATGGATTTGAAATTATTCTCTTGGAGACAAAAAGAAAAAAAAGATAATGTTAGAAAAATGTACATACATGGTGCCATAAAATTTATATTTTATAGTTAATATATTCATCATTATTATAAAAGTGCCAGTATAATCTGAGTGAAAAGTGACTTTCTGTTTTGATGTAACATTTGTCTTCCAACTACTTTAGTGATTTGAAATACTGAGATATTAGGAAGCTCATCTGGTTTTAGAGAAGTGTGTTCATTCCTTTCACAAAGTCAATCCTTGTTATTCTACACCGAGTTTGCTCACCAACTTTATGCCACATGACCATTCTGTTCTAATGACAAATGAGTAGATAAGGGCTATTTTTCTTATTGAATCAGAGATGTATTTTGAAAGCATTTATTTTTACATCAGGTCATGTACCAACTAAAATTCAACAAGTTTTATTTAGTGACTAACAGGTTAGTTTTTAAAATGCAAATCTTATTCATACAGAAATCTTCAGTGTGCCTGCTCTCTCTTTGTCATACACACACACACATACACACACTTTTCACAAACTTTTACTATTAGTAGATGAAGTATTATTTACTGACATTAGTTTAAAAAAAGAAAGAAAGAAAAAACAACTTGCTAGTCCTCTGTGCTGTTTGGTTTCTTGAAATATCTTAGACTAAATGAGATTGTATTTATCTCTCTGAATGAATTAAATGTTATTGATCAAGAAGAAGCAATGGGTTACAGCTACTTCAGAAAGCAATATCCAGCCATGAATAGAGAATAATTAAAGAAAATAATGTTAGAAATTTGTAGCCAACCCCAAATTCTTTCCTGAGATTTTATGTTTCACAAGGAACACCTCAATAAACAAGGCTCAATGTAATCAACTATCTCATTGTTTCCAAAACTTCCAGCAGTCCTGGAATCTTAGTAACGGGTCTAACTAGAAATAACTAAACTAAATATGAACTATGCCTTAGCACTTGGATTCACAAATAAAAATAGGGACTTTTAGAGTGTTTATGTTTTATTAGCGATAATGTAAAATAGAAGTGATTAGAATTAAATCTAAGTGTAGGGAGTGACATTCTTTCTCTTCTGTTCATTCAAAAGAAACTCACTATAGGGGGTGGAGTGAGGAATGGGATCAAAAATAGTGGGGGTAGGAAAATGCACTGGACTATGGTGATGACACATTGGTGATTGGGTGATGGGAAGCCCAAGGAGATTGCAAATGAGATGGAAAAATGCACAAAATGATGTAAAAATAAACTATGATAGTATATATAAAAAACACTCACTGTTTAAAAAAAAGAAACTCACTATATGACAGTGAATGTTGTAAATTTTATAAAGTGCTTATAATATTACTACTATATAAATCTGAAATAAATGAAAATATTGATGTTATAAATGCTTTGTAATTTTTATTCTCTTTAAGCTTATACATGATAGCAATTTTTAGTAAAACAAGAACTTCATAATTCCAGAGGGAACTATCCTTTAACTGAGTCAAATATTTTAGAATGGCAATCAGTGGTGTCACCCACTAGCAGAAATCCATGAGGAATATAATATATAGCCCTTACACTCAAATTTTATTATCTAATGAGAAAAAATAGCATTTAAACACAAAGGAAGGCAATGAAAAGGCAAAACATATATTCTTATAAAAATGTTAACTAATCTCAATGTTTTCTTAAAATTTAAATTATGTCATTCTTCATTTTAATTGTATAATTGCCAACATGGACTATACTAGGATATTTTGAGTTAGAGGAATATTTGATTTAATAATTACTTTCTAATATCTATTTCTTTTCTTGAGACTAAGAATCAGTCTCATAACTAGGAACTAACAATCTTAGAAACCTTTCTATTGAGACTTCAGAGGAAATTCTTTAGAATATTTTTATGTAATTGGCTCTCAGTATCTGCTTTCCTTAACCTTTTACCACTTATAAACAAAGGTCAAGTGCATCTCTTTTGAAAGCCTGCTTAGCTCTAGTCTCACTAGGATTTGTCTTGTCTATGCACTCTGCCCTTCAAAAAGTTTCAATTGACTTACAACACTAAGGAGAGAAGAGGGACTAAGAACAGGCAATCTTCAGAAGTTGAGCAGCTCAAAAAGTTGAAAACGGTATTTTTGTTTTATTTATTTTTTAATGAAAGAAAAATCATTTGCTTTTCTGTCCAGACCAAGTCTTGAGCCCATGATGTTGAAAATTAAGTAGCACCTGATTCTCTACCCAACATTCTATTCAACTCCCATTTCCTACTTATTTTTAAGGAATATATCTATCCTAAATATCTTTGATATATATATATATATATATATATGTTTTATATATAATTTATTTATATATATTTTACATCATCGTTCACTTTTGAACAATGTTTGCTTTTTCCCTCAGATATAATAGCCATACAATTCCCACCACTAATTCTCCTTGCACCATCACCATAGACCCTTATGCTCTTCCTGCTCTTTTTTAAATTATATATGTTTTATATATAATTTATTTATATATATTTTACATCATCGTTCACTTTTGAACAATGTTTGCTTTTCCCCCCAGATATAATAGCCATACAATTCCCACCACTAATTCTCCTTGCACCATCACCATAGACCCTTATGCTCTTCCTGCTCTTTTTTAAATTATATATATATATATATATATATATA
>NW_004567104.1:7240410-7259869 GCF_000260355.1 Condylura cristata | reverse complement strand
GTTATCCACCAAAACCACCTCTCTTTTATACTGGTGACTTTTAAAAATTCCCGACCTGCCACCACTTCTGTTCATACAGATTTTTCTTGTTTTAGCAGTATACTCTTATATCATTAAAAATATTTCAGTGTATTATTTATTTGGGCAGAAACAAAAGGAGTGGAGATGAGGGACTCATCAATTCCAACTTAGAAAAATGACTAAAATTATCTGGTTCTGCAGTTACTTTCTTTTTTACTTTATAAAACATCCTAAACATTCATCACATGTCAGCTTTCTGATTGCATTTCAACCTGGTTATTGTGCTTGTCAGGTCAAATAACTTTTATAGTCCTGTCTTTGTTTGGAAGTGATGATGGTGCTTTGGGGTTCACGCCTTGGTCTTCTAGCTTTTATCCTGAGAAGTAGGGCATTCCTTAGGTCGGAATTCTTAGGAAGACAGTCAATGAGATAAGCTGAAAAAAACAGTGGATTGGAAGTAACCTAAGTAAATTGATCAATTACTTACTTTCTCTGACTCTTGTTTATCTCCCTCATTAAGAGCAATAACAATACAATAATGCTCACAATATTTACATCACTGATATATCGGGGTGATCAAATTTCATGATGTATGGTAAACTCTTAAGCACTTCACAAATTATCAGATTTCGTTAACATGGCTTGCCTGAAAACTGTTAAGTTGTTTGCCCCGGGTCTATGCCTACTCAATTAACTTTCCATGACTCCAGTTACATGGCTCCCTGTTGCCTCCACACTTTGGCCTGGTTGGTCACCTGCCTACACCGGTGGCACATGCCATCCATGGATATCTATGACAAAATGGCTATTGTCTACCTATCCCACCACAAACATAGCATAGAACTCATGTGAACTTTTGCTTTTATTGGTGAAACTTTTGTAATAGCTTAGATCCTGGTAGTATAGAAGAATTATTCCAAGGTGATTCTCTGGCAAGAAAAGAAACAAGACATTTGTGGATGACACACTAAGGCAGTCACTGGCAACCTCTCTTCCAAGTCTGGGTTAGCTCATTGTTTACCTAATTGCCAGTAATAATATTTCATTGTGTAAAGAATGTTGGCACCAAGGGGGCCAGGTTCCAGTTTATTGATGGCTAAGAGTTTATGAATTGATGCCCTCAGCAGGTTGCTGCCCTGATGAATGGCAATTACTGTGGCTCCCACAGAGGCAATTGTAGCCAGAGCATTTACTCCTTTCAAATAATTGCCCCTGAGAAGCTGAACAGGTAATTGTAACATCTGAAAACCATGCTTTTGGCTCTGAATCAAAGAGTATTAATCACCATAACAGAGGTGTTTTGGAATGACCCAAAAGAGTTGTTAAAGAATGGTCTCCAAAGTGTTTAATTTTAAGATGAATTGGAGAAACTTTAGCAAGACACCCCACCCCCACTCCACCCTCCCAACCCCATTTAACAAAAATTAAAATGTTGTAAAGACACCAGGTGACAGTTAGGGGTGCCCACTTTTTGAAGTTGTAGTACTCTATGGTGACGAGTGAATTTTAGACTTTATATCTATCATTACTCCTCTTTAAAATGTAGTGATCATTTTGCTTCAAGCAGACTAAACTCATTAACCCTGAAATATTATGTGTTCATTCTTGCCTCATAACTTTGTTCATATCATTATTTAACATCATTCAATTAATGTGCATATGAGAAAAAAACATTATTTGAAATAAAATTTAGTGTACTATGATTTAGATGAGATTAATAAATCTCAATATGCGAATAGTAGAATCTTAAATCTCAGAATATGTCTTTTACAGAATCAGAAGATTACCAAATGTAAGACATCAATTTATTTTGGTGCCACAAAAAAGATGGAAAATGAATAGCTCCTTTGCTTGAACTTTAATTTTTGGGGAAATATTATAAAAAATGGAAAAAAAAATCTATAGACAAACCCGTGATTACTTTTTAGGGAAATGAGAATATAAAAATGAATATAAGTATAATGTCACAATTAAATTTTGAGGTATTTTGTAGGAATAAGCATCAGAAATCTTTGAGAGATGATGTTGGAGGAAAAGAAATAATAAAAAAGCTCTCAAGTTAAATTAAGGTTAGAGAAAATTTACAAAGTAGCTTTAAATTCTAGAATACTTAGTGAACAAACATCTATTCTCAAATTATTGGAAATAAGTGTAGTATGCTGAAGAAAGAACTGCCACTTATGCTCCCCTGTAAAGACAATCTAAGCATCATCATTTAATTTTTTTTAGTATCACTGTAAGTTTAGACCTATTAGTAATGATAAGAAGAATGATTATAGGGTTTCAGACTAAATTAGGAATCACTTTATAAACAATGATTAGAATAAAAACTACAAAAACGTGATTATGAACTTAGATAAATGAAGTATAAAGTTATTAACATGGGCAAAGTGTGAAGTGATTCTATAAACACATACACACTTACATGTATAGCTAAGAGGATCTAAAAAATACCAAGATTGAGATATTGAGACAGTATAGGTAAAATAAATTGCAGACAGATAGGATGAGTTGCCCCAACTCTTGTTTGAACAGATGAACCCAATCATGGCCTAGAAAGCCCTGTCCAATTTGGCCCATCACACTGACCATAAGTTACCATGGTTGACAAAAACGATTATCTCACAGTCTCCTGGAAGAGAGAGAGTACCCATGTGTACATGATCCCTCTGTGTGTGACCAGTCATAGGAACAAGCTATGATGTTGCGCTCTTCTAATCTGCATCTGGGACCGACCCTTACCTCCTTTTGAGAAGTCAGATTAATTAACCCTTTTGGCACTAGTCCTCTCATGCATAAGTCTCTAACAAAACCTTGTCTATCTAAACTACATCTGGTGTTCCTTAGAAGGAAAAGGGCCCACTCTTTGGGGTTGGGCTTATAACAATATCATTTTCCATGTAAGCATAAATCTAAATTACACCAATTTTGATTTACCTTAAGCATTCAGTTCTCAATCTTTCCCCTACTTATTCACTCTTCATTCATTCTCTAATCACAAACTTGTCCTGATAATTAAATCATTGGACCTGAGAATTTCATAGTCTCATAAAAACTAGATATGGATTTTAGAAAGCATATATTTCCAATGTCTGTCTTAAGGCAAATATCTGAATCAATAATGACAAATTTTAATTTATAAACTAATCCCAATCCATTTGTCTTGGTTGCAGAGAGCAAGAGTCATGTTCTTTATGTGAATGGTATATCATGTTAATGGCTATTGTTAAATAAAGTTTTATTGCCTTATCATTCATTTACAAATAATATTATTTTAGAAGTACATCTTCACACCTCCATATGTATACAGGAGCCTTTCACCCACCACTAGTGTTCAAGTACTAGTACACTCAAATGTACCCTATCTCAGGTTCCCATGCCCTTTATCTTTCCCCACTAACTAGTAAGTTTCTCAAAGAATGTAACTTATTTTTGTTATGTTTTGCCTGTTTGCTTTATGCGGTTATTTATATTCCACATGAGTCAGACCATTCAGTGATTGTCTTTAAACCATTTTTTAAATGTCATTCTCAATGCAGTTAACATATTCAACTCAAGTTATAGTCATTCTGTCACAAAAGATAAGATTTTATCTTTTTAAATAAGTTCCAACAATATGGCAACACAAAGAGGTTTCAGGAACCTTCTCTCCTAAATACAAATAGGAAAAAACTAGCTTTTGCTCATTGGAAATGTCATCAATTCAGTGCACATGGATATTTTACACTAAAGCTGGTGTTTCATTGTGGGAAGTGAACAGGGGAAGATAAAGCATTGAAGCCAGTGTGGTGACCATTCCATTAGTAAAAACAAACAAAAACCAAAAAATGGAAACTATAAATAGAAAGTAAAGCACATGAACTGGATGTGATGAATCTTCTCAAAGAATCTTTCTAGTGGGACCAGGAGTGCAGACTTACATTAACACAGGTCCTGGAAACACTGACTCAGTCACAAATCATCTGACAGCCAGCTGACAGTATAGGTGGTTGAGCCCAAGTCCCAGCCCCTACTGTAAGTTTCAGAGACAGACTTGTTTTATGCCAGGAGGTAGGCCCTGAAAGTTGGGCTCTGTGAAACAGAGAAAAAGTTTGTTATGGAAAGGGAGGAAAAGAAGCAATATAAATCTTTCCACCTGAAAAAGCCTTTCTTTCCAACCAAGTCTGCAACTAAGTCTATGGACTGCAATGTCCTATCCTTCACTCATCTACCACCAAGTTAAACAAAGAAAACAAACAAAATGATATAAAACAGTGATGTAACCAAGACAAAACAAAAAACAAAAATCATAGCAATATACATAATTAGGAATGCAAGATGGAAAAATTGAAATAAAATGGAAGGCACAATGTTTATAAAGTGCATAAAAATCTATGAATTAACAAATATTTTAGAATGACCATCAATAAAGTTCAATGAAGTGTAATAAAACAATAAAATACAGAAAGACAAGTTTAGGATCTCAGAAAAGAAGTCAAGGATCAAAGTGATTACTAAGATATTAAAGTTAGAACACACAAAAAAGAAACACTGAATAAATGATAAGAAGTATGAAAAGCATCAGCACATTTAAGTGAGTGGAAGAAAGAATTGAGGATACAAATGTACAATTAATCCAAGAGGAAGAAAAGAGAGAGATAAAATTTAGGAAAATAATGAAGAAACACTATGAGAAATATAAGACTTTAGCGGAAGAGGAAACAAAGATAATGGGTATTCTAGAAAAATGAAGAGCAAAGGAATGTAGACTATACTCAGAGAAATAATAGTTGAGAACTTTCTAAACCTAAAGAAAGAATGATAAAGGAATGTGCAGAAAGCTGAAAGAAAAACCAACCTTCTAAATGCTAAGTAAGTTTTACTGAGATGTATCATTATTAAAAATTAAATGACAAGGTAAACAATATTAGGAGACTTCAACAAGACTGCAATCTTTTTTGCTTCCTTCTTTTCCAGGAGAATCATCTAAGAGTTAACCAGAGGGATATCACACCACGAGGGAAATGCCCAATATTTGGATATTGCATGGACATCACTGAAAAACACAGACTGTAAGAGAAAACTCAAAGGTGAATCACACCAATGATGGATGAAAACATGTGCCTAGATGTTGTAGTCATGGGTGATGGGCACCTACAGAAAGGTTTCAAGCTCAGACTGGGGACATTTATGTGGGGAGAGCAAAACCGTGTGGAAAAAAGGGCCATAGTCACACAGAACCATACCAATAACAAGCCCTAGAAATCATACTGTAGAATAGTGGTTACCAGAGAGGGAGTGGGAGGGAATGGAAAGAGTGGTGGAAGTGTGGGTGCTATCGTGCATAGTAGTGGGAGATTGATCCTATGCCTCTGAAACAAGATAGCATTATAAGCCAATATTGACTCAACAAAAAGTATATAAAATAAGCCCAAAAAATGCATGGCCCACCTATTTTATGAATACAAGATTATGTCAGATCTAAAGACAGACATATAATTAAAGTGAAAGGATACATCAAGATAATTCAAGGAAATTTGATATTCTCATATCGGATACATTTTATTTTAGTTTTTTAGACTTATTCATTTATACATACAATAACTGGGGTGTAGGCCAGAGGTACAGGGAGGTAAGCATAATCAACAGAGACAGAGTGAGGAGCAGAACAGGCAGATCAACTGAAATGAACTGCTGAGGGAAACAGCAGATGAGACAGGAGAGGTCCACTGCAATATGTTAGTCAGCTCCCAGGACAGAGGTCGAGCTCATGGTGCAGTGGCTGGCAGTACTGTCTTTAACCACTGACACCATCAACGAGACCCAAGATAAATTTTGGTGAAAATGGTCTATCAGTAATATAAAAGAGCACTTTATAATGATCAAAGGAAAAATTCATCAAGAGTATATAGCTGTCATCAACATTTTTTATGAAATTGTATCATTTTTATGTACCAACACAGGTACATACACACATATAAAGCTTCTATTAATAGAACTAAAGCAATACATTGACAGCAAGGTAGTAACAGATGATCTCAACATAGTGTTACAATCAATGGATAGATTCTCCAGGAAGAAAATAAACAATGGATAAAGCAATACATTGATTGCACTTCAACCCTTATAAAAGGTCTTCCATCCCAAAAGAAGTGATTATACATTCTTCTCAAGTGTCATTGGACATATTTTCAAGAATAGAGTCTATGCTGAGACAAAAAAATATTTGTTTCAAAAATACATGATTGAAATTATATCAAACAGGGCCCTCCCTAGTGGCACAATGGATTAAAGCACAGCACTAAGAAGTTATTTCAGCTACTGTGGCACAAGTTCGATCCCCAGCTAGGGAGGTGACCCACATGGCACAGCAGACCTCTTCTGACCCACTTGTTGCTCCCCTCATCTGTGTACTTCATCAATCTGCCTGTTCTGCTCCCCACTTTGTCTCTGGTGAATCCTCTCACCACCTCTGCACCTCTGACCTGTACCCCAGTTCTGTATGCATGAATAAATATATCTTTAAGAAAAAAATTATATCAAACATCTTTTTTAACCACAATGATATAAATTTAGCAATCAACCACACAAAAAAAAATTCAAAAAACTTAAATACATAGAAACTAAACAAAAAATTTTGAGTAACTATTGGGTCAAAGAAAAAATCAAAGTAGAAACCAAAAATTATCTGGAAACAATCAAAATTAAGATACAAACAACCAGATCTTATGGGGTACACTAAATATGGTGTTAAATGAAAGGCTCATAACAGTACAGGCCTGTATCAGTAAAACAGACAAAAATAATTTATTAATTCTAAAGGAACTAGAAAAATAATGAACAAAAGAACATAAAAATGAATGGATGCTGGAAAATAAAAAGTAGAGCATAAGAAAATGATATAGAAACTGACATGATGATACAAAAGATAAATTAATCCAACAACCACATTTTTTTATTTTATAACAGTTTATTTTTACAACATTTTGTACATTTTTTTCCATCTCAATTGTAATCCCCGCGGGTTTCCCTGGTAGATGACTGTTCATTATTATTATTTTCTCGCTTGGTCCGTTATACTCCTGCTATGAGTGAAACCATCCAGTATTTTTCTTTCTCTTTCTGGCTTATCTCTCTAAGCATGATCTTTTCCAGCTCCATCCAAGTTGCTGCAAAAGACATGTGTTTCTCTTTTTTGGTTGCCGAGTAATATTCCATTGTATATATGTACTACATCTTTCTAATCCAGTCATCTACTTTTGGGCATTTGGGCTGCTTCTATGTTTTTCCAATTGTAAATAAAGCAGCAATAAACATGGGGGTGCAGGTATCTTTTTCAATCAGTGTTTTTGTGTCTTTTGGGTAGATAAGTAGGAGTGGGATTGCTGGGTTGTAGGGAAGCTCCATGTTTAGCAGTTTGAGGAACCTCCAAACAGTTTTCCATAGTGGTTGTACTAGTTTGCATTCCCACCAGCAGTGCAGGAGAGTTCCTTTTTCTCCACATCCTTGCCAACATTTGTTGTTGCTAGTTGTTTGAAGATGTGCCATTCTCACTAGGGTGAGGTGGTATCTCATTGTGGCCAGCAACTATAATTTTAATGATAAACAAAATCTACAAATCCTTAGCAAAGCTCCCAAAGAATGGAGCAACCTGAATAAAAAGACTGAAATAAAGGATGTGAAATTGGAAAGGATACCACAGAAGTAAAAAGGGTCATAAAATATTACGATGAAGCTCTATATGTAAACAAGTTGGCAGCCTAGAAGCATTGGACAACTATTTAGCATCATTCTATCTTCTAAGAATAAACCAGGATGAAATGAAGATCTTAAATAAATCAATCACAAGTAGAAATCTAAAGAGTAACTGATAAATGTCCAGGGCCATATGCCTTCACTAATGAATTTTACAAAAACTTCAAAGATGATCCAATAATTTTCACTGCTTAATTCTTCAAAAATACTGAAGATTGGGGCAATTTATCATTCACATTTTAAAATACCAACATTATCTTGATCCCTAAGCCAATCAAGGACAGCACAAGAAAATACAACTACAGAGCAATATATTTGATGAACTAAGTGAAAATTTCTCAACAACACAACAAAAATCTTTGCAATGGTACCCAGCAATAAACAAAAAGAATCATATGTCATGAGTAATTGGCATTAATTTCCAGACACACAAAATAGTTTAAATATTATTAATCACACCAAGAAAGAGAAAAATAAAAGTTACATGTTTGTGTCAATAGATACTGATATACCATTTTACAAAGCCCAATACTCATTTGTGGTAACAACTCTTTACAAGAACACAATGAACATAACTGAACACAATTAAGGCCAACATGACAAAATCATAGCCAACATCATATCAATGGTGAAAACTGAACACATTTCCCTATGATTATGAGAAAGACCAGAGTTCCTATCATCAGCACTACTCTTCAGCACAGTGTTGGAAGTCCTAGCCAGAGTCATTATTCAAGTAAAAGACATGCAAGCAACCCAAATTGAAAGAGAAGAAATGAAACTATCATTATTCACAAATGACATGTTTATATACACAGAAAATCTGACTTTACCAAACCACTATTCAAAATAATACATGAATATAGTAATATAATAGGATACAAAACAGAAATATGGTTTCTCTATGGAAACAATGGATAAGAACAAAGAGAAATTAAAAAAAAATCTTATTTGTAATTACACCAAAAAAGGATGAAGTAACTGTTGGTAAAAGACCTATACATTGACTACTATAAGACAGTGAGTTAAAGAAAGTAAAAGAAGATGTAAAGGAATGGGAAGATGTTCCATGTTCATGGATTGGAAAATAAACATTGTTAAAATGTTCATGAAATTTAAATCAATTCACATAGTCAACACAATATGACATTTTTTCAACAAACAATTCTAAAATTTTAATGACACCAAAAAGATGCAACTCTATTTCCAAGGGAAACAAAAGCCACACTAAGTAAATGGGACTATATCCAAATAATAAATAAATAAATAAATAAATAAATAAATAAGCTTGAGCAATGAAGGAAACCATCACAAAAACTAAAAGGCAATCTGTGGAGTGAGATAATTGCATGAAATGTTCAAGAAGATGATAATTCCCAAAATAGACACACAAGTTAACAGCGATAATTCAATAAAAGTAAGAACAAAATACATAATCAGGCACATCTGTCCTACAGGCATATGAAAAAAGCTCCTAAACATTTATTAAATGACAAATGTAAACAGAAATCACAAGGAGTTATCACCTTGTGAAAATATCCTACATAAACATTCTCACCTGTGCGAATGTCCTATATATATATATATATATATATATATATATATATATATACATATAATGTGTTCATGAAAATCTAGAGAGAAAGTAATGTTTATCTACTGTTAGTGGGAATGTAATTTTTTGCAGCCTCTGTGGAAAATGGTATGGAGATGCAGGAAGGGAGGCAGGGTGGAAGGGAGGGAGGAAACAAAAGAGGGACAAGAGGAGATGGGGAGGAAGGGAAAGAGGGAGGAAGAATGGAGCAGAGGAAGAAGGGAGGAAAGAGGAGGGAAGGAAGAATATGCCATATATCCAGCAATGTAATTTCTAGATATTTATCTAAACAATGTAAAAACTAACAAGACAAGATTTGTGTGTACCTATGTTCATATCAGCATCATTAACAATAACCATATCACGGGATCAATCTAAAAGTCCACCATTAGTTGACTGGAGTGAAATATTGTGGAATATATGTGAAGTTGAGTACTATAAAATTTAAAAAAAAGGTGAAATAGTGGCATCTGGAACAAAACAATGATTTATTATTATTATTATTATTATTATTATTATTATTATTATTATTATTATTATTGCAATGATTATGTTAAGTAAAAGTCAGAAAGTGAAAGAATTACCCTATGGCTTTACTCATTTGCAAAATAAAGTAACCAAAAAATAAATAAATAAAAATTAAAGATAGATAGGCAACCATAGGGGACAGAGAGGAAAATGATAGGCTACTAACAGTGGAATTTTAATGGAGATTGAGATAATCAGGTACTTATATGTAGTTGCACTCTCCAATTTTATAGCTATGTAAACAGGTGTGAGAAAAATAAAACATTAAAAAATAGCTAAGTAGTACTTCTCAATGACTATTTTTTAACTCCATACCCCTGTCATCCAAGTGGCTATAATGTTTTAAGGCGCCTATCTGCTTTATCATTATTCCCATAATAAATTCTCCCAAATACAAAAATGGTAAATGCAGGCTCATTCTAAGTGAAAACTATTGATATCCTACAACCATAGAGTATATTAAGAATTTTTATACTAAATACGTGGCCAATACATTTTCATGATTACAAGTGATATTGAATATTTTTTATATACCTATTGGCCATATGCATTTAAGCATGGAATATCTTCTGCTAGGACTCACTGGTAAAGGTAAATGCTGATCTTTGGCTTTGAAATATAGTTACTCCAAAGAAATCTCAGAGTTACCACAAAATGTTTATTTACCACATTCTTTATCACATATGAAACATTTTCACACTTTAAAATTTTGATTATATTTGGTCTAGTAAAGGTTACTATCATTTCTGTAAGCTAATTGTCTACCCAAAATAAATTACAGTATTTTAAAGACAAGGAACACATTACTTATAATCTCACATAAAACACAGTCTAGAGCTGAGCTGACAGCAGGCATTCAATAAATAAGGAGTGATTTATTAGGCCTTTAATTATGGATGGATTAAACCAACCACAGACAATATAGATAGCAAATGGCAAATGAAATTTTCAGATTTATCCCAAATTGTTAGTTATAGAAAAAAACTAGAATATTAAGCTAAGAAAGGACATGAACAAAATATTTTGCCATACTCTATTTCTGTTAGTGATATATCTTCAATATAAAACTCTTACGGTGGATGAGTTTTGTGTTTTGTATACAATTTTGAAGAGTTATCTTAGGAAAATGATGGAAATACCTTAATCATTTCAATTTAAAACATTTTCAAGCTTATGTTGAAATAATTCATACCTTGTTGCCTAGGTAAGATAGGTCATACACATTTTGCTTCTACCGGTATTATTTTAACAAATAAAAAGAAGTATATGTCATTTTCCCCATACAAATTAAACTTAATTTATTAATTCACAGTTATCAGATTAAAATCATAATTTTAAAACTGCTATGTAATTTGTATGCTTTATATTTTAAAATCTGCCCAATGTTTCACACTGTGAGAGTTATCCAAACTTCTAATAGAAAAACTTATTTGCAAATTGTCAGAAAAGATAAAATCTCAAGTTGCATATACAACTTTAGCATAATAGTGTGCTGTTATCTAAGAAAATTAAAGGAAGAACACCACATTCTTTCTCTTACCCTTCATCTGATATTGGTTGTTGCAACCTCCTGACTAATAATGTGTGCAATTTCCCACAAGAATGTCTACCTCTTGATTCACATCATTGAAAACTGCTGAGTATTTTCTCATGTGAGAGAAAAACTACAAATCACACGTTTTCAGTTTTCCTATCATTATTTAAAGTTTCATGTGTATTTTTTTATCTTTCCAAATAACTGTGACTTCTCTTCTGGTAAAAACGGGTATCTTTCTTTCCATTACCATTCACACTGTCATTGTGTTTTAAACAAGTTTTAGTAGTTTTTGAAGAATATAGACAGGATGAGATATAATAACTCAATCCATGTTTTGAAATATCTTTGTGATGAAAGAGACTTTTTGAAAACTCCTATTTTACACAAACACTTCAATCTAGATTTCCTACACCTAGAAATTTCCTATCTAGATATGGACAGAAGAAAACTAATATTACAAACTATAAACTTTACTAGTATATTACAATGCAGTATACTTCTGATTTATACTGAGTGCTTGTTTCAGAATGCTATTCTGTTGTTGAAAATACATATCTAGCTGTGTTTTCAACCATATTTTTTATTATTTGTCACATTGTGTTTGAATTTATGAATTCATGCCTACATCAAAAATGTTTTATGAGCTAGGATTGTTGTTGTTGCTATTGTAGGAGACTACTGTATAAGTTGAATTTCATCTCCTAAAACACTATGTGTATGCTGTAAGTATTTTGGTAGAGTGACACTCCTCTGGCATAATCATAGTGAACAAAACTGAAGTGTGGGTGTCCATTAAGATTTCCTTCCAAAACTTATCTTGAGACAGTGCAATTTTGATGAACCATTGATTGAAGTTCCTGGCACTGTTCTTTTATACTTTCCCTTTGAAATTCCATAGTAATTGCCTTTTCCTTCAAACTGTATGCCAGAAATTAGAGAAATCAGTGGAAATATACCCTCTTTCAGACAATGTGGTTGTCATGTTCAGAAAGAATTAATTAAATGTACAAAATTGAAGACAGTCAAAGTTGCCTTAAATATGCCTCAGCAGTACGGGCCCTCCCTTGTGACACAATCGGTTAAAGGACAGCAATATGAAGCTATCGCAGCTACTACAGCATGAGTACGATCTCTGGCCAAGGATGTGACCCACATGCCATGGCAGACCTCTCCTGACCTGCCAGCTGCTCCCCTCAGTAGTGTATTTCAGTCCATCTGCCTGTTCTGCTCCCCACTATGTCTCTGGTGAATCCTCATACCCCCAGAACTCTGGCCTGTACCCCACTTCCATATGCATAAATAAATAAATGTTTAGAAAATATACCTCGGTATGACAATAAACAAACATTCAATTTGCACATCACAAACATGTTGCCAAATAACTTAAGGTTTTGTTAAACATATTTTTAGGCATTTTAATAAAATAGGATATTTTACATATGATATTATGAACTTTGTTTTTGTGGTGATGGGTATTTTCTTTACTAAATGATACAAGAGCCAAATTTTAAAGGATAAGAAGAACTTGTCCACAATAATGGGACAGATTAGGCATAGGGAAAAACAAGAACAAACTGATTAAAAGTTCAAAAGTCAAACAAATTCTATTAATCCATTGGTTAAATTATGTACTAAAAGATGAAGGACAACAATGATGAATAAAAAGTGGTACCCGCTATTATACTTTTAGTGTAAAAACAATTGTAATAACTGGATTATATAAACACACAGATAAAATCATGCAATAATAAATAAGGACTAACTGCTTATCGCAAGAGCAATCCATACATCTAGGTGATGGAAGATGAAGGACAGAGAGGGGTGGCAGTGGTACACTGCTGGGGTAAGAGATGGCATGGTTGGCAGTCTAAACAAAGTCCCGAGAAGGGGAGAGTAGAGAAAAGGGGATTCCCACAACCTTGGAGCAGATTTATTCTAAAAAAAAAAAAAAAAGAAAGAAAGAAAGCTCTGTCAGCTCTAATTTCTCCACATTTGGGAATTGTACAATCACCTGAAGAGTAACATAAAGCTCCCTACCATAGGGTTGGCTGAGGTACATAGAGCAGTCAACAGAAAAATTATTAGCACCACATGCTGGCAAAGAAATAGGCTAACATATATATGTGTATTAAGATGCTGATCTGGATTTTAAACAACTGAAAAGTGACAAATAATAAAAATGGTCATAGAAAAATTAAATGTACAGAGGAATCAACCAAAAAGGAACATGATACTTCAAGGTCATCACATGGAGAGAATAGTAATTTTACAGAAGCCACATTAAAGATATGGGAGATTATAGCTCAATGGAAAGAGACTTCAAAACAGCAATCATAAACAAACAAGAAAAGTAATTCAATAAAGGAATATAATCAACAAGCCAAAGGAAAAGATTTAAACTATAAGAACCTAACAAGATTCAGGTTCTGAAGAATGCAATAAATGAGATCATGTTTATTGATTTGCATATATGAAGTATCCTTGCATTCCTAGAATAAAGCGCCATATAATAATTTGGCAAAAAAAAAATGAAAGATTTATAAAGGAGATATATATTTATAAAGGTGCTACAGAAATCCATGGAAATAGAATGAAAAAAAGGAGAAATCAATGAGCTTGAAGATAGAATAAAGAAATGAATCAGGTCAAAATAGAAAAAATAAGGAATAAAATGATGAAATACTACTAAACTAACCAATTTCTATGAAAAGTAATGTATAGATAATGGATATTCAAAAAGTTAAAGAGTAGGATAAGAGAGGAGATAGTTTATTGAAAGAAAAAAGTAGTTTAGAACTTTTAGTCTGGGGAAGTAACCAATAATATGAATTCCATGGAGCTATCAGAATACAGTTACTTAATGCAAAGACCTACTACAAGATACATAATATTTGAACTATCAAAAAAAAAATTACAACACAAAGAAAAAAACCTACATGTAGCTAGAGAGAAAATGCAACATATAATAAAGTTACTTCAATCAGGCTATCATGGGAATTTTCAGCAGAAATACTAAAGACCAGGAGTGCATAAAGTAGACATTCAAAATACTCAAAGTTGAGGATGTTCAGTTAGGAATATTGTATCCTTAAAAGATATCAGTCAGATCTGAGGAAGGAAAAAAGGATTTCCTAGACAAACAAAAGCTTAAGTTCACCACCACCAGACTTGCCTTACCAGAAATGTTGAAATTAGCTCTTTTATAAATCTTTCAGTTGTTTACCAATGATTAAGTGGGGCTTTATTCTAGGGATGCAAGTATACTTCACATATGTAAATCAATAAACAATATACCCACAAAAGTCAGGTAAAAAAAAGTTTATGTCTTTTTGTTTATTGATCCAATTTTTATTATTTATATTTATGGTAAAAATACTTAACAAAATGGGTATAGAAGGGAAATGCCTCATCACAATAGAGGCCATTTATGATAGACCCAAAGCCAAAGTCATAATCAATGGTAAAAGCTGAAAGATTTACCACTAAGAAGAACAAAACAGTTTCCACTCTTACCCCTATTATTCATCATAGAGTTGGAAGTCCTACTCAGCACAATTAAACAAGATATATAATTATAAAAACACTCAAATTAGAACAAAAGAAGCAAAACTTAGGAAAACTTCATGTCACTATTCACAGATGACATAATAATATACATAGAAAATCCTAGAAATTCTAGCTGAAAGTAATTAGAAATAATACATGCAATAAATTGAGAGGCTACAAAATTAATATACAAAATATCTGTGATGTTTCTACATGCAGATGATGAACTAGAACAGAGAAAACACAAAAATAATCGTATTTATAATGGCATAAATACCTTGAAATTGACTTAACAAAATACACTGGATTACATACATGTTAGAAATCAATGCTGTCACCCACCAAAACTTCTCCATCCACAACTTAATAACTAAAATTACAGGAATAACACTGTACTACAGTTGTTAAAGACTTTCCTTAGGTCAATATTAGGGGCAGCAAGTAACTGAACAGTTTTGAAAAGTAATAAAAAGAAATTTTTAGAATGACACAAAGTAGGACTCCAAAACCCATTCTTTAGGTACTTTTACTTTATTTAAATAATAAAAGAAACTATCATGTAAAATATATTCTAGACATTTGCTCATTTTTGGGCTTACAATTATACATCATATCTTTTACTTTTTCTTTTTAACTACTATAAGATTTACGTTTTCATTCCTGATACTGGTAAATAATGTTTCTTTCTCGCAGCCCTCACCCTAGTATTGCCACCCTCACCCCATATTCCTTGTTAATCAGTATTTCTTTATTGCTGTTATTTTTTACATGATGTTGGCCTTTGCTGACTTTTTATATTATATAATATTTTATTGATATATTTCATTAATTGTTGTGTTTACATCTTAATTTCTTTACTTTGGGCTTCATTTTTGCTCAAAAAATTTTGAAATGATATTTAAAGTCTTCAACCTTTATTCTTTTTTAATATGTGTATTTGAGCAGTAATATAATCCCTCTCAGCATAGCCTCAGCTGACACATTTTAAGAGATTTGACAGTTATTTATTTTTAAAATTCTACTGTGATTTCTGACCCATGGAATATACAGAAGTATGCTGCTAATTTTCAAATATTTGGAGATTCAAAAATATATTTTGGGGCTATCTCTGGTGGCTCAATGGTTTAAAGCACAACACTATGAAGCTATCCTCAGCCACTGCAGCTTGAGTTCAATCCTGGGATAGGTGGGTGACCTATATGGTGTTTCAACCTCTCCTGATTTGCCCACCTGATCCACCCGCTGCTGCTCCCCTCAGCATTATATTTCAGTCTACCTGTTCTGCTCCCCATTTTGTTTCTGGTGAATCCTTTCACCTCCTGTACCTCTGGCCTATACTCTAGTTCTTGAATGCCTAAATAAATCTTTAAAAAAATTAATATATCTTGTTGATTTGTAGTTTTATGCTATTGGGGTAAGCATACTTGTATAGTATCTTCAATTAATATTTCCAATCTTCAGTTAATATTTTTTTAAAAGAAAATACTTATGCATACAAAAACTGGGGTGTAGGCCAGAGGTATGGATAGTGAGAGGATTCATCAGAGAGAGTGATGAGTAGAACAGACAGATCTACTGAAAGAGTGTTGAGGGGTGCAGAGGATGAGACAGAAGGCTGCTGTACCATGTGGGTTCGCTCCCTGGCCAGAAAGGGATGAATCTGTGCTGCAGCGATTGGTGATAGCTTATAGTACCTTTTCTTTAACCCCTGTATTTTCCTAAGTAGAAAAATTTTAGAATTTTGATTATTAAATTTTTAATTTATATCTGATTCCTGCATTAAAATCTGTTTTATCTGATACCAATACATAGCAATATCAAATTTCTTTGGTTTATGGTTTATAAGATACATTTTTATCCTTTATCTTTTTAAAAAGGTTTATTTATTTATATATACAGATCTGGGATACAGGCCAGAGGTGTGAGGATTGAGAGGATTCACCAGAGACAAAGTGGGGAGCAGAACAGGCAGATACAATGAAAAACACTGATGAGGGGAGCAGTGGGTGGGTCAGGAGAAGTCGGCCACATCATGTGGGTCACCTCCCTGGCCAGGGATTGAACTCATGCTACAGTGCATGCAATAGCTTGCATTGAACTCATGCATGCAATAGCTTGCATTGAACTCATGCTACAGTGCTGCAATAGCTTGGTAGCGATGTGCTTTAACCCATTGTGCCACCAGGGAGGGCCCTTTATCCTTTATCTTTTAAAATTGTTAATATTTAAAAAATTCCTCCTATAAATATGATTTTGTTCTTTTTCTTAAAAGTGGAGTTGAATAATATTTGCATTTTATAATAGCATTTATTGCATTTAAACTTATTATATCTCACATATTTGGTTTTAATTTTATCTTCTACCTATTACTTTCAACTATCCATCATTTCTATATTCCTTTTCATTTCTTCTTGCCTTTATTTATTATTAGTTTATTAATGAGGCATTTTGTATTCTTTTATTGCTTACCTTAAATATTAAAAATATTTTTGATTTTTATAATCTAATATCAATCAGTATTTTTCATATTTCTCAAACAGATCAAGATACTTTTACTCCATTTATTAATGCTGTGCCTTTCATGATATTGTTGCTGTCAAGTATTTAAACTTGTATCTATTTTTTTTTTTAAGATTTATTTATTTGTACATACAGAACAGAGGCTCAGGGGCTGTGAGAGGCTTCACCAGAGACAGAGCGGGGAGCAGAACAGGCAGATCGACAAAGTACACTGCTGAGGGGAGCAGCTGGCAGGTCAGGAGAGGTCTGCCACGCCATGTGGTCACCTCCAGGGCAGGCGGGATTCGAACTCATGCAGAAGTGGCTTTAGCTTCTCAGTGCTGTACTTTAACCCGCTGCGCCACCAGGGAGGGCCAGAACCTATATCTATTTTAAATTCACCAAGACATCCTCATATTTTGGGGAGTGGCTTTCCTGGTAGTTCAAGGATTAAGTATCAGCTCTACAAGCTATCGCCAGCCATTGCAGCATGAATTCAATCCCCTTCCAGGCAGCTAACCTACACATGATGCAACGGACCTCTCCTCTCTCACCTGCTGCTCCCCTGAGCAGTATATTTCAGTAGGTCTGCTGGTTCTCCTGCCCACTCTGTCTCTGGTGATACCTTCTACCTCTCACACTTCTGGCTTTCACCCCAGTTCTTGTATGCATAATAAAAAATAAATCTTAAAAAAAAAAAAGACATCTTTGTTGTTTTAATCAATCAATATTTATTTAAATGTACCCTAATACTTACCCTTTCTATAGCTCATTATCACATCCTACATAACTACACTTTTCCTCTGGGATTATTGTCCATCTGCCTGAGGAACTTACTGTAGATTTTCAATTAGTGTGGGTCTATTATTTATGGTAAAAAGTCATTATCTTACATTTGTTTTTGAAGAATCATTTTACATGGGGTAGAATTCTTGGAAATTATTTGTCTTTCATCACTTTGGAAATGCCATTCCTTTTCTTCAGATCTTAATCACTGACTGCCAGTCTTATTGTTACTAATTTGTAGGCAAAATGCCCATTTTTTTTTTTTTGAATAGTTTAAGATAGTCTCTTTATTTTGGTTTGGGATTTCAAAGTGACATGCATGCAGAAGAGTTCTTTTTTCTATATTGATTTCATTCAGAGTTCACTGTACTTATTACTCTGCTTAACAATACTTCTGTTAGAATTTAGATAATTCTGTCTAGTGACCCGGTTATAATGATGACAAACAGTAATTTTGCTCCCTTTGTCCCTGGCTCTCATGTCTTGAATTTCAGTTCTACTCTTTCATGCTATGTTGTTTGTTTAAGTAGTTTTTGTGTATCCATGATTTACTATGGATATTTTGTTTTCATATCTGTCTTTGATTTCAATAATCACTTCTCAGCTGCATCTAAATTATTACTAAACATATCTAATGCTTATTTCAATTATTTACTCTTTCACTTCAGAATTTATATTTTGCTATTTTTAGCCTTAAATTCTATGCTAAATGCTCTTATTTTTAATTTATTGAATATTTTAATTATGATATTTTAAAGTTTGTATCTTAGAATACTATTTCTTACTCTCATTGGAGTTTATTCCTCTTGTGTATTTTTTTCTTTTGTTTTGAGAACATATAACATTCTTAAGGTAGGTATAGGTCATTTTAATCCAATGAAAGCTTTAGTTTTTGTCAGGGGTAATCTAATTCTATCTTCTGTGCAAGTGCAAGGTGTGACCCTAGCGTAGCCCAATTGAAAGTGTGTGTTCTCTTCTAAAGTTCCTACTTGGTAAGCCCTAGAATACAACTTTAGTTATCCAGATGTTACAGAAAATTTTAGTTTTTCAGCCTATTAACTTCTGCTTATGAGTCAGCAAGAATGATACAGAAAATCTGGGCTCCCCTTTTTGCTCTGTATTTCACTTTTCTTAGAAATTTTCGTATTTATTATCTCCGGTGCCTTAATACACCCATATTTTTATTTATTTATGCATACAGAACTGGGGTACAG
>NW_004567104.1:7224420-7239835 GCF_000260355.1 Condylura cristata | reverse complement strand
TATTTAGCATTACCATCTACTGAGAGTGAGATAAGAAAATAATGTTAGAAAGAAGGGGAAGTAATTGTGTATGAATGCTTACTGGTGTATTGTCCAATTTTTCTTATTTTTGGTGGGAGGATATATCTTTTAGAAGCCAACACAATATACCAGAAGATGAAAATGCTTACCATAAACTTGTAAATATTTGATTTGTATAATTAAAAAAAATCTCTAAAAGTATCAAAAAAAAAGCCTAAAATATAATTCTGATGTGAAATCATGTTAATATAACTGCTTGTTTAAAACAGAAAATAGAAAGTGAGAGATTGAGTAATACAGTTTTTTTTATAGATAAATTAGAGCTAAAGAATGAGGGAAAAAGTTAGAAAAATAGGAGATACCAAGGTAGAGAAGAAACAACAGGTTTTTACTGAGCCTTATGATAAGTTTCATGCTAGTTTACATTTCTACTTTTCTGAATCTTTACATTTTGTACCATTTTTTATACTTCACTGTTGCTTCAATAACCTGTACAAGAAGCTCATGGCCAACGTACTCACTGGATGCAGCAATTGTCCTTTATTTAAACTCCTTATTGGACTATAGACCTAAGGCATTAGTGCCAGCACTTCTTGTCTGTAATCCAGCTGGTAATGGGACTGAACTTTTTTTCCCTCTCCCACCACTGACCCTCTTTCAGGCCTTTCCTGGTGTTCCTGGCCTTCTGCCTGACATCAGAGTTGCCTGTGTTCTGACAAGACAGAGTGGCTTACCTAGCTTCGGAACAACAACAGAGGTGCCAACACAAAGTAGACCAGATACACCATCCAAAATACCCTCCATGGTTATTCCAAACCCAAGACTGAGCCAGGAGTTGTTCCAAAAATACATCACTGTGTTTTGGCTTGAATGTCACTTCCCCACTTGGCAAGCAAGGACTAGAGAAATTGGAACAGATATTTCCTGTTAGCCTCTCTTCTATACTATCCTTTCAGAGATACAGATTTTACTTGCTGTATCTCTAATGTGATGCAGTTGCCCCACTTTTATAATTATTTATAACACATCAGATGTGAATGAAGATTCTCTATATTTTATCTCTTATATTCTTCAAAAGACTTTCAAACTGTTATCTTAAATATCTGAATAAATAGCCTACTGAATGAACTAGTGGTAGATGTGTACTTTCATACTGTGGTTTCCTAAACTATATGTGTTTTATTTTTTCTTGAATTTGTACATTCATACCCATACTTTGGAATACTCTCAAATTTCAAAGATTTTGCTCACTATCCCAGATGATGTGAAGTCTTTTGTAAATTAACTATGAAAACAATTACTATTTTAATACCCATTGAGATTAATCAAAAACTTCTTATGTAACCATTTAATTAATATAAGAAAGTGTTGCTTCCATAAATGAATAAGTTTCTTTGCAGCAGGACAAGATATCCTTTCCTATGCTGACTGAATAATTATAAATGTACAAGGGATCATTCTCTATTTAGTTTTATTTCTTTTAATCAAAAACCATATGGGGGTAACTAATTTTCTTTCAATTTTAATATAGGGAGAAGTGTTCTATTGAAGGTCATCCACTCACTAAGAAGGCATGATTGAGCTAAATATTCTTTTTTTTTTTTTAAGATTTATTTATTTGTGCATACAGAACTGGGGTATAGGCCAGAGGCTCAGGGGCAGCGAGAGGTTTCACCAGAGACAGAGCGGGGTGGGGGGGGGAGGGAAGGAGAACAGGTAGACTGGCGAAGTACACTGCTGAGGGGAGCATTGGGCGGGTCAGGAGAGGTCTGCCACACCATGTGGTTACCTCCAGGGCAGGCGGGAATGGAACTCATGCGGAAGTGACTTTAGCTTCTTAGTGCTGTGTTTAACTCGTTGCACCACCAGGGAGGGATGAGGACCACAGTCTGTGGTCCTTCTATAGTAGAAAATTATTTTCTATTTTTTTTTTTAAAGATTTAGCTTTAAAAAAGAAGATTTAGCTTCTTAATTCTGTGCTTTAATCCACTGCACCACCAGGGAGAGCCCTATTTTCTATTTTTAGAAGTTTTCTTCTAACAACAGCTTTTCACACAATATAAGGATTCCACAAGAACAAATGGCTATACCTTTTTAAAACTCAGCAATGATATATCTATTTATAAATAGACTCACTTGATATTTGCTTTACATTAAAATAACTCTACTAAGAGTGGAAGAGCATATGTATAAAGATATGACCACTAATCAATGATCACATATATAAAATATGAGAATTAGGTGATGTAAGAAATAACTAACAACAACTGAAAATCTCCGGGTAAAATATGAAGCCTACAAATTTACATCAATAATTTTAATTTAGGAATCCAGAGTAAAATATGGAGCCTACAAATTTACATCAATAATTTTAAGTTAGGAATCCAGCTGTTCTTAGATTTGGGTAAATAGGGCTATTAACATACAGCCACCTTTTGCTCCTGTGCTTTAACTCTTATTTTATTTATAGACAGAAAGAACCTACCTTCTGCAGGGCACACTTGCAGTTCTCTAAAACACATAGAAATAACAAATGTTAACTTGACATGACCATTGTCCCTGACTTAGCTCACTTGTAGATACTGTGAGACATCTTAAATAAGTTCATATTGGGGGTGGGGGAGTGTTTGCAGGCTGAACAACTGAGATGAAATCTTTCAGAAAGTGGCTTCTCTAGTTTCTGGAAGTTCTTTGTAATGCTGGACTATCTAATTTTAGATAGACTATCTAGATTATTGCTTTTTGACAAGTCAATAGAGATTTCAAAGTATTATTGCCATAGCTAATTTAATTTTCTGAGCAAGAAAAAAAATGTAAAAAAAAAAAGGTGTAATTAAAAGAAAATGAGAAAAAAGAGTAAGTTAATGATAGGTTCTTGAACGTTATCAGCATTATTATAAATTAGCTTTTGTGCTAGAATAATGTATTTGGTGCCAGGAACAATTCAAAAGCTTTGCCCTACAAAAGAGTGAGGCTTTATCACAATGAAGTCTAGACAGAAATTGTGTGACACTACAGTCAAAACATTATTGTGAAGCTAAAAAACAAAATAAAGGATTCAAAATTGCTTTTAATTATTTCTTGTTGCCAGATCTTGGCCCCCTAACCTAAGCTATTTCTTAACTGTTATTTCTTCTATCCCAGAAGATTTGTTCAAGTAACTACCTTGGCCACAGGCAGTGATATAAAATACAATGGTAGAGACTGCACTTTTACTTGTGCCCCAAATCATAAAGGCCATCAACTTTTCGGCTCAGCTCTGCCATCACCAGTTCTTCAATTTATCTGTGTTGGGGAATTTATGCCTCCAACCCTGCCAAGACCAGGGCCAATTGTTTCATAAGCTGGCAGGCCGGAGCGCTGTTGCAAGTCACGGCAGTGCCCTAGCAACCGAGTGACTCACCTCTTAAATTATCTCATTATTCTCTTACCCTAAATTGGGAGAAAGCTCATAATTTCCTTCCAATATATTTTCCTGCCACAATTTAGTTTCTCTTTTAATTATATGTAGGAAAGAGGTTTTCATTGTGGTGGTGACTTTCTTTTCCTTGCTATTTAAGGTCTTTTAAATTAGAACACATTCCTTATGAAAAAAATATATATGTATGTATACATATACATATACACACATAAATTAAAACTTCATCTGTTGCTTCCTTTAATCTCTATAATTTAAAAATATACATTTTTTTCTGTTAGTTTAGGACCTGTTCCAACTTCCAATCCCCAATTTAGATTACATGCTCTGAAACTAACTCCAAACATTTACTGAGTTTGAAGGTCACAGTGCTATTGATTGATTTCTAGTTATAATGTATGTTGTCCTAACATGAGTTGTGCTTTTTTTCTATAACTTTGGGCTGAGTCCAAAAATGCAAGGATCAAAGCATCTGGACTTGTTGCTTTCATGTTTGGCATATAAAGGGGCTGGCAGTCACCAATGTGGTCTTGGCTGGGCCCTACTTGTTTTCATTCTCTGATGTGAAACAGTTGGGAATCACAGACCCTCCAACAGCTAGAGTGGACTCAATAAAAATTGGCTTAATAATCTGCCAAGCATTTGGAAGTGCCAGTCTCCACAGTTTTTCAGCAGTTATTGGCCATGACATGTTGTTTCTTTTTCTTTTTTTTAAAGAAAGAATTTGCTGTGAAATTAGTTTTGAGATCAACAATTGAAATAGTTAAACTGTTGATCACTGTTAATTGACTTTATATACCTGATATCATTTAATAATTATTTCCCACATTTCATTTTTTATGTAGTGTCTCCTTTTATCCATTTGTCTCTTTTACATGAAAATCAATGATGAAATAAAACAGAGGAACTATTTACACAGTTAAGAATGCTAAGTTTCACTAACTTACTAACTTTATCTAAAGCATCTTAAATTTTTCAGTTAATTAAACAAAATATTTTATGTTAAACAAGAAAATTTTATTACAGTAAAAATTATTGAACATGCTTATATGGCATTATCAATAATAATAATATTTTCTAGAGCAAGGGGTTTTTCAGATATAATTTTTTACACTAAACTAAGAAATATTATTTACATATGTATTGTTATGAATCCTGTTTATACAGATGGAATTGTGAGTTAAGACTTGAAAATATTTTCTCATTGAGGAATTTTATTGGCTTTCAGTATATTTTTGCATTTTCACCATTTTTATTTCTCTAGTTCCTTGTTACCCACCAAAATATAGTTGCCATTAATATACATTTTTCCAAAGGATCATTAAGATTTTCCAAGAAAACACTGTATTGGTTAAAGTGAATAACATTGTGGGTGGGGGTAAGAGGAAAGGTTAGAGAAAACTACAGATCTAAGTATATCTATAGATCTATAGATTTTAAAGACTTTTTTATGTATTTATGTTTATATATAAGAACTGGGGTATAGGCCAGAGTTGTGGGGGGTGAGATGATTCACCAAAGACAGAGGGGGGAGCAGAACAGGTGGGTCTACTGAAATACACTGCTGAGGGGAGCAGCAGAGGAGACAGAATTCTGCTGTACCACTATGTTGAATTAGGCCCCTGGCCAGAGATCTAACTCAGGCCCTAGTGGTGAAGTGGGTGATAGCACTGAGACTTAATCCCTAAACCACCAGGGAGGCCCTACTTATACATTTTGTAGTTAGCGACCTAGGTTTAATTTGAACTTCTACCTAGCTATTGCCATTAGAAGAAAATGAAACAAAATCAAATATAAATTTTGGAAAAGGAGAAAGTCATCATTATTTTCTAATGATATGTTTATTTTTCTAGAATGTTCAAGAAAATGAATTAAAATATTTCATAGGCAATACATGCATTTGACAAGTTTGCTGGGGAAAATGTTAGGATCAAAAGTGATATATAAAAATTAGGTGATAAAATTGCTGTCCCTTTTAAAATAAGTATAGTAGCAACTACAAGTGAATATAAAACAATAAATTAACAGGAGAAGTATGAGATCAATAAAACTATAAGATGCTGTTAAAGAAGTAAAATATTGTTTAAATGCATATATGCAGTGTTTATTTTTTTATCAAGAAGACAAAACATAGTTTCTTTCCATGATATTTTGAATAGACAAGTTGTTTCTGAAATTCATGGTGGAAAAAGGAACAATAAGAACAATTCTGAAAAATGTAAATAATGAGGGAACACGCCCACTACTAAATCACATTGTTATGCTATAATAATTAAAACAGTATGATCTTAGCACCTTGGTAGATAGGCTGACAGAATAGTTGAAAACTGCCATAAGTAGATTCAGAAATAGATAGGCACTTAGTATATGATAAAATTAGCAGTGAAGATTAGTAAAGGGAAAAGATTTGAACAACTAGTAAACATCTGGAAGGATATGAAGTTGAACCCTTACCTCACATGCATGCTACACCAACATGAATTTCCAAACAGCTAAAACATTAAATCCACAGGAGAATGGCTTAATAATCTGAAAAAGAAAGACTTTTCCAGCTAAATTTAAATGGCAAAGTCATAAAAAAAACTTTGATTTCATAAATGTAAAATAATTCTCCATGGATTAAAACAAAAAACAAAAATAAGCTATGAATTCAAAACCAGGAAATATATAATTTATGTAAAATTAAATCTTTTTCCTAATATTTGAATATTTCCTTTGAATAGTTAGGTAAAAATGAACACGAAGAACTTGATTAGAGAATGTCTAAGTCTGGGGAAATAAAAATTATATTACAGCACAACAAATGCAAAGATTTATTTATTTGTTTGTTTTGTAGAAGAATTGGGGTATAGGCCAGACTTGTAGAAGGTTAGAGAATTCATCAGAGACAGAATGTGGGGAAGAGGCAGATTTACTGAAATGCACTTCTAAGGGGAGCATTCTTAGAGGTCTGATGCACTATATGTGGGTCAGCTCCATGCCACGTATCAAACTAAGGCTGTAGCGGTATGATAGTGCTGAAATTTAATCCCTAGGGAGGCCCATGAATGCAAAGATATTTGAATCTTATTTATAATGGCAAAAATTTAAGTTGAACAATGTAGTTGATTTTTACCTTTCAGTGTGGAAAGCTCAAACTATAAATTTGATATATCATATGAATAAGAATATGGAGAAAACTTTGTCATGAAATAATGCCAATAGGCAGAAGGGACTTCAATGGGAAGACATTTGGCATCACATACAGTTGTTAAATGTGCTCTCCCCCCATGCAATTCTACTTCTAAGAATTTATTGTGCAGATAAGCTTGCACATACCTGGGTATTTACCATGTAATTATCTTTAATGGAAAATTTTGAATTAAAAAACCTGTAACTTAATGATAGAGAAAAATTATACTATCCACAAGGTGTTGTATTATGCTGCCGTTAAAATAATGTAGCATAAATAAGGCATTTTATTTTTCTAACCTAAAAGCAGAACTGGTACTGCCACAGTGACACAATATATCTTCCATCTTTCTAAACATTTGTCCTACCACATTCTTTTTGCAAATGATTATTCCATTTCCAACATTTTTCTGATATTTCAGGCAGAAAGAAATGAAAGTGTATACACTACAATCTTTCAAATAACAGCTGGAAAACACCATTAACTTCTGCTTTTCCTTGATTGTACTCATCTATACTGAAAAGCTGCTCAAATGACAAGATCCTTTGTTTATGTTGTATTTTAACTGGACACATTTTAACCTAGAATAGAATGGGCTTCCATTATCAGGGATGGGAGACTGTCAGGGATTTGATAGGAAATTAAATGTGTGGGGGGAAGAGGGGGAAGGATGTGTGCATGTATGACAGATTAAAAGAGAAAGAGATAGATCTATGGATCTCTCTAAGGAAGAATAAGAAATGGGAGGTTTTAGTTTTCTCTTGGGAGGAAAACCAGTCATTATAGGTAGAGTAAAATGCTCTCTTCACTGTGAAATCTTTTATAAATTTCAAATTATGTATCTCATCTATATATTACTACAAAATATTTTTATTTAAAAAGAAATTTTAAAAATAATTTACAAGGAAATTATTCAAAATATCTTTAATCAACTGATTTAATATTAATATAATTTTTAATACACAATTCATACCATTATAAAAATCTATTATTTCTTGGACAAAATGATTTAGGCTAAAGCTTTAATTTTCTTTTACGGGCAATATGGTTTAGAGAGAAATACTTTCAAGTTCTTTTGGCTTCCCTTTCCTTGTTTGCACATGGGGTAATATTGTTGGAACATTAAGGTAGGTAATTATATAATACATTTACCATAGTAAATAGCATGGATGCATCATAATGATACCCACTGTTTCTCTTAATATTACAAAGACTTACTCTGAAAGCATTCAGAAAAGACTATTTACGAATTTCTAAATAGTATTAGCAGCAATAATAACATAAAATTTTACTAGCTTCTAAATTAGACAGTAACAAGAGTTATGTAGCAAGGAACAATAATAGCCTGAATAAAGTGGAAACCACAGTTTAAGGGTTTCATCATATCTATAAGCTTTACATAAGTGATATTGGCAGCTGAGTTACTAGTCTCAATCTTAGAATGTGGGTATGTCCTCCAGCTTTAATACAATTTAATTTATTTTCTAGGCAATGGACGTAAACCATCAATCTTGGACATGATTAAATAAAAATAGAAATTTCTAACTCTACATATTTGTATCACTCTAACATTCATTGATAATATTTTGTAAAAATTGACTTTCCAAACACTCAAAATGTGTCAAAATATTCAAAGGTAGCAGTTAACCAATATGAAAGATGTATTTTTAAAAGTGAGCTTATAAGAAACCTAAGTCATTATGTTTGTGATTTGACATTCATGGTAACCCCAAATTTTTTTTTTTAAAGATTTATTTATTTATTCATACAGAACTGGGGTACAGGCCAGAGATGCGGAGGGTGAGAGGATTCACCAGAGACAGAGTGGGGCACAGAACAGGCAGATGGCCGAAGTACACTGCTGAGGGGAGCAGCGGGCGGGTCAGGAGAGGTCTGCCTCGCCATGTGGTCACCTCCTGGGCAGGCGGGGATCGAACTCATGCGGAAGTAGCTTTAGTTTCTCAGTGCAGTGCTTTAACCCACTGCGCCACCAGGGAGGGCCATGGTAACCCCAAATTTTAAATAGCACTTTGGTTTATGTCCCAAAAATCAAGCACTGCTTATATAATCACGGAAAACTTATGGGAATTTCTAATTGTATTTTGGAAAGTCAGGTGTTTAATCTATTTATATAGCATGACTAATTCAACATTTAACACAGCACACTATTATGGGACTATATTGTTTTTCTTTTTAAATCAAGTATCTATTGACCTTAAAGAGATTTAACACTGCATCCATATGCAGTTTCAGACTATCATGTTCAAACTTCTACTCTCTTTAGCAATATTATATTACATTATCATTAGGTAGGCAAGGTGTGTGATGGAGATCTGACTTACTCTAAGGCTTTTGAAATATAGGAGGAAAGGCATTAAAGCAAATCAAATTTTATTTGGTTGCTCAGAATATCTATCTCCAATCTGCGGCCAAACTATGTAAGACTTGCAGCTTTCCAACCCATTAACTATATCAGTAACATAGATCCACAGGCTAACTGTTGAAATGAAAAATAACTGAGTATGTTTCTTTGTGCTACTTTGTCCTGTGTCCTTCCTCAGCATGACTCTCTCTTGTATATTTCATTCTTTAAGGTGTTCACTTAACTCCCCCCTTTTTTTATTTCAAAGTTTCTGGGGAGGCTTCTGAGAAGAGAAGGGACTGTTAAGCCTACTGTTGGACAAGGCCAGCAGAAAGAAGCTGCTAAGTCATAATCATTGTAAGTCTTATATAGTTGTATATTAATACTTCTTTTTCTATAATAAATATGTTGGCATTCATTTCAGATTCCTGTTAAGTTAAAAAAAAACCAGTATTTCTTTAATCATTTCTTCAAAGCACTAGCAAACTTTCAGGTTTTTCATAATTTGCACACATAATCTTTAAAACCAAGAGGTCCCTCTATGAGGGACCATATGTGAGAAGTAGGAAGGGGGTTGGGAGAAAGCAGGAAAGAAAACAATGTTAGGTTATACAACTCTTGTATCCTTAAAGACAGCTTAGAGACATGGAAACCATATGTGAACTTTTAGCTAATAAAATAAAATGCCAAAATGTGGTGGCTAAAGCTATTGCACCCAAAATGTAATTGGACATATGCTCATTTACTTGCTTATAATCAAAACATGGGGAAAAAAAGTTTTGAACCCAGTCTAGGTGTAAGTATTGGACTAAATTTATGTAATCTTACATGGAAAGAATGTATTTGTGCCATAGTGTTATTATAACATTGCAAAAAGTAAACAGTATATAAAGTGAAATAGATAATGCTTAAGCAAACCCAAAAGTTCCTATTGCAGATGCTGAAAAAAGGAAAATAACTTATTAATTTCACATTGAAGTTATTTTCCAATGAAAGTGTTATTTGGTTAGTGTGTGTAGGTTTATCATGTTCAAGCAAATGAATGTCAGTCTGTTTAGGTTATCAATGCAAATCTCATTTCTTTAGTCAAAAATAACAACTTTTAAAAGTCTGGTGAACATGCCAGAATGTCAATTCTGTTAGTTGCTAAATTCAGTTTATGCATGGACCAAGATTTCTCATGTGAATTTATTCAAAAATATGAGAATAATATTGTACTGAGCTTTCCCAAAGGCTCTTTCTAGTTAGTTGGTCTACTTATTTTTACTTACTTATTTATTATTTGTTAGTTGGTTGGGTATTTATTGAACATTAAAAAAATACAGTTATTAGAAGTAAGATTCTGAAATAGGTCATGTTGCATAGCTATTAGTGAAGGATTAAATAGAGAAGAAGGGTAAAAAACTTGGAATTTTTTTAAGCAATTATAAAGAATGATATGATTGACTTAATTATAAATAGAGAACTCTTGATACATTTGTATAATCTCAGAAAACTTTTGAGTAAGTATTTAAAAAGAAACCAAATGACAGTTATCAAGGGGAAAAAATCAAATTTCCTTTCTAAAAACAACATAAGAAACTAAACAAAGACAAATGAAATATGTATAGAACATTTGTAAAGAAAGTTTTAAGCCACTTCAAATGATGAAATTCAAACTGAGTGACAATGGTTAGATAATAACAGTCCATGTCCAAAACTCCTATTGCCGCATCTGTTATCTAAATGAGTGCCTTGCAAAGAATTTCTAAACTGTTGATCTGTATACAATTGATAATTTATTGAAAATTTATCCTATCTCAAATAATTGTCATAGGATGAAGTTTCTCAGCAAAAATTACTTTGATAAGATAAATGTGAAGCTATGTTGATGAGAGACTTTGAGAGAGGAGGACATATACAAGATAAGGAACTGTAGAAGCAGAGTCGCAAAGGCTTGGACAACAATTAAAAACTGAAAAGAGGGGCATCAGTACAACTGGAGAAAAGGCTCATTTTATGAAATAATGATGAAAAGTGAGGAAGAAGGTTTTAGTGTGCTCCAAGAAGAAATATGAAACTGATTTAAATTGCAATCTGAGAATAGGCTAGTAGATTGTCTACTTTTAATACTGGTAAAACTTTTATTTTTCTGAAGAGTATTTTTACATAGAAGAACTAGGGCGTAGGCCAGAGGTTCAGGGTGAAAGGATTAACCAGAGACATAGTAGGGAGCAAAACAGGCAGATTTATTGAAATATAATACTAAGGGGAGTAGCCCCTAAAATAGGAGAGGTCTGCTACTCCATATGTGGTTTACCTTTCTGGCAGGTTCTGATAGTACTGAGATTTATTTTCCTTTTTGATATTTAATTTACTTATTTGTATGTGTGTGTATGTGTGTGTGTGTGTTAAAGATTTATTTATTTATACATATGGAATTGGGGGACAGGCCAGAGATACAAGGGGTAAGATCATTCACTAAAGACAGAGTAGGGATCAGAGCAGGCAGATGTACTGAAATGCACAGCTGAGGGGTGCAGTGGGCTGTTCAGGAGAGATATCCCAGCCATAGGGGTTACCTCCCTGGCCTGGGATCTAACTCGTGCTGCAGTGGTTGCAATAGCTTCATCGTGCTGTGCTTTAACCCATTGCACCACCAGGGAGGGCCCTATTAGTACATATTTTACATCAGGTATAGCCTTCATAGAATTTCCACCACCAATTCACCAATGTATCATCACTTAGACTTTGTGTTCTTCCTATCGTTGTCTTGTACTCTCTCCCTCCCCACATCCCCTTTTTAAACCTAGGCCACCATGGAGGTGCTGTTAAAGCTTTTAAATTAAATAATTTTTATATTCACAAAGTAAGGAATAAGTGAAATTTATGTTTGTATAAAAGATAATCAAAAAGGGTCGCCTCCTAGTATATAATTACTAAGTTAGAATTCTGTCCTCACAGCACAGAAATAACCATCAACAGGTTACTTGAAAGATTTATTGAAAACATATGATAAAAATTATGAAAAGGAAAATATGACAGAAGATAATTTTTTTAAAAAAGCTCCATTTAGATTAGAGATGAAGAAAGGCAATATAATTTTAATGGGGAACTCAGACAGAGAGAGAAGGAAACAGATAAATTATTTTCAAAAAATGGAGAAAAATTTTCCAACTTTGGAGATAGAACTAAATATACAAGTCTATAAAGCTAAAGGAAAATTGGGTTACCTACGTGAGAGACGTCTACTACCTAATATGATGAGACTTACACTAAGACGCAGTATAATGAAATTTCTATAAGTTCAAGACAAATAAAGAGTAATAAAGTTAGGGAGGTAAAAAGAAGTAGATCACCTTTGTTGTTGTTTTAATCTATTTATTTATGTATACTGACATCATTATTCAATATACAACAATGTTTACTTCTTGCCCTCAGGTATAGACTCTATAGAATTTCCTTCCCCAACTCACCTCTGCACCATTACTAAGTCCCCTGTGCTACCCATTCTCTCGTTCCCATCTTTACCCTTCTTTACCACCTCCACTACAGGATATCTCTGGTTTATAATTGTTTGTGTGTGTGTGTGTGCTTTGAATTATTATTTTCCCTTATGTATTATTTAGTTCCCCTATATTCCTCCTATAAATGAAACCATTTAATATTTTTCTTTCCCTTACTTATTTCACTAAGCATAATCCCTTCTAGCTCCATCCATTTTGCTGCAAAGTATGAGTTTATTTTTTAATTGCTGAGTAGTATTCCATTATGTATATATACCATATCTTCTTGATCCAATTAATTATGCGTCATTTGGGTTGTTTCCAAGTTTTACCTATTGTAAATAATTCTGGAATAGTAGATAGCCATTGAAAGAACCCTGGACAGTCTTAGACTTTGATGAGTAAGCATACTAGACAATTAGAGAACAGAATGATGTTAATCAAAATACTTAAATATAACAATTGTTGGCCAAGAACTGGCTGACTCTCCTTCATATATGATTTGGAAATAAATGCCTTCTCTGACAAACAGAAGCTGAAGAGTTTGCAAACACTAGACTACCCCTCCAAGAAATATTAAAATTAACTCTTATATCTAAATCAAATAAATTAATATTTACAAAGAACTGAATGAGGAAATAGAAAAAAAATAAATGCAGTAGCAGTACTTCATATGTCAATAATCACCTTAAATGTAAACATACTAACTGATTAAAAGACACAGTTTATCTGATTGACTCAGAAAACATAATCTAACTTGCTGCTATCTCTAGGAAGTTCACTCTTGAATTGAGAAGTTCAACATAAACTTAAAGTATAGAGTTGGAAAGCCATCCCACAAATAACTGGTACACACAAGGAAGGTATATTATATAAGATTAAATAGATATCCAGATTTAAAAGGTCAAGGATAGGGATGGACATTATACAATGATTTACGGGAACAATACACCAGGAAGACACAACATTCATCAATATATACTCATTAATAGAAGAAATATCAAATATATAAGATGATTACTATAATAACTGAAAGCAGATATTGGGAAAAACATGTTAGCGACAGAGAATTTTACACACTACTTTCATCAGTAAACAGATCAATTAGAAAACAAGCAAGGATAATGCCTTTAAATCAAGGATTAGACCATATGGGATTAAAATATATTGATCTTTATTATAAGGCACTGTATCCTAAAGAATATGAATATATATTCTTGTCAAGTGCTTATAGGACATTCTCCATGTTTGACCACATATATTGGATCACAGATCAAATATCAATTAATTCATGAAGAGTGAAAGCATACTAAGTATATTTTCTGACCACACAGATATAAAACTTGAAATCAAGTACAATAAGAAAGAAGAATTAATCTTCCTACCAGTAGTATTGGATTAATTAGGAAATAAGAGAATAGACTGGAAAAGATAAAACAAAAAAGCCCTTGAGACAAATAAAAATGAGGACACTATTTTTAAGAACATATGGAACACAGGAAAAAGAGAACTTAGAAGTAAATTTAGAGCAATAAAGGCCCACACAGATATTCTAGAAAGAGCTCTGATAAATAATCTTATCTCTAACCTTAAGGAGCTAGAAAAAGATGAACAAACAGAAGAAAAAAATGTATAAAGAAGGAAATAATAAAAGTTACAGCACAAACAAATGAAAAAGAAATCAAAAACACAGTCCAAAAGATAAGTGAAATCAAAAGCTGATCTTTCTGGAAAAAAAAAATGTACAAAATTTAGCTAGATTGACCAAGAAAAAAAGGAAATAAATAAGCAAAATCAGAAATAAAAGTTAGAACTGACACCTCAAAATTTCATTCTATTATAAGTAATTATGAACATTGTATGGTAGTAAGTTGAATAACATAGAAAAGATAGATAAATTTTTGGAAACACAACCATATCAGAATTCAATTTGGAAGAAATAAAAAAACATGAACAGAGCACTCAACAGAAAGGTAACTGAAATGTAATCAAAAGTATCCCATAATCCGGGCCCTCCTGGTTGCACAAAGGGTTAAAGCACAACTATGACGCTATTGCAGCCACTGCAGCATGAGTTCAATTCCAGCCAGGGAGGTGACACACATGACACAAACACATGACACACAGGGAGGTGACTCTTCTGACCTGCTCACTGCTCCCCTCAACAGTATATTTTAGTCAATCTGCCTATTCTGTTCCTCGCTCTGTCTCTGCTGAATCCTCTCACCCCCTGCACTTCTGGCCTGTATCCCAGTTCTGTATGTATAAATTAATAAATCTTTTTTTTTAAAGTATCCCATAATCCAGGGCCAGACAGTTTCAGTAGTGAGTTCTACCAAACCTTGAAAGATGAGCTAATTCCTAAACTGTCCAAAAAAAATTACAACAAAGAGGAATATGCATTTTTGAGCCCAGCAGCTCTGTAATACTGATGAGCATAGATGAATATGCTCAACAAAATCTCAGCAAACTTAATTCACCAATACATTTAAAGGCTAATACATCATGATTAACTATTATTAATTTCACAGATTCAAGAATGGTTAAACATAAGCAATCAATCAGTATAATTAAACACATCAAAACAAAGAATGATAACAATAACATCGCAGTGATAAATACATTTTGTAAGATGTGCATTTTGTAAGATTCCACATGGAGTCCTCAAAAAATGGCAATGGATGGGATATATGTCAACATAATAACCCATTTTGATTAATTCACAGCTAATATCATACTCAATGACAGACATATGAGTAGGATATTAGCTTATTGTCCTAAGATCTGGTACAAGATAAGGATGTCCAATTTCACAATTTCTATGTATCACAGTATTGGAAATACTAGTTGGAGCAATTAGGCAAAAGAAAGTTATTAGAATAATCCAAATTGATAAGTAAGAAGAAAATCTATCTATCTATCTATCTATCTATCTATCTATCTATCTATCTATCTAT
>NW_004567104.1:7212038-7224180 GCF_000260355.1 Condylura cristata | reverse complement strand
CAAGAAGAGAAAGAAATCAACAAAATGATCCATTATACTATTGTATCAAAATATTAAATAACTAGAAGCAAACTTAAGAATGGAGAGGAAGGACCTCCTCAATGACATCTACAAGACATTGTGAAAATAAATGGAAGAATCAAAAGAATGGAAACATAGACCTTGTTTGAATTAGAAAAAAGAACATTATTAACATGGTCATATTGCCCATATATATATATTAAGTGAGATTTCTATCAATATTTTCATAGCATTCTTCAAATAAATACAGCAAATATTACTGAAGTTTATATGGAACCACAAAAGACCCTGAACACTAAAACAATACCAACAATAGGAAGAATGATAGTATTATATTCCCTGACTTCAAACTATAGTACAAAGCTCTATTAATCAAAACAGTACATTTTAGAATAAAACTAATCACAAAGATCATTGAAAAAACTGAGAACCCAGAAATAAACCGACACTTATATGTATTATTAATCTATGATAAAGGAGTCAAGAATATTCACTGGAGGAAAAGAGTTCTACCAACAAATTGTCTGAGAAACTAGATATTCACATAAAAAAGAATGAAACTAGAATCAACTCAAACAATATACAAAAAGCTAACTTAAAATAGATAAAAGATTTGCATACAAAATACAAAATGAGTTTTAAAAATATTGGGAAGACATTGACTTCAGGGTGTATGTATTCATCTCCAGTGACATGTAAAACAAAAAGAGAATGTTAACAAAGGGAACTATCCTCCCACCAAAAAAACAAAAACAAAAAAAAACTTCTGTGCAGAAAATGAACCCTTAATGGGAGAAAATATCTTCATATCACATATCTGTCAAAGAGCTAATATGCAAGATCTATAAGTAACTCATATGATCAAACAAAAATAAAACAATAACCCTATACAAACATGGACAGAAGATTAAATAGACATTTCTACAAAGAAGACATACAGATGGCCAATAGGCACATGAAAACATTCTCATCATAAATTTTCAAGGAAATGCAAATCAAAGCCACAATGACATACCTTCTCCTACCTATGATAAGGATGCTTATCGTACCAGGAATAGTAAATTTTGATTAGGATGTGGAGAAAAATAAATGTTTACATGGGTCCAGTGAAGATTGGTTCAACCCTTATGGAAACAGTATGTAGGCATCTCTAAATAATACAATTATTCTACCATATAATCCAATAATTCCATTCCTAGTTATCTACCCAAGAATGCAAAAGCAATAATTTGAATGACTACACACTCCTAAGTTTCTTGCAGCTTGGTTACAATAGTCAAGTCATAAAAACAACCTGTGTCCAAAGACAGATAAGTGCATGAATAATATGTAATGTACAAAATGGATAACTATATAACTATTTAAAAAAAAATGATGAAGTCTTGCCATTTGAGACAACATGGATGGGACTGGAGATAATTCAGAAGGAGAAAGTCAAATACTGGATGTTTTCAATTCTATGTTTAATTCAGGAAAGCAGAACAACAAATCAGGAAAAAATCCAAATCAATAGTTAATGTTACAACACTGACTGTAGACTCAGGGCTACCTGAAGAACAAAATGTGTAGGGTCCAATGGAAATATGATGGAAAACAATGGGTGCCTTGTTGTGGGTATGGTGTGAAAACAGGTATCTGAAGAGGTGCAATCCTACACCTCTAGATCATACACAGTGTGTTAAACAAATGTTACTTCATTAACAAAAATAAATTAAATGATAATGTTTTTTTAATCGTTAAAAAAAAGTATTTAATTTTATTTTCCCTTTCAAAGAAATGAAAATCATGCCGAGGAACCTGAGGAACAAAGTAGAAAAGATTCCTATCCAATGTGGATGCCAACTAGAGCTTCCTTGTCATTTCAGTGTTTACAGTCAGTTCTCGGCAGGAAAATAGCTCTTCCTAAATCAATGACTGTCTGACTGCCAACACTGTAGTTCAACTGCAAATTCCCAAAGCTAAATTTTTTAGCAGACAAAAGGTTGAAGAATTTTGCTCAGAGTTCTAAAAACAAGTTTTGAGGATAGATACAAAGGCATATGTTTAAATTTAGAAACAATTTATAAGTAGATATTGAAAATTCACATTCTTGCTAATTGTATTGCATGTAACTTAATTATTACATAGTGATTAACACATGACCTTTGCGGTCAAACTGCCTATATTCAAATTCTAATTTTGTCATTACTAAATTTGTTACCTTTGGCCAGGTGTCTTTTCTTCATACTTCATAGGGTTGTTGTGAAAATTAAGTGTTTTTCTTCATACTTCACCGAATTGTTGTGGAAATTATGTGTTTAATTAGAAGTGCAATACTTAGAAAAGTAGCCAGTGTTTAACAAGTCCTCAAATCCTGCTGATCCCACCAATGCTATTATGATATGAATATTGAAATTCACAGATGTGAAGAATTTTGTACAAGGTCACCTAGCAAGGAATAGTGTTAGGATTTCAACCCAAGAATTCTGATATTCTGTCTTCATAGTATTCCAGTACTTAATATTTAGAACTTGAAGCTCTGCCTATCCCTACTAGGTGTTGGTAAAGGAAATGGGTCAGCCTCACAGAGTTCAGTTTCCCTCCAGCACCAAGATTTCAAGCAATGCTTACCTTCTCCTGACCTCTACAGAAGTCAGTTAACTTAGTAGAGAGATATAAAAACTTAATGATTAAAAAACAAAAAAACAAAATATTCATATTTCTTCAGAAAACCCAAAATGACTCTTTGTTTGTTTACTTAAGACCATATAACTCTCCAAGGAAAACATAAGATTTGTGAAAGGAATTGATTTGCAGTATTAAAAAAAAAAAACAATGACATGATAACTGAACAGAGTTGGCTCCAGAGTGGGCAACAGCATATAAAATCATGAGACACTTCAACCATCCTGTTAAAGTTAGAAAAACCCATTACCAAGTTGTAGAAGGAAAACAACTTGCGGAAATATCATCGAGGGCCGACCGTTTCCAATCACCGTTACTCCATTTATTATATGCTTGAGTGGTTCCAGGAACAACAGAAGACCGTGCACTGTTATAATGCCAAGGACAAGAAAGGCAACTCAGCCTGTCGGACTGACTTCCCCTCACAGCAAACCGAACATTTCAGGCTTCGCTTCCCCTGCCCAGATGAGTTAGTCACTGGAGAAGTGAAGCTGTTTCCAAGGATTCCTTTCTCAGAGAAGACTCACTGTTCTCTGGTGAACTATCAGCTGCTTCAGTTTCAGATCTAGTGCACACAAACTTTTCAGAATGAGAACAGACACACTCTGGTCATCTTCAGAAAACCATATGGACCCCTCTTCATTCTACCTTCCCAGAGATCCTTACTTTTTTGAGAACTCCCATAAGTTTAATACTTTCTTTGCACATTATCTTTAAAACTACACTTATAAAACTGTCTCCTTGTCTAGATGAGGAAATGCTTTATAATGACATTAAGTTAAAAACACCTGATGGGAAAAAAAAAAGAACATACTAGTCAGTTGAGCTCCAAAATTTACAACCTTTCATGTGACAGAATTTATGGTGATTTGGAAGATGGGCAAGCATTCATTTATATAGAACCTATACTTAAAATGTAGGAAAAGACAAAAAATAAAATTTCACATTTCCAAAATATTGGCACCATCGATACAGAAAATTTCAGAGAAGAGTATGCTGTGGACAAAAAAGAAGAAAATGTCTAGTAAATATTTTGTCATAATAGTCGGGGTCCTCCTTGCTGGCACAACAGGTTAAAGTACAGCACTGTGAAGCAGTCCGCAATCACTGCAGCACCAATTCCATCCTGTGCCATGGAGCTGACCCACATGGTGTGCCAGCTCTCTCTAGTCTTGCCTGCTGCTCCCCACAGCAGTGTATTTCAGTACATCTGCCTGTTCTCCTCCCCATTCTGTCTCTGGTGAAGCCTCTTATTCCCCACACATCTGGCCTGTACCCCAGTTCTTGTATGCATAAATAAATATTAAAAACAAAAGCTAATGGTTGAATGGTTGGGACAAGGAAATATATAACTTTAGTTTGTTTGGAGTTTCCATATATTAGATTTAAGTAGACATCTTGTTAATGGCCAAAATGAATAAAATATGCAGGCATATTAAAAAAACTATTTTAAATTTCCATTTGACATGCTTATTCATTTATATGTCACTCAAACTTTATAGTGAAATAGTTAAATTTTTGCTGAGCTAAAGCACACACATCCCAAACTTGCTCTGTAAATCTACTTAGCAACATGTTTGTAAAGTAAATCTTTCAAATGAGATCTTAAGCTGGTAAAGATTCCCTATATTAAATATAGATATTAAGATTTGATATGAAGAACTTGACATTAAGACTATAGTAGGTCTAAACACTTATTCTAAAGAATGACAGTGAGTTACAGTCTTGAGATGGCATTATTTAATTCACATATCTGGTATATTTATATTAAAGAAATATGTTGGAGACCCTTATGGAAAGAATAGCAACTGGGTTTTATCACACTGAGTTACCTTTAAAACACTACCAACCATTATAGTCCAGAGATTCTACTAAATACCTAAACTCATGTCTATGTTCTTATCACTGGATTGAACAGGGGTTAATGTATCCCTGCCTTCTTGTTCTCCTCTAATAAAAATTGTAATATATAAAGTGAATTATTGGTGCGATTTTACATTTTTTTTAACTCTCTTAGGATTTTGTCCTAATATCTCCAGCTCAAGAAATAAATTCATGTGGGACTTGAGTTAAGGAACAGCTGGTAATGAAAATGTTTCTCTTCTTTAAGCCCTCTCCCTTCCTTATCCAAACAGAGAAAAGACAGATCTGTTTTCTCCTACTCGAATAGTGGAGTGAAATCCAAGTCCTCTAAAAAAAGACGGAATGCTGTTGAACCTCACTATTCACTCCTACTTCAAACTTTAACTTTTGGACTCACATCATTTTTAGAATGTTAAATCATTTTTCAAAGACTTTATCCTCCCAAGAGGTAGGTGAGAATTAGTTCCAGTTTAAGCAACATTTTACACATGCACGTTTTCAAAAATTAAGCAAAAACAAATAGACTGGATAAGATTTTCTCTTCCTTTTTAGACAATGAAGTTATTAAAAACAATCCAGAATGTTTGTGGCATCTCAAACTACACTTTGTGAGACCTCCAATCCTTCAAATGAAGTTTGGAAAGACGTGAACCATTGAGAATTTGCCAGTTAAGAAGTCAGTTTGGAAGCTACTTTAAACCAAAGTTGTGTAATCAGAACTGTTGGTCTTAAGTATGTGCTTGAGTAATGTTTAAATGGCATTAACATGGACAGTAAAAATCCTGCATTATTTTTTTCCCTGGAGGCATATAATGCAAAACTTCATTGACTGGAACCAGTTTGGTAAATGGGCTAGAAAATGCCTATAGACCTGATGAATGTAATAGAACTGTAATGTTATGAAAAAAATGGAGCATGAGATGGTATATAAAATCTTAATGGCATTGTTTCCTACATTCTCCGTGTGCCCAAATTGGTTATTGTTGCTGTTTTTAAGACACCAGCCGGATTACAATTAAAGCACAAGTGTGTATGTTTCCTGGCATGCATAAGACTATGGGACACAGATTAAAATTCATTTCATCAAGCTTTAATTTCATGTTCAACCCTTTAAAAGTCCCATATCTCTTAAATATGCTGCCAGCAACCTGCTATCTGGTATAATGAAAAGCAGTGTAACCACTCACCAAATAAAACCCCATATAAAACCTAACCCTCAGTTTCACTTTTCAGGCACTGGTTTCATTGCTTCTTCCACCCACCCTTACTCTCTGCCAGAGGCTCTAATGAGCAGCAACTCAAGCCAAACCCTGCCAAGTGTGAGCAGGTGGGTTTGATGGGATGTAAAATGTAGTTTGCCTGTAAGCAGGCTACCATTTGCAGGCAAGCCTCATGGATACTAGGGAGGGGGGCGGGGAATAAGCAGGATGTTTACAAATAAGAATGAAATTAAATTAGATTGCTTAATAGTAATATATATTAATTTGAATAATATTCATTCGCTGTCATAGAACATTTAAACGAAGTCTTTCTAGAAAGATGTCCTTTGTCCTTTGCTAAATGTAAAATAAGTAGGCTTCCAGAGGGAGGAACACATTGCCTTTTTTCTTCACAAAGCTCAGAGAAGCATATCTTATTTGGATGAAATAAATATTCATTCATTCTTCTTTTGAAAAAAAAATGCCAAGAACTTCCAAAGAATCATTTTACTTATTTCTTAGGCAAATAAGTGAATATAACTACAGTTGTGAAGCAAAAATAAGATTATTTTATTGTTACTTTGATTTGATTATCTAGAAAAATTTTTAACATAAAGGTCTTATATTTTCATAGCTAATACTATGTTTGGTTTAAATTATGCCCTATATATGTTATGAGAAGGAAGGAATACGCTAAAGAAACTCAAGGGTGAATGTGAGAATCAAAACAGATGACGTGACATGGAAGGCATTTTGAAAGTGGTGAAACGTTTCACAGACTTATAAGCTTATTATTATCTTTAGAGGTAAAATCGTGTCTGGGAAAGAGTGAAGACTGAAATGTCAAGTATAAACTATGCAACTAGTTAGTATATGGGAGTCAGCCTCTTAAAGACTTAGCTTCTGTTTACTTCAGTGGTTCCCTTAGTAACTGCTTCATCCACCCACGATCCAAGCTTATTTTAAGAAATACACATATTTTAAAGTATTTTTTAACTATAATGCACAATAAATAATGCTGAAATTTTCAAAGTATACTCTCCTTGATTATAGTTACCACTTAGGAAAATTTAAACTACATTTCAGAAAGAGAGACATTATAAATGTTTTATACAAATGTGGGAATTCAAGTTCTTCAAAAACTTTAATTTGTAATTGTGATTATTATCACAAAAACTATCCTGCTAAATTCCTTTGAACCTAGGACTATGAAAAACAAACTGAGTTCACAAATTCTTTGAGTTGTGATATTGTTAATGGCCATATATATTAATTTTACATTTTTTCTTGAATATGTATAATTTATTTAATATATAAAGAAATATATATATACATATATATGTATTATATATATATATATATAATACATATATATATATATATAAAGCACATGAATATAGCATACAACCATGGATCTAAGAGCTAGGTCATAAGCAAGACCATGTATGGCAGACAATATCCTGGTGGGAAATCAATGAGATAGTTACAAAGGTTTAACTGAAAAGAATTCATACTGCATCAGCAATGACTAAGAATACCATATCTTTCCAATTACTATGTCATCAAATTTTTAGTGCCTGCCAACTGAGTAGCTAAAATCATTCATTGTATCTTAATTTCCCTATTACTAATGAGGTTAAAATTCCTTTTGTAATTTTAATTAACATAATGTTTCCTATTTTATGAAACTTCTGCTAATATCTTACTGCCCAGTTTTCTATAGAATAACTCTATAATTGATATGGATTTCTCTTTTTTTAATTTTTAGACAATTTTCCTTCCATTGGTTGTACATATTGCAAATGTCTTCCAAAATTTATGATTTATATTTTCATAACCTTTTGCAGTAGAGAAGTTGTTAGCTTAATGAAAGTATTTTCATTAGTCTACTCTTTCACGGTAAACGCTTTTAAAGCATTTTTAAACAAAGCATTATTTTACATATCGCTTCAAAGAGATACATGCACTCCTATGTCATTGCAGCACTATTTAAACTAGCCAAGTTAAGAAAATAGCCTAAGTACACAAGGATAATCAGGAATATATGATATGTATACACAATGGAATACTTATCTAGAAAAAAGATAAATTCTTGCATTTTTTGACAACATGGATAAGCTGCAGAAGATTGTGTTAGGGAAATAAGAAGGAAAAGGCAAATGTTAGATGTTTTTGCTTATGTGTGGTATATAGAAAAACAAAACACAGCCCTCCCTGGTGACTCATGGGTTAAAGTGCAGACTGTGAAGCTATCTGCAGCCACTGCAGCTTGAGTTCCATCCCTGGCCAGGGGGGTGACCCACATGGCTTGGAAGACCTCTTCTGACCCACCAGCGGCTCCCTTCAGCAGTGTATTTCATTACATCTGTCTGTTCTGCTCCCCACTCTGTCTCTGGTGAATTCTCTCAGCCCTCTGCACCTCTGGCCTGTACTCCAGTTCTTGTATAAATAATACTCTTAAAAAACAAAACAGGGTGAGACAAAACCCAAACTATACAAACCTAGAAGTCTGACTCTAGAATTGAGTCTACTTTTAAATGGAGGACTGTGGGTGCCTCAGTGGTGAGTATGTTATGGGAACATACCTGATGAGTTGTGATCCTACACCTCTGAATCACATACAGCATTGTAAAGTGATACTAATTCAATAAAAAGTAAATCTGACTCAGCCAGTATGAGAAACATAATGGAGGATCCTCAAAAACTGAAAACATGATATGATCCCTGCAATTCCACTTCTTGGTATATATCCACATTTACAGATACGGAAACAACCTAAATGTCCATCAATGAGAGTATGAAAACAAAAAGTTGTTGTATACATAGATACCACTGAATGTTATTTAGCCATGAGGAAGAAGGGAATCCTGAAACAACAGATGATTCTGAGGTCATTATGTTAAGTCAAACAAAAACAAATGCTGCATATCACTTAGATGTGGAATCTTAAGAAAGCAGAAATTGTAAAAAAGAGTGTAATTGTGTTTACCAGTCACTGAGGATATGGGAGTTAAAGATATGTTTTATTTATTTATTTATTTTTTTAAAGATTTATTTATTTGTGCATACAGAGCTGGGGTACAGGCCAGAGGCTCAGGGGCGGCGAGAGGCTTCACCAGAGATAGAGTGGGGAGCAGAACAGGCAGATCCACAAAGTACACTGCTGAGGGGAGCAGTGGGCGGGTCAGGAGAGGTCTGCCACGCCATGTGGTCACCTCCGGGGCAGGCAGGAATCGAACTCATGCGGAAGCAGCTTTAGATTCTCAGTTCTGTGCTTCAACCCGCTGCGCCACCAGGGAGGGCCTAAAGATATGTTTTTAAGGCCACACTCTTGAGCCTGAAGATAAACAAGTCCTGAAGAACTATTGCACACCACAGTGACCACAGTCAACAATACTGTATTGTAAACTTTAAAATTGCTAAGATACTAGAATCGTTACATGAACACATACACACAAAGGAAAATGGTATGTAAGTATAGAGATATCAGCTAAGCTACAGTGGTAATATATTACAATATAGCTACATACTAATATTCAACAACTCTAATTACAGTCTTTTGAATTTTTTTCTTCCTTCTAGAGGTCTCATTTCTATTTATTTTCTTGAGTACAGGTAGGATTGTTTCTATATATACAATCAAAGTCTTAAACATTGTTTTTGTAAAGGTGTTTGGTATAATTTGGAGTGTTGTGTAGATGATATAAAAATTCAGAATATCAAGCTTATTTAATATTTTCTACAATCATATTATTTTCTATTGACTTTCTATACCATCTTTATATTTATTTCCATCTGCCACTAGGTATTTAGGTTGATAACAGATTGTGGATATTGTGAGAAAATCCTGCCATGAACAATGGGGAACATTTATCTTTTCATGTGTTTTCATATTCTTTAGATAAATATTAGGTATAACATTACTTGATCATATAGTAATTCCTTTTATTAGGGGGTATCCCTAACATTTTCCAATGAGGTTGCCCCAATTTACACTCCCACCAATAGTGGGAGTTTCCTTTTGTCTTTACTTTCACAAACACTTGCTTCCAGTCTTTCTGAAGTAGGTGATGTTACATACCTTTGCACAACCTTACGCCCCTGGATATTTTGTGGCTAAATATCTGTATTTATTAGAGACATAACTCTGTGGTATTCTTTAATTATGCAATCCTTTTCTGGTTTTAGCTCATGCTGTCTTAGATTTGTGGATAAGTTTGAGAAGGATAGGTATTAGATGTATGTTGAAAGTTTCGAACATCCCTGGTGAAGTTATCTTGTCTTGGGTTTTTATTCTTCAGGGAAATTTTGATAACTGTTTTAATTTCTGTGCTTGTGTCTGGTCTATTCAAGCTGTCTGTTTCATCCTGTCTTAGAATGTTGTATGATTCTAAAAGTGTCTATTTATTTTAGGTTGTCTCCAGTTTATTTGCATTTAAATGTTTATAACTGTTACTTGTGATCCTTTGTATTTCTATGTTATCTGTTATAATTTCATATTTTTATATCTATATTTTTAGGGATTACTTTTTTTTTCTTAACGAGCCTAAGGTTTTATCATTTTTTAAAAATAAGTTCTTTAACAAAGACTAGATCTTGTTATTATTGCGCTTACATATTTTACTTTTAGTTTCTCTTTCAGGTTTACCTCCAGCAAGCAATTCTACCACATTGCAACTCCACCTTCCTCCATGATTTTTATAATAAAACTCAGGCTACCCATACTTATTTTTTTTACTTTATAAGCAAATACTGATAAATGGAGCTTAGGTATTGCCATATATTGTTGCTTTGTTCTCTTTATTATAGATATCATTTCAAAATTTTATTTTTTAATGAAGTACCTTTTTCTTACACCCTTGTTAATTTTTGAAAATAATGGATTTTTCCCTCTCAGGTGTGGTCACCGTAGTTCTAACACCAGCAGGGCACCCACAGTCTACCACCCCAGTCCCTGTGATCTTGGCCCCTTCCCACCTTTCTCCTCTCCCACTCACTCTTTCCATCTCTGTCACCTCCATTGTACTTCCAATGTATGAACAGCTTTTAAGGTATGTCTGATCCTTTGTTTGGTTTCTTCATATTCCACAAATAATTGAAACCATCAGTGTTTATCTTTCTCCTCCTGACTTATTTTGTCTAGCATAATCCCTTCCAGCTCCATCCATGTTGAGGCAAATGACATGAGTTTATCTTTTTAATCACCGAGTAGCATTCCATTGGGTATAAAGCACATCCTCTCCATCATTTCATCAGTTTTGGGTCATTTAGGTTGTTTCCATATCTTGGCTACTGTAAATAGTGTAGCGATAAGATAGGAGTGCAGGTTTCCAAAGAAGTGTTTTGGTGTTATTTGGGGTTATTGCTATGACTGAAATATTTGGATCATGTAGCAGATCCACTTTTGCAGTTTTCAGGAAACTCCAAGTGGCTTCCATAGGGACAGAGCTGGTCTATCTTCCACACAATGGTGTAAGAGGGTACCATGTGAATTGCATTAAACTTTCCACATCAATTAATCTTAGTTTTTTGGTATTAATATTGACTTGTTATCACTTGACAATAGTCTATCTTTTCTTTCTCTCCTTTACTGTTCTGTTGTCTCATATCTTTCTTTCTGATGTTGTGTGATTTTTTTTTTTTAATCACATGGGTGATTAGGTGATGGGAAATCCCAGGGGATTGCAACTGAGATGGAAAAATGCACAAAAATGTGTAAAAGGAAACTATTATAAAATTAAATAAAAAAGTTGCCTTATGTAACTAGGTATTTCTACATTGAGTTATATCTTAATAAGTTATATCTTAAATAAGTTATATCTTCTAGGTGAATTATCCACTTGATTGTTATATAGTATCCATCTTTGCCCTTGATTACCTGTCTTAATTGAAAATTCTAGTTTATCTGATATGAGTATAGCAGTTACTCCTTTTCTTTTTGAGTTATTCACATGCATGACCATACTCTAATCTATTATTTTAAATTGTCATTTTTTAATTTTAAATGGTTCTTTTGCAATTGAAATTTTGATGGCTGAAACTTCCTCCTACCCTACATTATTAGTCTATTACTTCTTGTTGGTGATTTCAGAGCATACACACATAGTATGATAGCTGATATAAACAGTTTATTATCAGTAGCTTCTGTTTATCTGGCAAAACAGTTTTTTTGTTTTTCTTTAAGATTTATTTCTGCATGCATGCAGAACTAGGGTACAGGCCAGAAGTTCAAGGGGAGTGAGATGATTCAGCAGAGACAGATGAGGGAGCAGAGCAGGCAGATCAAAGTAGTACACTGCTGAGGGGAGCAGCCAGCAAGACTAGAGTGGTCTGCTGCGCCATGTGGATCACTTCAGCTTGCATTGCTGCGCTTTAACCCTACACCAGGGTGGGCC
>NW_004567104.1:7203331-7211843 GCF_000260355.1 Condylura cristata | reverse complement strand
TATATATATATATATATATATATATATATATATATATGTTTTCTTTTCCCCTTCCTGCTTCCTTCATTTTTTCCTTCATTTTTATTTTTGTTTGCAATAAGTCAAGATGAAATTCCATTTTTGCTTTAAAAAATGTGTGTGTTCTATCTGCCTACTGAACATCCATGTTTATTTAATTCTTTAGATTTGGAAAATAGTTATTTTTTCAAAAGTGTTTCTGTTCCCATTTCCCTCTTCTGGCATTCCAATCATTCTTAACTTTACTCTTCTTACTGAGTGTGATATTTCTTGTAAAATTTCCTTATTTTTCCTTTGCCTTGCTTCTCTCTTTTCCTAAGTAGTTGATTTGTTCATTTGAGTTGTTTTACATCTGAAATTCTTTCTTCTTTCAGTTTAACTCTATTTAAAGAAATGTCTAAATATCTCTGCATTTCATTCCAAGTATTGTTTTGTTACCTTTTTTATATATTGTTGTTTTCAAGTCTTTGTGTGATAGATCTTTTATTTTTAGAACTTTTATATTATTTCCAGAACTTCTGATCCTCTCATTTTGCTTTTCCAACTTGTCTACAGTTATTCCTTCTTTCTTAGGCATGTGTGTTCCCTTGCTTGCCATTTCTGTCTGTGGAAATTTAGTACTTTTGCTTTTCTTCTTATTTGTAGTTTACCTCAGCAAACTCCTTTCAGACTCAAGAAAGGAGTCTAGATCTTAAAAGCTCAATCTCAATCTGAAGACTGAAGTTGGTCACCTCAACCTGCTCTTTTGTTCAAGAGCAAGCTGCATTTTGTGCTTAGGTTGTCTTAAATTCCTGCTTGACTCCCTGCTGCTTCTTTCTGCCATGGTTCATGATCTGTGAAGGCTGAATCTTCCAGCAGGAAGAGCAAGATCTGGACCACTGGGTTCCTGCTCCTGGATGAATTTGCGTTTGGTTGAAAGGCAGCACTGTGGCAGAGTGTGGCAGTGCTCAAGTGCAGACTTGTCATTATGTCCACCAATAATGGCCACATTGACCTCTCCCTTCCTCTGCTGTTGTTTCTGCTGTGCTTCAATATCTGTGTGTACTTTGTTTACTTCCCAAAGGGATTTGTATATTATCTAAAAATCTTCCTCTGCTATTGGGCTTTTAACAACGTCCATCCTGGCTCAGCTTTGTGTCTTTGTGATAGATGATTATCATGGAATAAAAAGCCCGGGTTCAGTGATAAAACAAAATTTCAGCCCGAATGTGTAGTAGATTAGGCAGGTGAGAGGGCAGAGGAAGAGAGAATTCATGTCAGAAGAGCTAGACACTATTCAAAGAAAGAGACCAGTGTGCATCTAATAATAGAGCTCTCTGAGTTGGAATGGAATATATCACACACAAGGAAAAGAGATGGTCAAAGGAAGCATAAAGTGATACAATAAGGTAAAGGGAGACAAAAAGCTATAACAGAAAATAGTTGAATCACATAAAACATTAGATAAATTAGATAAAAATATAACATCAAGTATTTTTAATTTTACCTAACAATAATAAGAGACAACTTACAATTTCAAAGGGGGGTGTGGAATTAACTAGTATAATTTTTAAAAGATCACTTTATCTGTACTGTGAATGCATTTTAGGGGAAAGAGCGTATTTAGGAAAACAAGTGTGGCAGTCACACAAAATCTATGTAAGAACCGATGGGTTGTTACAGGATGGTGGCAGAGGATACAGAGAGTTTGAAAGTCAAACTATGTTTACAGATTAAAATTGTTAAGAACTACTGAAGGAAGACTTTAAAAGAGCAGCAATCTGACTGCCAAGATTCAGACTTGAACCACTCACTAGTGGCTATTTTTCACTAATGTTATATTCTGCCTTTTCCCCTGTAAGCCATAAGACCAGAATATTTTTCTATTGATTTCAATTTTTTTTTCAGCATCTAGTCTGTGATATAAATATAAAAGAGTCTTGGGGTGTTGAGAGAATAAATGAATGAGTGTGCCTATACTGAACAATTAAAACATTATCATCTTAATCACTTCCTTAAAAAGTCTTAACTAAGGTTTCCGACCTGGTTATAGTTGTTGACATTTTAATTTATATCTGCATGGACTCTCCTTTTTATCCTCCCCATTTAAGTAGATATCAAATTGTTCAATAGACATTTGTACAAATGTATTAAGAAAAATACAAAATAAAATCTAAAGATTCCATATTGATGGATGTCCTGGACTTCTTAAATTACTATTTTTAAGGCTAAATTTATCAATGAATTTCTTTGGAAGATTGACAGAACTCTAGGGATAGAGGGGTTTCTCAGAATGCTCAGGATAAATCATCCTACTGCTTAGTGTAATGGACAACCTACTAGATTCTTAAATTCTTGTACATTTGTATTTGTAGTGTGACATTCATGACATGTTGTTTGACTAAGACAGTGATTGCTAATTTTTCTTGTCAACTTAAAATATGTGGCCTAGAAATTCAGTCAAGCATAATTCTGGATGTTTCTATGAGTGTTATTTGGATGATTATTTAAATTGGTGAATTTTCAGTAAAATATATTTTCCTCCAAATATGTCTGGGGTTGGTTATCCAATTAGTTTAAGCTCGGAAGCACACAAAACACAATTTATTTTTCACAAGAAGGAATTCTGCAGCAGATGGTATTAAGATATGAGCTGATACATCAGATCTTTTCTGGATTTCAACCAAAAAGACTTTGGATAAGAGAACTGTAGCATCAGTTCTCTGACTCTCCTGCCTGTTAATCCACCCTGCAGATTTTTGATTTCCTGTTCTATTCCTGCAACCTTACTCTTTAAACTAACTCTTTTGTTTTATATATGTATATATACTTTGGTACTGCTTCTCTAGTGAAACATGATTTATCCAATATAACTACAGAGATCTCATTTAAGTTCAATTTGGTAAACAGTCTTCACTAAGTACATTTTTTGCATAATAAAAATTTTAAAGGTGTGAATTAAATCTTAGTGAAAATTCCAACCACAGCTATAAAAATATATATTTACTCAAAGAAAGATTAAAAAATTCACTGATAGAAGCCTAGCATCTTCCCAAGGAACACATGTGCTAAGGTTTGTGGCTTGATCAAAGAAAGCAGAAGGAAATAGCAAAGAGTAGTATTGCCAGGGAAGTCACCCAGTCAACAGAATGAATTGGGAGTTAGAAATTCATAAATCTATAGGGACTCTGGAGAATGATGGATTTTTCTGGAGGGACTCTTAGGAAAGGGAAAACAGTCACTTACTGTAATGTGACCATTCTAGGACCCTGGGAGTCCTGACATTGGTACAAGTAAGATAAGTCCTCCCTAACTCCTTTCCAGAGGTAAAATAAAGTTTTCACGGGGAGCAAAGCTGGGATTGATTATGGACGCAATGGCAAAGGGGAAGAATGGTGACAGAAATAATGCCAACCCTTTGGAAATTATCAAGCAGAGGTGCCACATTTGCAGCCCAGTTCTCCCAGCAGTGCTACAGTGGTGGTGATTGCTGAGGTGGCTGTCTCCTGACATTATAGTTGGGCAATGGGAATTTCACCCCAATTGGGTGCCCCTTGCTTCCCAGGCCCAAGGCAATCATGTAACTTGAATCCTGTAGAACAGACTTAGCCCCCTTTACTAGGAAATTCAATTTTTTTAATACTGGTCCTTAGGGAATGCAACATCAGGAAGATGAGCTGGAAGGAAGGACAACTGAAAACACTGACAGATTTTTGCTATGAAGAGAGAATAAAAGGCAGAGATAACTAATTTCACTGCTTAACAAAACTGAGGCAAAGATCTAAGTCCTGGACTCCTCTCCTGCCTATACTTCGCACCAGAGGAAGCTAAAAAGACACCAAAGTAAACTAAAAAGAGAAGCAAACAAAACTAATCCTATATTACCCAGCCAAAAAAACATAAAAAAGTGAATAAGTCAACAAACATGCCTGGAAGGCAAGGAACATATGAACAGGGATGACACAACAAGAGAGAGATGTTCTGGGGTATGTATAAATGATATTGAGCTGGGAAACCTATGGGACAAAGACTTTAAAACAACAATATTAAAAATAAGACAGCTATTGGAAGGTCAGTCAAAGACAGATTGGCAGGTTCAAGAATTTATAAGATATACAGTACAAATAGAATTTTTCACAAAGAGAATGACGATAATACAACACAAAGAGAGATTCTGAATTTAATGGAGAAAAACACAGAATGTGACTTAATTAGAATTAAAATGGTGGAAGAAAGAATTTCAGAAGTTTGAAATGTATAACTTACTCAAACATAAAAAGAGACAGAACAAGACAAAGGAAAGTGAGGCAATATCAGACTAACTTAGAAGAGGAAACTTGGGTAATGACTATTCCAGAAGAAGAGAGAAGCAGCAGTGACCCTATTCAAAGAAATAATAGCTAATAATTTCCCAAATATCAGAAGGAATGAAATAAGTTTGGCTGTGTAGGAAGACATTTTTTTTAATGAAAAATGCCCCAAAATAAGGCATATTGTTGTTAAATAAAAAAAAAATCAAAGGTAAATAAAATTTACAGGGAGTCAACAAAAGAAACAACTTACAAAATTAGGCTTTCTTTGAATTTTACTCTAGTCATTCTCAAGGCAAGAAAAGAGTAAAAGTGTTCACAACACTAAAAGATAAGCACTTACAGCCAACGACATGCTATTCTGCAAAATTATGTTTCAGATATGAATGTTAAATAAAGGCTTTTCCAGACACACAGAATCTAATGGAGTTTATCATAGCAGATCTGACATAAAAATATTGTTTAAAATGCTGTTTATCTACAAAAAAAATGAAAATGAAACACAAAACCCTTATTATGAAGGACTTAATAAAGAAATCTTTATTATGAAGGCTTAATAAAGAAATACAAAAATACCTTTAGATGAATGATAATGAGAATAAACCTTCCAGAATTTCTGGGACATAGCAAAAGCAGTTCTTAGAGAGCAGTATATAAATAAAGGCCCACATTAAGAAACAAAACAAGCCAACCCCCCCCCAAAAAAAAAACTTGTCTGTTATTCCAAGGAACTAAAAAAATAATAAAATGCCCTAAAACCAGTGAAAGAAAAAACATGAATATCAGAGCAGAAATAAACGAAAGGGAAATAAAAACACAGCCCAAAATATCAATGGATAAAAAAAAATCAATATGTAAAAATCTAAGCTTGTTAAGAAGATGGAGAAAACTCAAATAAAAAATCATAAATAAAAATTTGTTTTACAACAGACATTGCAGAAATTCAGAGCATTTAAAAAAAGTTAATATGAACATTTATATGCAAACAAGTTCAACAACCTTGTTGAGACAAACAGATTCTTAGAATTACACAATCTACCAACACTGAGCTAGGAAGAAATAGAAAACCTGGACAAACTAATCACAAGTAAGGGAACTGAAACAATAATTAAAAATTAAAAAAAAATCTAGGACAATATGTTTTCACCAGTGAGTTCTGCCAAGATTTCAATGATGAAAAGCTTATACTATCCTGCTCAGACCCTCTCAAAAGATGGAGAGTGAAGGAGTACTCATTTTATGAGGCCCACATTACACAAACACCAAAGCCAAATAAAGACAATACAAATAAATTATAGACCAATTCTGAAATGAACACATATGCAAAAATTCTCTACAAAATATTTGCAGGCTGAATCAAATAATATATTCATTAAAAGGATTATAGATCTTGAGAAAATGGGATTTCTATTAGGAACATAAGAATGGTTCAAAATCTGAAAATGAATCAATGTGATTCATAAAGTCTACAAGAAGGAAAATAAAACCATATAAGTATTAGTATAATTTCAGAGTCCATTTATGATTAAAAAAAGAAAAACTTGTAATAAATGTAACATATTTTAACATAAGATACATTTGTTGCAAATTCACAATTAATACCATTTTCAATGATGAAAAATCAATGGTTAAAGTCTATCCATTAAGATCTGTTACAAGAATGTCTACTCTCACCACTACTATTTAAAATAGTAGAGGTCCTTGATAGAATAGGAAGATAAATCTATAAAGGGAATCCAAATTGGGTATTAAGAACTAAAGATGTTATAAAGATGTTGTTTACTTAGAGAATCCCAAGGATTCCATGCAAAAAAAAAAAAAACTATTAAAAACCATAAGCTAGTTTAACAAAGTTGTAGGATACAATATCAACACACACAGATCAGTTGCCTTCTAATATGCAAGCAATGAGCTAAAAGGAAAATAAGGCATCCCACATGCAATCTTATAAAATTAATAACTTGGATTACATCAAACATAGGTGGTGAAAAAACTTATCAAGGAAAACTATTTAACATCGTTAGATTAAAGATAAAAATAAATGTAAAGGTAATCTCTGCTCTTAGATAGGAATACTCATTCCTATTTTACATTCCATTGTTAAAATGGCTACCCCACACAAAGCAATTTACAGATTCAATATACTACCATTAAAGTCTCAATGACATTCTTCAAAGTAATAGAACAAATATTAGTGAAATTCATATGGAATTGCAGAAGACCCCAAGTAAACATCTCTTTATTGGAAATGAGAAAATGGTGGTATTACACTTCCTGACATCAAACTATATGAAAAAGCCATAATAATTAGAATAGCTTGGTACTGGAATAAAAACAGACAATAGTATATAATTGAGAGTGCAGAAATAAAACCACCCATTTATGAACAACTAATCCATACCAAGGAGCAAATATATATACATTGGAACAGGGAGAGCCTCTAAGCTTTTCAGTAAATGGTATTGGGAAAATTGGATTGCCTTATACAGAAGAAACAGCCAGGGTAACAATAAAATAAGATAAACAGTAAGGACTACATTAAACTAAGATGTTTCTGTACAGTGAAAGGCACAGTAACCAAAATAAAGACACATCTTACTGAATGGGAGAAAAATATTTGTATAGTATATATCTAACAATGGATTGAACTTTTATTTGCAGAATGAAAGTTCTACAAAAAACTCATACAACTCATCAACAACAACAAAATCTAAAATGGCGTAGTAGAACTAAATAAACACTTTCTCAAAGAAGATATACAGATAGCCAGTAGGCATTTGAAAAAAGATGCTTATCATTTATCAGGGAAGTGCAAATCAAACCACAATGAGATACCACTTCACAGCTGTGAGTGGCCCATATTAAAAAACTAAACAACAAAAATAATAAGTGCTGGTGAAGGTGTGTGTGTTGGGGGGAATAACCCTCTTACACTGCTGGTGTCAATGTAGATTGGTCCAACCCCTATGGAAGCAGTGTGGAGATTCCTCAAAATACAATACATAGATCTGCACAGCAATGTCTACCCAAGGGACACAAAACACTATTTTGAAAGGAAAGGTGCACTTATACACTTGTTTCAGTACTATTTACAAAAACCAAGTTATAGATGCAACCAAAATGCCCCAAGATAGATGAGTGATGAAGTAAGATATATGTATGATGGAATACTACATGGCAATCAAAAATACAAGCTCATGTTATTTGAGACAGCATGAATGAAACTGGAAGGGATTATACTAGGTGAACTGAACAAGAAGAATGATAATTATCAGATAGGTTTGATTATATGTTGAATAGACAAAGAAACACCTTCAAATAAACCTTAGATCTTAGTAATTCAGGAGGGGAGTTGGGGCGGGGGGAGAGGGAGGTTGAAAAAGAGTGGAGGGAGAACACAATGGACTATGTATGCTTTATGGTGGAGCCACAGTGAACACACCTGAGGGTAGAAAACCTATAGAGTCAAAAAAAATTATCAAGGATGCCAAGTAATTGTATATCATTTGAAAAACAAATTATGCCAATGGAAAAAAAAAATCTGCCCATTGTTGAAGCAGTGGAAGTTATTCAAAGATCTGCCTTCATTATAAGTCATATTACTTAAAATTAGTTTCTAAGAACTTACCAATGTTCGAGTATTTACTTTGTTGACAGTTAATAAGAGACAGACAGACATAGTGATAGAAAAAGTAAAAGTTTTGACGATACCTGATAGTTGTTTTTTCATTTCAATCCAAACACTATTCCTGGGACTCCACCCCTGTAATAATGCGTAAAATGAGTCTTACATACATTTTCAATTGGATGGTGTTTTGCTCATATATAATCTCAGAATTTGGTTTGATTTATAAAATATTAAGTTTTGAAAAACAAAGTTTTAAGTTATCTCTTCTTTGCAAATAACCAATTTATTGATATTCAATATTATACTTTTTAAAAATGTATTTATTTATACATACAAGAATTGGAGTACAGTCCAGATATGAGGGAGGGTGACAGGATTTACCAGAGACAGAGCAGGGAACAGAACAGACAGATTGAAATACACTGCTGAAGGGAGCATCAGGTGGGTCAGGTGAGGTCTGCCATGTCATGTGGGTCACCCCACTGGCCAGGGGTCAAACTCATGCTGCAGTGGCTATGGATAGCTTCACAGTGCTGTGCTTTAACCAATTGCATCCACAGGGAGGGCCCTTTTTTTT
>NW_004567104.1:7188235-7201956 GCF_000260355.1 Condylura cristata | reverse complement strand
TTCTGCTCCCCACTCTGTCTCTGGTGAAGCCTCTCGCTTCCCCTGCGCCTCTGGCCTGTACCCCAGTTCTGCATGCATAAATAAATAAATCTTTAAAAAATGATATTACTGTCTCTACTATTTAAAGAGTTATCAAAGGGTCCACAAGTTGTATACATAGAACTCAAAAAAAATTGACAATAATACACTTACTGTCAGAGACTTCAGCATACCCTGGCATGAAGGGTTTAGATCATTCAGACAGAAAATTAACAAGGAGAAAAATACTTTAAAAGAAATGTTAGATCAGATGGAGCTAATTTAGACTGCTTTTATAGGGCTTTCAAAAGAAATGAATGCACTTTCTTCTCAATGCATGTGAAACATTCTCAAGTATCGGTCATATACTGAGACAGAAGATATGCCTCTGGAAATATATGAAAATAGAAATTATATCAAGTATATTTTCAGATCACAAGGTAAAGCTAGAAATGTATCACAAAAAGTATGTGTGAATAAACCAAACCATGCTGAGACTAAACAACCTGCTTCTAAATAAGCCTTGGGTCAGTGAATAAAAGGATTAGAGACTAAGAAAAATGGAGAGACAAGCTACCAGATCTTACGGAATGGATGTTCTTAAAGCAGTAGAATGAGAGATGTTTAGAATAATACAAGTCTGCATTTAAAAAGGTTACTAATCTAATTCTATAGCTTAACGGACACCGAAAAGTGAGTACAAATGAATCTTAAAGACAGTATAAGGAAAAATAAATAAAATAACAGTAGAAGTGAATAAACAGAAAGTACAAAAGTGCAAAAGATTAGCAAAATTCTCAGGTATTTCTTTGAAGTAAACAAAACCAACAAGTTCCTAGGTAGGCTTAATAAGAAAAGTGAGAAAACTCAAATAAACTGGACTTTTTTGTTATTGCTGTTTTTTGCATACTTCTTTGCATAGAAGCAAAAAAGAAAAAGAAAGAGAGAATGAACAAACGAACGAACGGATGAACGAATGAACGAACGAAAGAAAAAAGAAAAAAGAAATAGAGACACGATTACAACAGATGCTGCAGAAATACAAAGGATCATAAAAACATACTAGAACTATCTATGAAAACATACTGGACAATCTAGAAGAAATGAACAAATATTTAAGTTCACACAATCTTCCAAGACAGAATCAGAAAGAAATAGACAATTTAAAAAGTCCAATAACAAGCATATAAATTGAAGGAGTAATAAAAAGGTCTCCTTGAGAACCAAACACAGGAGCACATGACGTTATTAATGAAATTCTACCAAATCTTCAAAGTGGACCTAATATCATTACTAGGCAAAATTTTTATGGCAGTAACATTATTCTTTACATTATTAAACCTAGGAATAATATTTCTTAATAGTCCTAGTTAACATTTATGAACTTGTCTCATGTATAAACTATTGATTACTTTTCTGTGGTAAAATTTACATGGCATAAAATTCACCATGTTAACTGTTTTTAAGTGGCATTATGTAAAAGCACAATGTTATGGAACCACAACCACATTTATATCCAGATATTTTCAGCATGCCAAATAGGAACTCTGTATCCTTTAAACAATTAAGTATTCCCTGCTTCTCCTAGACCCTGATAATTTCTACTTTATATTTTTGTGAATTTCTCTAGGTGGTTCCCCAAAGTGGAAAAATACAATTTTTGTTCTATTGTGTCTGGTTTCTCTCACTTAGCCTGATACCCTTAAGGTCTTTCTATGTTGTAGGTGGTATCAGAATTAACTTTTTATTTTATTTTTAAATTTGTTTATATATATTATAATAATTATTAATTTTTAAATATTTGCTTTCTTCTCTCAGGTGTAGTCCCCATAAAACTCTCACCACCAAATTAACCCCTGCACCATCACCGTAGTCCCTGTGCTCTTCCCTCCTCTGTTGTGATACTTCTGATTCCCCACAGAATTTACAGTAGCCTGTTTAAAAACAAAACAAACAAAAAAACTTTTTCCTAATTCCTGACTTGGTTATTCCATATTCCAACTACAAGCAAAACCATATGATATGAAATTTTTCTTTTTTCTTCTGATTTCTTTCACTGAGCATGATCCATTTCAGCTCCATCCAGGTTGCTGCAAATGGCATGCAAATTTGATTGTTGGTTATTATTCCATTGTATATATATACCATATCTTTTTGATACAGCCATCTGCTGTTTGGACATTTGGGGTTTGTTCCATACCTTACCTGTTGTCCTGCTGAATTAATGTTTTTGTGTTCTTTAAGTAGAATCCTAATAGTAGGATTGCTGGATTATATAGTAGCATCATTTTTAGGAATTTGAGGAACCTCCGCATAGCTTTAAATAGTGGTTGGAACAATTTGCATTCCCACCAGCAGTGTAGGAGGGTCATTTTTCTCCACATCCTTGCCATCATTTTTTTTTTTTTTAATATGTGACTAGGCAAACTTTTCCAAAATAAATAAATAAATAAGCTTTCCAACACATTCTATGAAGCAAGGGATACTCTATTTATTAGACAAACACGGAGAGTACCCCCCAAAAAAATAAAAATAAAAAACCTATTGAGATATTCCCCCATGAACATAGATGCAAAATTCACAACAAAATAATGGCAAACATATTAAAAAGAATAATTTATGGCAGTCAGTGAGATTCATCAATCTGCCTGTTCTGCTCCCTACTCTGTCTTTGGTGAAGCCTCTCACCACCCCTGCACCCTGGCCTGTACCCTAGTTCTGTATGCATAAATAAATAAATCTTTTAAAAAGCACATGCATACAGATGATTAATCTGAAAAATAAGTTATGAAAATTCAATGGATAAAGGAAATTTTCTTAACAAATGGTGTTAGGAAAAAATGAGTAGTCTCATGCTAAAATATTAAACTATATTCATACTTGACCCCATATAAAATTAATTCAATATATAAATAACTTGGATGTAACAAATGAAACTATAAAAGGTTAAAATAGGCCCTCCCTGGCGGTGCAGCGGGTTAAAGAACAGCACTAAGAAGCTTAAGCCTCTTCCGCGTGAGTTCGATTCACATCTGCCCCAGAGGAGATACACATGGCGTGGCAGACCTCTCCTGACCCGCCCGCTGCTCCCCTCAGCAGTGTATTTCATCTATCTGCCTGTTCTGCTCCCCACACTGTCTCTGGTGAATCCTCTCACCCTCCGCATCTCTGGCCTGTACCCCAGTTCTGTATGAATAAATAAATCTTTAAAGAAAAAAAAAAGGCTAAACTAAAATACAGGTGTTACACTACAGGACATCTACTGCAAAGATGCATTTGGGTATGCAACTCCAATGACAAGGGAAACATAAGTAAAAAATAAACAATTTAGGATTACATAAAAAAAAAACTTTTATACTTCAAGAAACCATCTCTCTCTCTCACACACACACACACATACACAAAGGCAGCCTATAGTCCAGGAGAGGATATTAGTGCACTACATATATGACAAGGCCTAATTTCTAAAATCTATAAAGTACTTATAAAATCCAACAACAAAAATAAACCAAGTACATAGACATTTCGCTAAAGAAAGAATGTGGATATCCTACAAATGAAGGAAAATTGTTAATAACTTATTATAAGGAAAGTACAAATCAAAAACCACAATACGATAAGACTTCACACCATCACACCAGTGAGAATGGTCCATTAAAAAAAAGAAGAAGAAAAGAAAAGAATAGAAGCAACAAATGTCAAATGTTTCATGTTTTGGAGAAACTGGAACTTTCATTTACTATTCATGGAAGTACAGGTGCTATTCAACCAACCTAAGTTCCCATTAATGGATAAAGAATGTGAAATATATCCTTAGTGTGTACTGCACAGTTATTTTAAGCAATGTCCTTTGGCACATAAAGGATGGAACTTGAGGTTATTTATACCAAGTGAAATAAGTCGTAAAGTGAAAGGCAGGTAACAGATGGTGTCACCTATCCATGAAATACAAATTATATAAAAATATAATGGCAAAGTACAGCAAAGAAAATTTTGGGGTTACTGAAAAATATTACTGGTTATTAGAAGGAAAATGAAAGGAGGAAGGGGGAAGGAAGGGATAGAGCAATGGCATTCATGGTTTTGCGAAGGCTGAATTTAACTTATATAAACATGTACTAGTAAAAATGCAAATCCCTTTATTATAAAGAAATTCTTAGTACATACTTAAGCTACTATCTTTTGATTTCCTTATCATAGTCTAGGAGAGATTAAAATAAGAATACTAATAAAAGCTTCAGACGCCATTATTGTCTGGGAAAGCTGTGCACATGGACACCTGGAAGCTTCAAGGGAGTAGAGAAAAGGTAAACCTCCCCTTAGAGGCCAGTAGAAAAGTGGCACAGCCAGGGTCTGCCCCCAAGGGAGCTTTCCGGGACCCTCAGTGAAATCCACCAACTGCTGCAACCTCAGCCCAGGGGACTTTGGCACACCAAAGCCCAGAGAGAGGAAGACCCTCCTGGGATACCAGAAAGCCTATTTAGAGTGAAGATGATGTAAACCACTACACACAGAGAGATGAGATGGGTGAGGAGAGTGTGCAAGCTAGGACCAGCCCTGACTGAGGTTTGGACACACTCGTCACTGTGGCCTCAGTCCAGGCAGACCACAAGCAGCAGCCATTGCACTCTAGATGCCACTATTGTTTGGAAAAACTGCACACATGGATACCTGGAAAGCTTCCAGGGAGTTAAAGGAAGGTAAACCCCGCAGAAAAGGTGAGCTGAAAAATGTGTGCAGCCAGTGTCAGGGAAATACGATCTTAGCATAAAGCTTGAGTGAGTAGCTCTGCACCCACAGTGGCAGCAAGACTCTATCTTGGGAACATACCAAGGTTAGGACTTTAAATATGGGACACTGCTCAGGGCTGGCACAGTACTGAATGTGAGCTTCAGTGCTGAGGCTCCCTTCCCACCCCATCTGTGTCTCAGAAAAACAGTGGGAAAAGCAAAGTTCTGAAAGCTCACAAGAAGAGATCACTGGCATAACATAGTGCCTACAACAAAATCATTACTTATTATTAGAAATCAGATTCTCCAAGTTTTCCTTGATCTGAGAAAAGGACTACTCAAAAAATGAAGGTAGGGACCTCATGAGACCCTTCTTAACTGAGTAAATCTTAAGTATCAGTGCCCATTAATCCAGCTATAACCTCAACACCGATGTGGAGACTTGGCACAACTGGCCTGACCCCCAGTTCAGTGAAATCAAGAGAAGCACCTGGTAGAGATGCCCAGCAATATCAGTGCTACAGTGTCACATCACTTTGCACAAATTAGAAGGCAAACCTCAGAGAGACAGAGAAATGCAAACAACCAAACAAGTTGACAGAGATACTCACCACAGAAGGAAAACTAGTAACCAGAACACAACAACGATGACATGGAAACAAAAAATAAGCAACTTCTCTGACAAACAGAAACTCAAGAAATTCATTATGACTAAGCCCCACTCCAAAAAAAAAATAATAATAATACTACATGAAGCTCTGAAACTAGAACAGATGAATGAATAAGAAGAGCAGATTAAGGCAAGGAATACACCCACAAAAGGAATCAAAATGGCACAGACACCAACATCAGCCCTAATTATAAATGGTCTCAACTCAGGAATGAAAAGACACAGATTAGCAGACTGGAATATAACCCTTTGCTGTCTATAAGAAACACTAACTACAAAAGGCAAACAAACTGAAAATAAAAGGCTGGAAAACAATCCTACAAGCAAATGGACACAAAAAGGCAGGAACAGCTATACCTACAGCAGAAGAAACAGTAAAAAGAGACAAAGATGGTCACTACATTATGATTAGCAGGAAAATACATCAAGAAGATATAATACTCATCAACATATTCTCACCAAGTGAAGAAGTGCCAAGATACATTAGACAATTATCAGCTCTAAAAAATAACATTAAATACATATATAGTAGATTAATACCCCACTTTCAACAATGTAGATTAATGAGACAAAAGTAAACAAAGAAACTAGAGCCCTAAATAAAGACCTAGATCACATGGGCCTAACAGAAATCAATAGGACACTGCACCCCCCAAAAAATTCAAGTACACATTTTTCTCAAGCACACACGGATCATTCTCCAAAACTTATCATGTACTAGGCCACCAGACAGATATCAACAGATACATTAAGGTCAAAATAATGCCAACTATATTCTCAGATCATAATGGCATTAAACTAGAAACAAACCAGGAAAAGAAAATGAAGAACCCATCCACCTCATAGAGACTGAAATCTACTCTTCTGGAAGACCACTGGACTAACAAGGAAAGCAAAGGAAAAAAAATAAATATTTTGAGTTAAATGACAATGAAAACACCAAATTACACAGAATGTATGGGATGTAGCAAAAGCACTTAATAAGAGGGAAATATATGGCAATACAAGCCCACATCAAATAAACAAGAAAGAAATCAAAGAAACAACCAAATCTCACACCTCACTTAACATAGAAAATGAACAACAACAACAACAAAACTCTCAAGCCAGTAGAAGAAAGGAAATAATAAAAATCAAATCACTCCCCAAAAATAAAAGCCCAGGACCAGAGAGCTTCACAAATTAATTCTACCAAACATGAAATGAATTAGTACCTATCCTACACAAGCTCTTCAGAGTTTAGACTTTCACTACCAGAATGAATAAAATAATTGGATGCTATAATTATTATAATTATAATAGAATTCCCTTTATAAAAATAAGAATACTTGGGGGAGCTCCCTATGGCACAACAGGTTAAAGTGTAGCGCTATGAAGCTATCGTAGCCACTGCAGCAGGAGTAAAATCCCTGCCATGGTTGACCAATATGGCGTGGCAGACCTCTCCTGGACAGCTGCTGCTCCCCTCAGCAGTTTATGTCAGTCATTCTGCCTGTTCTGCTCCTCATTCAGTCTGTGGTGAATCCTCCTACCCACTGTGCCTCTGGACTATACCCCAGTTCTTTATGTATAAATAAAAAAAAATCTTTTAATTTTTTAATATAAAAGCAATAATTTTATTCACCTCTTAATAAAGAAAGTGGACAAGATATATGAAATAGCTAGCTCAGAAATTGACAAGAAGTTTAACTGAGATCCTTGAGAAAAGGAAAATAAACCAACTTAAGATCCTACTTTTTTCTGCTTCCATATGAGCGATTGTGACACATTGTTCTAAGGGAAGAGATCATAAAAAGATCTCCAAAAGTTTGCACAGTGTTCCTCTGGAGTCTCAATAAATATTAAATGTACATATTGAGTATAGAGTGAAACACCCTAAGATAAAGAAAAGAGTTATAAAGTGCTAAATATTTTCTTGTGTTAACAAGGCAATGAGACCTTGTTCAAAACTTGGTTGATTTAGTAGAGTACAGAGGGGTCAAAGTTCAATGGAAGGAAAAAAACTTATCTATACAACAGAGGTTAACCATATATGTTATTTTTTAAAAAGATTTATTTACACATATAGAAGTGGGGTACAGGCTAGAGGCACAGGGGCAGCAAGAGGATTCACCAAAAGCAGAGTGAGGAGCAGAACAGATCAACAAAGTACACTGCTGAGAAGAGCAGCGGGCGAGCGAGGAGATGTCTGCTGCACCATGTGGATCTTCTGCCTGGCTGAGATCAAACTTTCACTTAAACAAACTTGGCTTAGCTTTGCAGTGGAGTGCTCCAACCCATTACACCACCAGGGAGGCTCCTATATATGTTCTAATAAAACTTAAAAATTAGTATTAAATTAAAAATAAATTCAAGTAACTTAAATGAACATAAGAGGTAATAAGCTATTTAGAACCACATAAACACTGAAAAAAGAAAATTTGTAATCCTGAGATCTATTAAGTGAATAGATATATGTGGAAATGGAAAGACTCAGACATGATAAAAAGCCGATAAAAACAGATGTAATGACAAAGATAATGCAATTGGAAGAAATATTTAAAATTCTATCTTGGTATCTATGTCCAATAGTTATAAGAAAACAGCATTGTAAGAGAGACTTGAAATATATAAAGATACAAATTAAACTGCCAAATGTGAAGATGTCTGCACAAAAATTTTATTACTGGAGTGAAAACCAGAAGACAATGCAGATGAAAAATTAGTGGTCTTGAGGGTACAGAAACAGTAACTTGACAAAAATAATGTACCACTAGAAATGAGTGATCCTGAATAAAATAGTCATTATTATTAAAATCTAGAAAACATATCTTTGGGCACAGAATGTGAGGAGAGTGAGAAGATGGTAGAATACACATTTAAAACAATATAACCAAATTTTCTAAATGAGGAAAATATAACTGCCCAGATTAAAAAAAAATACTTGGGGAAATAAAAATGGGAGATATATACATTTGCAAACAAACACATGGGAGTACAAAACAATGAAATTACTGAAAAACAATGAAAAAGATGTAATCTTTATCAGAGAAAAAGACTTATTACATGAGGGTCCTCTCTGGTGGCGCAGAGGGTTGGAGCGCTACACTGCGAAGCTAAGCCAAATCAAGCCATGGTTGCTTCAGTATGAGTTTGATCCCTGCCCTAGAGGTGACCCATATGATACAACAGGCCTCTACTGTCTCATCCACTGCTCCCCTCAGCAGTGTACTTTATCGATTTACCTGTTCTGATTGTAACTCTGTTTCTAGTGTATCTTCTTACTGCCCCTGCACTTCTGGTATGTACCCCACTTCTACATAAATAAATAAAATCTTTTTTAAAAGACTTAATACATGAATGGAATAAAAATTAGAATGACAGCAATATTTTTATGGGTACTAGGCAAACAGGGACAATATACTTAAAGTGCTGATGAGAATCATACCAACTTATAATTCTATACCCAGTAAAATGCTGCACATGGTTAACCTTAAAGTGGTGACTAAAACAGTGAAACAAAGAGGTCTTAAAAATATGTCAGAGTTACCAGGGGAGAATATAATAATAGTGAACAACTCTATACTAGAAACATTTTACGGGGGTGGAATGGGGAATGGGATCAAAAACAGTGGGGGGAGGAAAGTGCACTGGACTGTGGTGGTGGTACATGGGTGATTTGGTGATGGGAAGCCCACGGGATTACAACTGAGATGGAAAAAGGCACAAAATGATGTAAAAATAAACATATTATTTTTTAAAAATGTCAGAGTTAAAATTCTGAAAACTCCATTGAATTCAAGACAAGAATAAAAAGACAAGAATAATGGGAGATTAGAATAAATAAGAGGAGTTTATTGGATGACAAACAGCAAAACTACAGTTCCTGGGGAATAAATAACTAGGATTGAAAGCAAAAAAACATAGAGACAGAAGATCATGTTCTGGAACAAGAAAAACAAAACATGGAAACCCTTAGAGAAGTCCCAATCCAACAAAATTTCAAACTATACTTAAGATCTTTAAGGTAATTTTTATAACGAAACTGCTGAATTGAGAAGAAAAAGTAGATGTGGAAAACAAAGATGATAAAGATCAATAAAATATTAAATCTTCATAATTAGAATTATTAGATTTAAAAAAGATATAACTGACTTAAAGATACAATAGAGAATCTCAACAAATTAAACACACGAAGAATGAGTGAATTTGACGCACAATTTTAGAATACATAACAAGTAATATGTAAAACTGTACAAGTAACATTTTAATTGACTTATATCAATCCAATAACAAGGATAATTTTTGTGGGAAGTGGCAGAAAATATTTCAAGTATTAAAAGAAAAATATTTTCATAATAGACTACTTGATCCTGCAAGAGTATCATTCAAGGCAGAAAGATGAGGATGGCCTTCACTGAAAAGTATATGCTAGATGAGTATCAACAAAAAGCTGGAGATGAAAAAAGTAAAAAGCTCAATATGAAACTTTGACAATAATAGCAACACAAATATACAGAGGTAACAGACACCAAAATTACAGAAATGGAGGAGGAGACCAATAACATGTAGCCCACATAACAAATTTTAGATCAAATAATTCAATTTGTCTCAAAAATAGTTCATATACTAATCTCAGTAGAACCTTGCAACAAAATCTATATAGAAGACAGTGAGATGGAACTTAACACATAAAGTCTAGATGTCAATAAATAAGTACAAAAATTTTAAAAAGGTAGTATTTATTAAGTCATCTTAATTATAAAGGCTTGAGTTCACCAGCTAAAAAGGAACAGAATGCTGAATGGATTTCAGAAAAAAAGTACAATTTCATATATATATATACACACACATATATATTTCACTGTGTTCCATACACTGGAAAAAAAAAGATACATGTATAATGGAATATATATTGTATACTGTTTTAGTCTGTTTGCACTGCTATAACAAAATGCTACACACTGTAGAGCTTACAAACAGGAATTCATTTCTCTCAATCCTGGAGGTTGGGGAGTTCAAGATCATTTCATCAGCCTAGTTGCCTTCTGGTTTATAGTAGGAGTGTCTCATTATCTTCATGTGGTGGAAGTGGTTAGTAATTAATGGGATCTCTTTTGTGAGAGCACTAATCCCGTTGGTGAAGACTCCACCCATGACCTCCCAATAAGTCCACCTCCTAAAAACATTACACAAAACATTAGGGCTCCAAGATATGATTTTTTTGGGGAGGGGTAGATACAAACATTAAGACCAAAGCAATTTTTTAAATTTTCTACAGGACATCCCTGGTGGTGCAGGTGTTAAGTTTAGGCACTATCAAGCTATTACCCTCCCCCACTGCAGGAGTTGGATATCTGGCCAGGGAGCTAAACCAATGGTGCCACAGATCTTTCCTGCATCCCCCTCTGCTCCCCTTAGCAGGGTATTTTAGGCTATCTGCCTGTTCTGCTCCCTACTCTGTCTCTGGTGAATCCTCTCGCCACCCCTGCCCCTCTGGCTGTACCCCAGTTCTGAATGCATAAATAAATAAATCTTTGAAACACACACACACTAGAATTTTGGAACTACTTTCTTAGCTGTTTTACCTTGTGTTCTGCGAACATGCAGGCCAGGTGGGTTCCTCTTCAGTTTAGGAAACTTGAGAGGACCTTGGTGCCCTCTGTGGCATCCCCGTAGGTCAAGGGGAAACTAGTCAGCAGGGAAACAGCAACAAAGTGGGCCCCACCTGCGAATCCCTTCTTTAAGCTATTTCCTCTCTTGGCTGTTCTCTGATGCTCTTCACAGCTCTCCCCAAGGTCTCTGCCCCACCATCTTCTGCTGCTGCCCTTAAATTCTCCCTCTCCCTGCTCAGGGAAGCCGACTCGCACATGCGCATAGCACACTCCAGGCACACGGGTAAGACCACAGGTGCCGATCATTGATGCTGATGGCAGAAGGACAGAAAAAAAATAAATAACTTCGATTTACCCTACACTTGGAAGTGACAAGTGTGTCTACTTGCAGTGTATCTTTTCTTCAAAGGATTCAAATCTAAATTGATCAAATGTGTTTTAATATTTATTTATTTATTTATGCATACAAGGTTGGAGTGGAGTATAGGCCAGAGGTGTTGGGGATAAGAGGATTCATCAAAAACTGAATGAGAAGCAGAACACGTGTATCTGCTGAGGGAAGCAGCAGGTGAGACAGGAAAGGTCTGCTGTGTCATGTGAGTCAGTTCCTGACCAGGAATCAAGCTCATGCTGCAGTGACTGCCCATAGCTTGATAGTGCTGAGACTTAGCACCTTAAACCACTAGGAGGTCCAAATTGATTAAATTTTAAAATCATTTCACATTAAAGTGATACAGGAAATGGTAAAATTACTTTATGGAGGATGTCCAGCCTTCTTTGAAGCTGTGTTATTTTCATGGGTTGTGAGGATACCAGATGATATTCTATGCCATCAGAAATGGAGAAGAGATGTGTTAAAAATTAACTCATAGTCAATTGCTAGTAGATTTGAAATCAAAATCAAGCAAGAAAAATAGGAGTCAACTAAATTAATTAAAATGAATGTTAAAAAAATTTGTTTGAGATGTCTGAGACAGTTATTTTGACAAGATTCATAGCCATCAAAAATATAAATATTTAGCCAGCTTGGGATCTATCTTCCTAACTATATTATATATTGCCATGTGAAAGGAAGTTGAGAGAAAATATCAACATGTGATATAGTCTTAGAACATTTCAGTTTTCTAAACTCACATTATGCTCATAAGTACTTGCACGCAATATTTCCCAATGTGGAATAGTATACATAATAAAAATTGCTATTTAGAATCAATTCTAAAAAAAATGTCAATTGACATTTTTTTCCATATTGCTTTTGTGACTTTGTTTTTCTCCTTTCAGGTCCTTACCTTGATTAGTGAATAGTCATATTTATAAAAATGTGGGAAAGTTAAAACATATTTATCAAAAGAAAATCAGCATTGTTACTTCTGATGAGTAGTAGAGTACATGCATTAATCTGCAAGCTGGAATCATGAAGAAAAAAAATCACAGTGGTGAAGATAGTTTGTGAGTTAGGAAGACTTAGATTTGGACCCTATCTTCCCTGCTTACAAGCTGTAAAAATATGAAATAAATCAGATACTTTTGCTTCCCATTGACAGCTTTTGTGGCTGCCTCCTGCAGCTTTGTTTTCCTCGTAGGTTTCATTACTCACACATGATATGATGTTATGGTAAGAAAGCACTTAGGAATATAAGCACGGGGCATGTTCACCTCTAAGTATGGACACCCAAGCCAAGAGATCTCAGACATCATAGGAGATCACTGAGGTCCTGGGGGTTGGGGATCTATTGCTATCTGGCTGCCTGCTTGCCCTCAGGTCTGCCTGTGTGTCCGGTCCCCTGCTTCAGCTTAAAGGCTTGTAAAACCTATTGAGGGCTCCAAGATTCTTTTCTGTTTTCTTGAGTGAGCCAGCCTGGGATGGATGCATTTGCGCAAATTTTATGAACTTCAGAAACATGCTTCTTCATCTTTCAAGTGAGGGTTCTAATATTTTATATTGTAGAACTGTAGAGCCCTTGGCATTGTTTTCTTTTTTAATATAACTTATTTACTTATATTTATTTTACATCATTGTTCACTTTTGTACAATTTTTGCTTTCCCCCCTTATGTGTAGTCCCCATAAAATTCCCATCACCATTTCACCCCTGCACCATCGCAATAACCTCAGGGTTCATTCCTTCCCTGTTCTGTTCCCTCTCCCTCCCCCACAAAATGTCCTGATTTATAATTGCATGCCAACTTTTTTTGTTATTATTTTTTCTCCTGATATCTTAATTAGTTCACCCATATTATTTCTATACATGAAACCATCCAATATTTTTGTTTCTTCTGACTTATTTCACTAAGCATAATCCTCCCAGCTCTCTCCATGTTGCTGTAAATGGTATGAGTTTATCTATTCTGATTGCTGAATATTACTCCATGTGTTTATGTACCATATTTTTTGGATACAATACTCTATTTTTTTGACAATTGGATTGTTTCCATATCTTACCTATTATACACAATAAACATTGGGGTGCAGATATCCTTTTGAATAAACATAGGGGTACAGGTATCCTTTTTGTGTCCTTTGGGTAGATTCCAAGCAGTAGAGTTGCTGGGTCATATGGTAGCACCATTTTTAGTAGTCTGAGGAATCGCTACACAGCTTTCTCTAATGGTTGGACCAGTTTGCATTCCACCAGCAATGTAGGAGAGTTTCCTTTTCTCTACATCTTCACCAATATTGTTGTTAGTTTTATTTGTTTGTTTGTTTGTTT
>NW_004567104.1:7175893-7187240 GCF_000260355.1 Condylura cristata | reverse complement strand
AATAATAATTATGACTTTTTAGTATAATTTGAAGTATGGGAGTGTTATAGCTCCAATCTCATTCTTTTAGTCAGGAGAGCTTTGACTATTTGAGGTATTTTTGCAGCTTCATTTGAATTACATCAATATTTGTTCTATTTTTTGTAGACTATCATTGAGAATTTTACCAGGATTATGTTGAATCTGTGAATTGTTTTCAGCAAGATGGCTATATTAATGTTATTTCTTTCAATCCATGAGCAGAGGATGTCTTTCCATTTTTTTAAACAATGCTTTATATTTTCCTTTATATAGATCATTCAGCTCCTTAGTTAAGTTTATTCCTAACTATTTTTTTCTTTCAATTGTAAATGGGACAGTTTTCTTAATTTCTTTGTCTTCCAATTTATTTTTGCATATAGGAAGGCTACTGAATTTTGTGTGTTGATTTTGTATCCTATTACTTTACTAAACTGGCTTATTATTTTAATTAGCTTTTCTGTGGAGTTTTTAGAGTTCTATGTACATTATTATATTATCTATAAATAGTGAAAGTGTTACTACTTTCCCTATTTGAATTCTTTGTATGCCTTTCTATTGTCTTATTGTTCTGACTAGAGCTTCCAATATTATATTGAAAGCTGTAATAAGAGTGGACATTCTTGTATTGTTCCTGATCTTAAAGGAAAAACTTTCAACTTTTCTCCATTGATAATACTATTAGCTATGGGTTTGTCCTGTATGACTCTTACCACATTAAGTTTCCTTTTATAACAAGCATTTCAAGTGCCTCCATCATAAATGGATGTTGAACTTTGTCAACTATTTCCTTCAGTTCTATTGATATGATCACATGGCTTTTATTTTCCTTTTTTTTTTTTTTGATGTGTTGGATTACATTAATTGATTTTCAGATGTTGAACATCCTCTGGAATAAATCTCATTTGGTCATGCTATATTATCCTTTTGAAACAAGGCAAGGATTTCACTAGGATTTTTGCATAGATGTTTGTTATGGAGATTGGCCTGTGTTTTTCTTTTTTTGCATTGTCTTTTTGGTTTGGGTAATATTGGATTCATAAAAACATATATGGTAATATTCCTACCTTCTCAATTTTTTGAAAGATTTTGTGTAGGATAAGCACTAGTTCATTTCTTAACATTTGATAGAATTCATTTTTGAAGCCATGTAGACTGAAGCTTTTGTTTTTGGGGAGAGTTTGGCTGCTTTTTCAGTTTCTCTGGTTGTAATTGATCTGTTTATGTATTATAGTTCTTCTTTATCTAGCTTTGGATGATTATATCATTCTAAGAATTTGTCCATCTCTTCTAGATTTTTTAACTTGTTTGCATATAAATTTTCATAGTAATCTCTAATGCTCTGATTATTCAGATTTCTGCTGAGTCTGCTGTAATTTCTTCTACTTCATTTATGGTCCTATATATTTCTGTTTTATCTTTCTTTCTTTCTTTTTTTTTCCTTTGTGAGCCTGACTAGAGGTTTGTCTACTTTATTTTTTCAAAGAACTGACTTTTGGTTTTGTTACTCTTTTGGATTTTTTTTTTTTACTTCTGCTTTGATTTTTATTATTTCCTTTCTCCTACTGTGTTTTTTGGGGGGGCTTGTTTTTCTTTTTCTAGTGCTTTGTGATAGGTGTGGTAGGATGAGTTTTTGTTTGTTTGTTTGTTTTGTTTTGTTTTTTAGTTCTTTCTTGTTTCTTGATGTGAGCCTGTACAACCATATACTTTTCTCTTTATTTCTGCTTTTTTTGTGTGACCCATATATTCTGACTCATGCTCAGGTGTCCATAGTCAGACAAATATGCCCCACACCCATGCATCCTCTACATTACCAAAATTTCATTTACCCTACAGTATTTTGTGAAGATTCAAAATGATAAGGACTATGAGGCCCTGACTACATAGTCAATTTTTGGCCACCATGGAGGTTCCTGGTTTCTTAAGAATTAGCACTCATGATCTCTAATGACACTACTTTTCAATCTTTGTGAACAAATTTCTTCCTTTCTAAATTGAAAAACAAAACTTTCTTATTTATTTGATGTGTTCATTTAAAGGATGTAAAGGGACTCTGGCAATTGCAATATCACTTGAGTGATTACTAATTTTGTGTATGTGGTTAGAGTAATAGAGTCAGGGAAACATGACATTTTAAAATAGATTTGCTTTTGAAAAAAAATAGGTGAGAACATTATTGAGAAGAAAAAAGATCTAATTGGTTGGAAAACAGGATAATACAAGCAAGGTGAGATACATGATTCTAATATACTCAGAACTAAAAATCATGACAGTCATAAAGAAATGGGGAGAATATTAAACTTCAGGAAATTATTGCTTAAGACTTTTAAGCAGTAAAACTCAGCCTGGTTAATTTCTGACCTACTCCAGCACACACACATACAAACATACATACTCTCTCTCTCAATTCCATGTGACTAAACAGCTTTGTTCCTGCCATTTTCAGTATGCTACTACTTCCCAGAACCTGGGGAGGCTTTGTGGAACATGAGTCTCTGGTTCTCAAGTGTCCCTCCTTGCACAACGTTGATTTTTGAAGAGGTGTTCCAGAAGCGAAGTGTGTACTGTGTCATTTCCCAGATTTTCAGGCAACCAAGTGGTTTGAGTCAGAACTTGCCAAGTTCACATTTATTTTGCTTTAAATGACAGTTAATGTCTAAAATTGAAAAGAACACAAGTGATTATTAACAATCAGATAACAGAACCTAACAATTGAGAAGTAGTTCCCTTTTACGTGTAGCAAATGACAGTGGTTTGCAATTATGCAGCTTCTTAACATTATGAGAATTGCTTTTCTGAATGATGGAACTCTGTGCCTGAGTGTTGGATCTTCTTTGATGATGAAAAGGCAAATGAGGCATTTTGATATGTTGCTGGAAAGTTAATTTTCTCTAGCTGTACCATAAAGTTTGTTCAAACCCTTGACTTCAATGCCACAATAACTTGGCAAGAAGCTACTATGGCTCACAAATGGATGCTTACAGAGGCATTTAAATTATCCAGACTTAGTTGCAGCCTGGAGAAAATGAAGGGGCACATGGTTACTGTAAATGTGGACCTTTCCATTGAATGGTGATATATAAGACTGATGACTAATAAACATACCCTACATGGGAAACATTTGAGTGATGACATCTATTTTCTTTCACCCTCTTAACTAGCCACAATGACTGGGATTTTACTTAAGGAAGAATATATGGGAAACAGACTAAGCCTCAGGCAGATCATTCTGGCAGCTGTAGAAAGAGAAGGCTATACTTTCCCATGTATGTTATCTGCATTTTTCTATCGTTTAACATCTGTCAGGGAAATCAGCTTGGCCCCTGCATTCTGAACATTGATTGCCCAAGTCTGGTGAACAATTGTGACTTTCTCTCTTAAATAGAAAAGAGATAGGTTATTAAGCTGTGACCTTGAGGACCCTGCTGCCAGCTTTATCTGCATCGCTTCACTTTTTGGACAAATGTATTCACAAAGGTTCCATATAATCTTGGGCAGTATTCATATCTAAGCCATCTTTTCCCCATGTGTTCCCAAATAGAAAGACAGTTACATTTCCTTGATCACCCTTGAAGATTAATGAGAATAAAATGGCAAGATGATTTATACCTCAAAACAAGGAGGTTTTTATATATATATACATATATCTTATCTCTATGATTTATTTTATCTAGTTGTCTAATTTTTGCCCTCAGATACTTGTTTCTAGGTGTGCCATTAATCTGCCCTGACATAGAGTATCATATCACTGAGCATATTCCTACTCCTTTATCTATTTTGTTTTTCCTAGGTTGTTGAGATTTTTATTTTATTGATGTCCCTTTAAAATAATACTCCCTGGGGGGAGGGACCTCCACGGTGACAAGAGACTAAGTCTCAGAACTACCACTGCAATGGCCTGATTTCGATCCCAATCAGGTAGCTAATGCACATACAGCTCAGCAGACCTCTCCTGTCTCAGCTGATGCTTCTCTTAGCAGTGTTAAGTAAATCAATATATCAGCCTGGTCTGGTCCCTACTCTTTCTCTGGTGAAACCTCTCACCCCTGTACCTCTGGTCTACACACTAGTTCTGTGCAAAAATAAATAAAAATCTTTAAAAAATTCTCCCTGATATAAAAAATAAATAATTAAGGAGACCTCCCTGGTGGCTTTACAGGTTAAAGTTCAGCCCTATAAAGTTATCTTAGCCATTGCAGCATGAGTTCGATCTCTGGCCAGGGAGGTCAAACAGAGAGCACACCAGACTTCTCTCTCACCTTCTGCTCCCCTCAGCATTGTATTGCATTAGATCTTCCTGCCCTGCTCCCAACTCTGTCTCTGGTGAAACCTCTCACCTCCTGCACCTCTGGCCTGTATCCTTATATGCATAAATAAAATAAAATCTTTAAAAAAATAAAAGAAATTAAAATTTGCTTATGGCATACAACATAATGATTTGATAAATGTTTATTGTAAAATCATTATCACAGTAAGTTTAGTTAACTTTCATTAGCTCATGAAGTTAGAAATTTGTTTTTCCTGGTAACAAGAAATTTTAAGATCTACTTTTCTTGAAACTTTCAAATAAACAAGAGAGTATTGTTTACCATAGTTATCAGGTTGTGCGTATTATTTTATAGCTGGAAGTTTTCACTTTCTGACCACCATTAGTCAATTTGTGTACACCTCCCTCTTCTGGCAAATACTAATCTGTACCTATGAATTCATTTTTTGTTTTTTTTAGATTCTACCTATAAATTAGAACATATACTATTCATTTTTATCTAAATATTTTATTATACTTAGCATAATACCCTCTAAAACCATCCTTGTAGTTATAAATGGCATAATTCCTTCTTTAAAGACTGAGTAATGTTCGAACATATATAATCATCTATAATTTACTTAATTATAACATATACCTATATAACATTGTAAATCACATATGTGTATGTGTGTGTGTATATATAGCACAATTTATTTATCTTTTCATTTATTGATGGACAATTAAGAGGTTCCTGTGTCTTCATTATAGGAAATCATACTGTTATGATCATGGAGGTGCAGATATCACTTGGACATACTGTTTCATTCCCTTCAGGTATGTTCTGAGAAATAGAATTGCTGTATCATATGGACAGTACAATACTCTTTGTTGAAGACAGTTTAACCAACACTATATACTGAGGAAGCTATCCTTTACCAAGTGTATGCTCATGGCTCCTTTGTCAGGAATTAATTGAGCATATATGCTTGGGATTATTCCTGGGCTCTCTATATGTTCCACTCATGTATGTCTGCTTTTCTTAAGATTTATTTTATTTATTTATGCATACAAGAACTGGGGAGAGAGGGTTCATCAAAAGCAGAGTGGAAAGAGGAGTCCAATCTACTGAAATACACTGCTGAGGGGAGCAGCCAGTGAGACAGGAAAGGTCCCTGACTAGGGATCAAACGCAGGTCACAGTGGCTAGTGACAACACCATACTGAAACTTTAACTCTCTGTACTATCAGGGAGGCCTCTATGTCTTTGTTTTTATGACAATACCATGATGTTTGGATTAGAATAGTTTTGCAATATAACTTGAAATCAGAAAGTATGATGTCTCCAGCTATGCTCTTCTTCCTTAAGAATTTTAGGCTTGTTCTGTTTTTGAGAAGAATGATATTGAAATTTACATAAATATCACATTGAATCTGTGGATTCATTATTAGTGTGTAGAAAATACATTTTTTTGCATGTTTATTTTATATATACTAAAACATTACTCAATGTATTTGCTGTAATGAGATTTTTTTTTTTGGTGGAAATGTCTTTATAAGTATTAAGCAACTTGTTTTATTTCTATTTTCTTTTACTTTTGTACCTAAACTTGATTAATTTGTACACAAATAAAATTACTCCAGTTTTTGTCTTGCCTTTCTACCACTAGAATCAGTTTTATTAGAATGCCATTAAATTATTTCCTTTAGAACATATTTCTTCAGAAAGATATGATCATTCTAGGATGTTACTATAATTCTATTATTAATAAAGGAGAAAATTTTTTCTTTTCTCAGATATGTAGTTTTATATCCAGGTGAACATAAGCTTTGCCTTGATGTCTAGAGCATCACAAATTCTATGGACTCTCTTATTTCATTTTCATTGTACGACACTCAAGCTGTTCCAAAGGTTGAGCCTTGTGAGAATTGAATGGAAGTAGATGGTGAGGTCAACATGACCGAGAATGACTGCAAGTCAGCGTGACCATTTTCAGGACTAAATACTAATCGAGTGGTCAACTCAAAGACAAATGGTGATCTCTTGGTTCTTTCTTTTGTCATATTTGTTGCTAAGACAAAGGTGCATTTTGTATATTTAGAGTCAGGATCATAAGTCTAAAATGATATATAAACAAATGGTAAAGTTATTTAAAAACTCTGTGCTCTCTATATCAGCCACTCCAATTACATAAACATTAAAACACTATCTAGACATACTTCATTGTGAGCCTTAGGAAGGTATGCTCTATTGGCAACCAAACTCCTAAACATCACTACACAGGAACTACGAAAGAATCAAGATTGATGAAAACACAAAGGTAAGATTTGTTCTAGATGATTTATTTTGCTGAAATTTCTTCCAAGACCCCACCACCCTGAACACACACACATGCACACTCACACCTTAAATAAATAATGAGATTTGGAAGTCTTTTAACCTTTTTTTTTTTTTTTTTTCTTATAGACATCATTCTAAAGGAAAATAGAGACCAGTGTATTCTGGAAGTTTACACAATTTCCAAAAAAGGAGTCACTTTGGTGCAGTTTCAACCTTCACTACAGCAGGTTTCTTTATGGTGAGCATGACAAAGGACAGGCTGTGCTCCGAAAATGCCAGCCATCTCTGCCTTAGAAAACCTTCTATCACTCTTCTTGATTTGACATGAAATATTAAACACCAGTTACCAGCAAAAAGTTATTGAACACAGATGTCCACTATCACTTTCAAATTGCTAAAGTCAATTTAGGTTTATATATTTTCTTTACTTAAGCATTCTCATGCGACACAAATGCTCTGTGACAGTAATGATTTCACAATATACCTTTTCAATTAAGAAAACACATCATATATGTGCTTTCATTTTTAAAACATCTATTTTTTCATTCAAAAGCTCTGTGTTCCTCCCAAAAAATGGGACCTTGGATTGAAAAATAAATAAAAAGAAAGAGCTCCACCTACTGATTCATTTCAAAATTTTTTTCCAGTCTCATTTTGAATTGAAAGTTCTCTTTGGCACAACGGGGAACTTGTGAACATGTAGCTCAAAATATTTGCTTAAAAAAAAAAAAAAGGATACAGGAATTGCTGCCACGTAAAGGAATAGATTAGAATGGAGCTCTGTCTCTGTAACTAAAAAAAAAAAAAAAAAAAAACAAACACTCTTTCTTGTGCCCCTCAGAAGCCATAATTAATAAGTCTGCTTCATGGTTAGTGTTCCCCAGGGATATGGGTTAACTGTGGACATTACCTTTTGCTGGATTTAACAGGATCCTGATGGGTCACACAGCTTGCTCCTTTACAATAATCGTATTCATGTCACTGGCTGCCTCTTCCTTATGAAGGAGCTGGTGAGCCCTCTTTGAGAGGATTTACAGGCCCATTTCTCCCACCATGAAACTGGAATTGTTCAATGCCTACCATATTACTTTTCTGCCCCCACCACTAATCAGACTCAAGTAATTTCACAGGGTAAGAGAAGAAAAACATCCACTGGGAACTTGGGGGTAATTTCAGCAGGCCAAGAGTAATTACTTGAAGAGGGGCTGCCAGCGCCAGCTCCTGTGGGGGTGCACGTTGAGAATGGCAGCTGGAATGGTGGTATTCTGTGAGCCTCCAGCTCTCATCCTTCTCCTTCTGATGCGGGGAAATGTTAGCATCATTTGTAATTCCCAGCTAGGAGCTTTTTTTGGAGAAGGGTGTGCTTCCAAGTGTCACCCTTTGTGTGCAAATCCAGGAAACTTCCTTAGGCTACAGATAGATGTAACTTATTGGGCAATAGCCTGGATGATTTAAAGTGGATCCTTCCTCCCCACTGCTCCTGGCTTGAACAAAGCTTCCTGTATTACACAACTTTTTCTTAATAAAAACAAACATCTTGGGTCCTCCCTGGTGGTGCAGCAGGTTAAAGCACTGCACTAAGAAGCTAAAGCTGCTTCTGCATGAGTTCGATTCCCACTTGCCCCGGAGGTGACCACATGGCGTGGCAGACCTCTCCTGATGCGCCCGCTGCTCCCCTCAGTAGTGTACTTTGTCTATCTGCCTGTTCTGCTCCCCACTCTGTCCCTGGTGAATCATCTCACCCTCTGCATCTCTGGCCTGTACCCCAGTTCTGTATGAATAAATAAAAAAATCTTAAAAAAAAAAAAACCAAAAAACAAACATCTAGCTACATCTCATATATTTGAGCAGTTACTATAGAAATGATTGCCAATAGGTAAAAAAGATGATTTCTGGAAATACACAATAGAACAATTTAGATTAAATTCTCATAACTTTGAATCTGTCTGCTCAATCATGCATTCCTATGGACATGATTAACTAACCATAAGACCTAAGAATTTCAAGTCTGAATAGAAAATGTCTGTCCTTCCCCCAGATGAATCACACATCACCTATCACTGCAGAGTTGCCAAACTCTATGGTTTTCTTGTTAAACATAAATTCAATAGCTGACCATAGTCAGGGACAGAAATTTCTTATAAATCAAATAAATACATACATTAGAGGGAGATGGAGAGGACCCACTGCCACATTTCAGTCAATCAAAAATATATGTAATGAATGTCTACAGTGTTCAAAGTGTCGTGTGTGGTGCTGTGGGGGTATTTAATGAATATAACTTGCCCTAACTCTCAAGCACAAAACCATCTACCTGATGTCACTGCTATGAAGAAACAGATATGTAATTATCTAGCCAGCACCTCTCATATCATTAGCAATTGATAAATGACCATGGTTATAATTAGTAGCAAAGTAATATATACACTTCAGATAAAATATAGGACAAAAATGGAAGAGAGGTTACATGATATGTAGGTTATAAAATAGTTCTTAGATCAGAAGCAAAGGGAATTTCTGGAATCTGAGTAGTTGAGTTTCATACTGGTGATTTTAGACCTAATGATAATTTCAGGAACCATGCTGAACTTTTGAAAATTTCATCTCTTTTTAACTTTCACAATCAAATGATATATATGTTATCACCTCCAATTTGTAGATGATAAAATGAAATTCTGAGGATTAAGTAATATACTTTGTATCACAAAGTCTTCCCATGATGCTCAGGATTTTTACATTTAAGCAAATTGTCTCTGTCATAAAATTATAGAATATTATTGCTGGGATAAAATGCAGAACCACTTTTTTTCCTAATTATTCTCTTGACAACTTCTGAGGAAAACATATGCACAAGTTCACATACCAAATGTGGCAAAACTAAAATGAAAATACAAGATTCTGGATCTAAGATGCAGCCATTTTCAATATTTTTCCAAGTACACTTTAAAATGTGTTTCAAATCTGTAGTATTTTTTTTTAAACTACAAAGGTAAAAAAGATTAATCAAAGAGAAGTTTTGCACTTCAAGCTAATTTTACATCAGCCTATGTTTCTGCTGGTAAATATTTAATGATTCCATTACTGAGAAATCATTCTTCACCGCACATTTCCCCCACATATACACATTTTCACACATACACACATATACACTTGCGCACACACACATACGTACATACAAACACAGCATAGTTTTTTCTTATTTAAAAGATAAAATACAGACTAAATTTACATCATAGTATATGGGGCTTTCTATTTAAGTCCAGGTTGAGCTGAACCATCTTTCTCCAAACTCACTTTTTATCGGGATTTGAAACTAATCTGTTTCCTATGAATTACATAATTTTGGATGATATGGCAAATATCTAATAATAGGTCTTTAGATCTGAATGTCAATGTTCCTACAAAAGATATATATTGGGGCCCTATGACCAATATTATAACAATAATGACCAATGTTATAACAATAGAAGGTGAATCTTTTGGAGCTGATTAGGTAGAATACTCATGAATGGGATACAGACTTTGGTAAACACACACACACACACACACACACAATCTTCAGTTCATTCTAGAGAACCTTTCCATCATGTGAGGACACAGAAAGAGTTTATTGGATAGGAACAAGAGAAACTGTCCAGAAAGTGGCCTAGAAGATGTCTTAATTTTGACTATCCAGGTTTTAAAGTGGTGAGAATTAAATTAGCATTATAAGCTATCCAGTTTATGGTACTTTGTTATAGCTATTGGGATGAATGTTAACAGTGGATACTAATTGATTATGAGGTACTTTCTTCTTTATTTCACTGATCCCAATATCAGAGTACCCATCAATGAAGCTGGCAAGAGAGATGAAAGCAATGTTAAGAGAGATGAAATGAATGGTATCATTGGTAACAGGTTCTTCTTGGTCTGATATGATAAGGCTACACTGTATTCCTCTTTGATTGTCTTTTTTATCAATTATAAAATTGGCCCAAACACGAAATAAAAAAGAAACATATAATGTAACCGGGCAGTAGTCAGGCTTTATTAACAAGGGAACTATTATGAAAGCAACTGATAACAGTAAATTTTCTTTGTCCTATCTTTCAGCTTACTAATTCTATCATATGTCCACTTTTTTTCAGAGTATGATTATTTATCAGAATGCAAACAGCTATGTAATTATTATCAGAACCATGAGATAAAATATGTCAGTATCCAGGATGTTCTTTTGTGGCTCCTCTTAGTTACTTCTCTCTCTCTCAAAACTGTCAATATTTTGAATTTTAGGATAATTATTTTCTTTCTAAAAATAAGATACAAACTTACATTGTTAAATGCTACCTTTTCCTATTATAAAGTTTTATACAAAATAAAATTCTATATAAATAAAATACATGTCTATCTCTATAGATCTATAAATATGTAGATATACACAGTCACACATATACACATACTGTTTTACTCAATTTTTTTAAAAAGATTTATTATTTATGGATACAGAACTAGGTAAAGGCCAGAGGTGCAGGGATGGTGAGAGGATTCACCACATACAGAGCGGGGAGAAGAACAGGCAGATAGATGAAGTACACTGCTGAGGGGAGCAATGGGCGGGCCAGGAGAGATCTGCCACGCCATGTGGACCACCTCCGGACGCCACGTGGATCACCTCCGGGGCAGGTGGGGATCAAACTCATGCGGAAGTGGCTTTAGCTTCTTAGTGCTGTGCTTTAACCCGCTGCGCCACCAGGGAGGGCCCT
>NW_004567104.1:7156427-7175793 GCF_000260355.1 Condylura cristata | reverse complement strand
AATGCATTTTTGTTGTTCAAGTCATAGTTTGTAGTACCTTGCTATTGCTACCATAGGTCATAGATACAGTCCCCATTAAAGAAAAAAAAAAAAAACTAGAGTAAACAGGATTTAAATTTTTGCACCATGTTCAAAGAAACATATTTTTTTTTTAATTTTTTTTTTTTAAAGATTTATTCACTCATAGGAGTGTAAGGGATCAGGAAATATGTGTGTGTGTGCATACACACAGACATAGTGATTTTAATAAAGTAAAAATGAGCATCAACTAACAACGATAAACCGGGGGAAGAGAGGGGAAAAGGATCAAAACTGGGGTGAGCATAGCACTCTGGACTATGGTGATGGCACAGGAGGGAAGTGGTGATGGGAAGTCCTTGGGATTTACAACTGAGATGAAAAATGTTCAAAATGAAGGATGATAGAAACTATATATATATACAAATAATAAAAAATATTTATTTTATCTGTGCGTACAAGAACTGGGGTCTTAGGTCAGAGATACAGGGGATGAGAGAATTCATCAGAAACAGAGTGGGGGAGTGGGGAGAAAAACAGACTGATCTACTGAAGTATACTACCCAGGGAAGCAGGGTCAAAACAAGAGAAGTCTGCTGCACCCTGTGGGTTTACTCCCTGGCTCTGGATGAACTTATCCTGCAGGGGCTGGAGATAGCTTGGCAGTGCTGAGATTTGATCTCTTGCACCACCAGGGAGGTCCTGTGTTACTCAATTTGTATAGAATACATAGCCAGATACATCTATTTCTCTATCTACATCTTTACATATGTATATGTATCTATTCTATCTATATAATTTATCTTTTTAAATTCAATATTAAATTCATTCTTTCACATAAATACTGCAACTTATTTAGCCTTTTTCCTGTTGAAGAACATTGGAATTCTATCAGCTTTTAATCTTTTCTTTATTGTAGCAACATTACATTAAAACGTTATCTGAATTTCAAATGTGCATCGTTGAAACTCTGTATGTTTATATGACACATTAAATTCAACACTAAAATTATAACTTTAACCATTCCCATGCATTGTCTATTTTGTCCCAACTTGAACACATCTTTACCCCCTTCTTATCTGAGTATGGTAAATAATACTACCATAAACATATCTGTCTATATCTCTTGTTATACACACTCTTCATTTTCATGAGTATATATATTACAAAGTAGAATTACAGAATCATAACTATGTTCAGCTTCAGTAGACATATTGCTCCAAAATAGCCATAGCTATATGTCATCTAGTATTACTGTGACAATTCCCATCATCCCCTAATATTGATCATCAGTATTTTAAAATTCAGCCATTATTTAAGTGACTAATTTGCATTGTATTGATAATGAATGAAGCAAGATATGTGTTCACATATTCTGTATGTTTACTGGTTATTTGCCAATTAATGTGTGTGTGTGTGTGTGTGTGTGTGTGTGTGGTGCCTTTTCATTTCTCTTATTCTTTCTCCTCCTTTATTTTCTGATTCTCATTCCTATACAGTTTTCAAATAATATGAGAACTATCCCTTTACTAGTTATATGTGTATAAAGCATTTTTCCATCTGGTAGTTTGTTCTGAACTCTCTCAATGGTACAATTTGATTAATATACATGATTTCATTTTAATATTTAACATCATTTATCTATATTTTGCTTTGGCTTAGTGTTTTTCTTGGATAAGTAAAAAAGTTACTTATCTTTAAACAATGAATATAGCCCCTGATATTATCCTCTAGGTATTTTATATTTTTACTTTTTATACTTAGCTCTAAAGTATATAGGAAATTGAAGTTTATGCATCATGAGAATAATAAAGTTTCTTTTGCTGTTTTCTATGTGCTTCTAATATTATTTGGTTAAGAAAAATATTTTTTCCCAATGTTAAAATACCACATGTCAGTATATGCATTGATATATTGATAAGATATTGCTTCTTTTCATTTGTCTTATTTATATTTTTATAAACCAATACCATGCTCTTTCAAGTATGATAGCTTCATATTTTCTGATACACAGTAGAACAATTATTAAGTTAATAATTAATTGTTATGTGGAGAAGTAATGAATCTTCAGAAAATATATAGAAAGATCATCAGAGGAAGAAAGAAAATTAGGAGTTTTGATAATATTCAGGGCTCAGTCATTGGAACACTTACTACCTTGGTCATATCATCTAGTCTAATGGTTTGCAATACTATCAAAACTATGTACCATTTTGGAATTTTCCTAGAAATCATAAACTCAACTTTTAAAGAAATTACATGACATCTCTACTTAAAACTCTACCAAGCATCTCAAAATGAGCATGTCCAACACTGACCTCCTACTACTGACTTTTCCCCAATAAACTTGTAGTTCTTCATGTATTCATTCCCATTTCAGTTAAGTGTTATTCAATTATCCTATAATTTTTGGCTATTTTTTATCTTCTTTTCTCACTCTCAACATGAATTATATCAGCAAATTCTCCCTTTTTTTGCATGAAATTATATTTAAAATTACATCCTCTTTTTATTGTTAATATTCTTGACTTAAAACATCATCTTTTTACTTGGATTATTGCTATAGCACCTAAGTTATCTTTCTGTTTCCCTACTTCTCCACGATTTATGCTCCTCCCAGAAAGCACAATTATTTTCCTGTTATTCTTCTTTCAAAAACAGTTCAATGAATTTCCATATCACTCAGAGTAAAATCCAACATACTTTGTTGAACAGCTATCTAATTTTGCTTTTCTGATATCTGACTGACTTAATCTTTTAATATTCCTCTCATTCACTTTATTCCAGTTATCTTGACCTCAAACAAAACAGGCATGCACTCTGTTTGATCTTTCACTTTGGTTGTCTCCTTTCATACAACCACATATTTCAATTTATCATATTTCATTTATTTTTCTTCTAAAGTTATCTTTACATTGAGACTGTCTTTGGACCTATAATCTAGTAAATTACAGTTTGACATCATTTTACATCACCTTTCAAAGCTTTATTATTTACTTGGTGCTAATTACTGTCTCAAATACTTATTTTGATTATTTATGTTGCTTATTTTGAAGTAATGTCATTGAAATCCCAAATGGGACAAATTGTTTTAAAATGAATGGATAATTGCATATCAATTTTAAGGAGGTTAGTATCAATCTCTACATAAGTGTTAGCTTGAGGAGTCTAGAAACTGATCCTGATTGTCTTTCATAATATCTCCAAAATCTTTGGCTGAGTTGATCAGATTTTGGAATGCTTTGAAAGATTAGCTATCATTAATACATTTCTGGACTTCATAAATTTATTTGAACATTTTGACTAGTTAACATATTAAAATTTATGATATAGTGATATTAATTTCAGTTTAATATTTTTGTGGACTTAAGATGAAGCTGAGAGTTATATATTTGAGTTTTGTTATGAATGTGTTGACTCAAATATAGCAAAGCCTGATATTTCATTCATACTTTAAAAATGGCTTGTAGTTAAATTCCCAAGTCACTTGAAGTAACTAGCATTACAGGTTTATTAGAAAAAATTTAATACTGTCCAATCACTACCACACTTATATAAATCACTCATTGAGTAAGGTGACATCTTAGATGTTATTTTAGAATTCAAATATTGTGTTTGAATATATAATTGTGTCCTTCTAAAATATGTTGAAATTATAATCTTCATAACTAATGTATGTCATCTTATTTGAGAATAAGTTCTTCGCAAATGATTATTTTAAATAGAGATCCTCAAGGTAGACCATAGCCCAATATTATTAGTGTCTTTAAAATATAATGGAAATTTGGAGAAGGGTATAAATTTAAACAGGAAGAATGTTACATATAGATGATGACAGTGATCAAATGATGCTAAAGTTTGCCAGCAAGACCATAAAAAGCCAGGCAAGAGATGCGAAACAACATTTTCTTTACAGACTAAGAAAAAAAAAATGAGACTCCTGATATTTTGATCCCAGAATTCTATTTTGGAATTATGACACAATGCATTTTTGTTGTTCAAGTCATAGTTTGTAGTACCTTGCTATTGCTACCATAGGTCATAGATACAGTCCCCATTAAAGAAAAAAAAAAAAAAAAAAACTAGAGTAAACAGGATTTAAATTTTTGCACCATGTTCAAAGAAACATATTTTAATCTAACACAATTACCAAGGTTAGAAGAGTCATTTAAAAAATAAACTTTCTAACTTAAAATAATTTTAGCTCTAAGGAAGAGTTACAAATATACTGAGAGAATGCCAAATATTCCACATACAATATCTTGCATTATGTGATTCTCTTGTTACAATAAAATGGAATTAATAATTATTATTTGTAAAATTATACAATTCATTCACATTTCTTTAATTTTCACCTAATGTGTTATCACATATACTGTGCCATGCTACTAATTTTGAAGCTTCCTTAGATTCCTTATGACTGTGACAATTTTGATTTCCTATTTTTTATTTCTGTGACCATTTTATGATAGACAAGTATTTTGTGAAACATTCCTCTGTTGGAGTCAGATTGATGCTTTTCTCAGCATTAGAATATGATGATGGTTTTTTTAGGGAGAGATCGTAGAAGTAAGGTGTTACTTGATGTCATATCATGTGTAGATGCTGAGTCTTCTATCCATTTCTTTGGTCCATTGATTTCATTCATTTTTTTTTTGTATTTTTTCATGTATAGATCTTGTGGATATTTGTCTTAAATATAAGTAATTTTTCCTGAGTGGGGATTACAAGAATATTTGTCATATTTTCTTGAATTTATCCATTTACCTTATAACTTATGTTAAAAAGAATCCAAATAGCACCATAGCTAAAGGTACTTCTGGTAAAAAGGAAAATTTAAGACTCATCATTAAGATAACCCTGATCATATAAGATGATTCATGATTCTGAGCAGTCAGTAGAACAGTATTGATTATAGTTACATCTATTACCTCTTTCAATACCCAGAAATGAGGGCAATTTATAAAGATCATAATTAAAACTTGCCATTACACAATTTCTTTTTAAAACAAAATAATACAGGGGTGGCATCCTTGGTGGCACAGGGACTAAAGACGGAGCTATCAAGCTATCAAGCTATCAAGCTATCCTAGCCACTGTGGCACAGATTCAATTCCTGAGCCCCAGGAGGCCAGTCAGGTGCCCACACAGCTCAGCAGACCTCTCATGTAGCACCTGAAGCTCCTCTCAGCAGGATATTTCAGTCAATCCTCCTGTTACACTCCCCACTCTGACTCAGGTAAATACTCTCATCATTGGCAACTCTGGTCTACACTCCAGTTCTTGTATGAATAAATAAATAAGTCTTAAAAAATACAGCATTAACACTTTTATAAGAAAGAACATTTATATAGAAATAATATATATACACAAAAATGAATAAAACTTCTTTTAGTAATTTCCCTTACTTGAACATGTATTCTCAAATATCAAAATTGTTTATTGCAGAGGCATAACATCTTAGATTCTTAGACATTACAATTATGTATGATATCCTAAAGATCCACCCTAGACAAACAAACGAGATTATATTTATAGCAGTAACAATATGTACTGGGGGAACTATATTAAGGAACATATATGCAATAAGATAATATTAGGGGGGAAGGTTGATAAAACCACACTAGAGGATTATCTCAAACGCATTATGCTGTATGTTTAATTGTGACTACTATATATATATATACCTAAGTTGCAACTCTGAATATAGCCTTATTTGGAAAGGCAGACATTGCAAATTCAGTGAATAAAATTGAAATTATATTGGAGTAGCAGGCCAGGAGCCTTACTCACTACAAATAAGATCATTTTAGAAAATTGTCATGTGAAGTGTCAAGGAGAATGCCATGAAGACAAATGATTAAAGTGATGCATCACACAAATAAAAGAACTCAAGACTTCCTGCAGTTCACGAGAAGCTAAGAAAAGGCAAGGGAGAATTCTCCCTGTAAGGTTTCAAAGGGAGCACAAATGAGCCCAAACCTTGATTTTGGATTCTAGTTTCCAGAACTTTGAGATAAGTTTCAGTTTTGTAAGTCATCCCCCAGTTTGTGGTACTTTATTAGGAAAGCCCTAGGAAATGAATACACACTCTTTTACTCATTTATTCACAGGCTCATCCATAACGATTTTTTTAAATGAAAATGAAATGCTATGAATGGCAAGGAAGTGTAAGGCAGTAAGGGAAAACTAATTTAACACTTGAAATGTCTAAGACAAAAGGTGCCTCCTCTTACCATACACCTATTCATCAGCTCTTTCTTTCCCTGACTTTTCTTTCCCTTCCTTATCAGGAGGCTGTTTTAGTGACAGCCATCAGGAATTTACTAACCATCTTGATTTTTTTGGACCACAAAGTAGCATAGTTGACAAATTAATTAAACAAAGTGTTCCTTGTTTTACTTTTGGTGAAAATGAATCATAAGTAGATTAAGATAGGGTAATTAAATGTTAAGATGAAAGTTATTAAAAATCTATGGGCATTAAATTAAATTTTTTTTGCCCAATATGTTGCATTTGCCAGCAACCTAGATTTAACTTAACTGTATCCATTAAAAGAATAATTTATTATTTTCCTTACAAGTATTTGATTTTAATAATGTATCTCTAAATTTGCAGATAAATCCTTTATAAAAATTGTCACAAAGATTTTAAAGGATCACAATAGTGAATATAGTTACCATGCACTTCTTTCTGGCCTTGTAAATAAGTCTTGAGTGCTCCATTCCCCAGCAAATCACATGACAATACTAAGAATGAAAGGGAAGCATGTTCTCTGAAGATCTTATTTGCAAATGCGTTTACCTTGTATCTTCATTAACTTATTTCTGATTTTATAGTGTATTTTGTTTTCTTGTTTCATGAAGCTAAGTTGCCGTAGCTTCTGTTTACCCTCCTCTTGAGATAAAATAAGGGATAAAGTCTGAGAGAGAAACTCAGGATAATAAACTGTATCTCAAACTGTGGGCATACCTCAATTAAAGCATGTCAGATTTTGCCTTCTTTTTATTTTTTTAAAGATTTATTTGAGGAGGGAAAAAGGTGGGGGGGGGCTATGGTGATGACTGATGAGGGGCAGGAGGAGTAAACATTGTTATAAAATGGGCAATAATGAAACAGATACATAATGAAAATAAAAATTTATTTATTTTAATTTACAATATAAAAATAGATTTATTTATGAATACAGAACTGGGTAAAGGCCAGAGGTGTAGGGGTTGAGAGGACTGACCAGAGACAGAGTGGAGAACAGAACAGGCAGATTTATGAAGTACACTGCTGAGGGGAGCAGCGGGCAAAACAGAGAGGTCTGCTGCACCATGTGCATCACCACCCTGGCCAGGGATTGAACTCATCCTGAAGTGGCTGTGGATAGCATCCTAGTTCTGTGTTTTAACTCTCTGCACTACCAAGGAGGACCAGAGTTTGCCTTCTAAAGTATAAAGTTGCATTATTCATCATTTCCTGGTAGTGGGGTAATAGGTTGACTAATTTAATACAGAGAGAAAGGTTTTATCTGAGAAAATTGTATTTAAGCTAAAATTTTCAGGATGTATAAAAGTCAGGCAAGCCCAGGATCTCAACTTGGAGAGGACTATATTAAGTGGTACAATCTGCTCTAAGATTTAAGGTTCTCATTGCTTTAGAAGACAAAAAGACATTTTAGAAAATATTTCACATGAGGCTATCACTAGAGTTAGAATATTTTTGGAAAGTCAATTTGAAGCTCCTCACCTTAGAAATTTTTTAGAAATAGTTAATGACAATGCATAATGGTATCCTTACTTTAAAAAAAAAAAGAGAGAGATAGCAACAAAGAAATGCTTTTAAATACTATACCTAAAATAGACATAGTTGACATAGTTGTTTGCCTCTCAATATGATCTACAACAATATGTGGTTTTCAGTAAGTTTGCTACCAAGGGGGAAACATATCAAAGGCAGCAATTTCCCCAAATGTGGTGACAGCCTTATCATAAAAGAATATTCTATTCTATTGTTATGAATATACAGATCATTTCAGTGGTTTATTGTGAATATTTTTTCTTTACCATTCATAATAAAATACTGCTACAACTGGATGAATGATTAGCTGCAAAGTATATACCAATTTTATTCTTAAGGATTGCTTTGCAAAGTACCCCATTTCACCCTCTAATTCATTCAAGGGCATATATAATGATACAGGAGGTAATTTCAGAATTTTGATGGTCTGTAGGAATAAACTCTTGTAGAGGCTCATAAGAAAAATTTTTGTTCCTCTTCCAATTTGAACATTTCATTAAAATGTCTCCATCAGGTTTTCAGAGTCTATCCCCAACCTGGTAACTTTCCAGGACATATCTTCAAGGTTAATGTTCAAGGGTTGATTAAGCCTAGCCAATCTTTTAAAAGATAAGCAAGTAAACAGGCTGGCCATGATAAAAAGGTTTCCAAGTCTGGACATAGAGGAATGTTAATGTGTCTTTCCTAATGGAAACAAGTTTATAATCTTAGAGTAACTATGGTTACAAATCTTGTGAGGCTTCACCTTTGCTGATTCCTTTCACCGGATGATCTGCCTCTGTCATCAGGAGAGTCTCCTTGGTTAATGACACTTAGTTTGTCTTCATGAGAATACAAACATCAAATACCTTATGAATAGATGAATAGAGAGTTTATCTGCTTTAGCAGTGTCTTTTCAAAATCAAAAAAAAAAAAAGAGGCTGGGTCAATAAAGAGAAGTGTTCTCAGTTAAAACCAACTTTTTAAATAAAAAGAACTGTTTTCTATTGTAGTTTTGTTTTATTAGTTAGTACTGGGCAAGTGCTTCAAGTCTTTATCACCATAGTCCTAATGTTGACTAAGTGCTTCAAGAAGAATTTCTGCAGATATATAGAATAGTAAGAGGGTCAAGAAGAAGATACTAAGATAGTATTGCATTTAGAATTACCACAGATGTGTTCTCAAAGTGTGGTAAATAGGTGAAAAAATATTCAAAACAGAAATTAGAAACAAAGCAGGACTCAACATTTTGTGCACAATATATTTTAGAGAAATTATATAAAACATATATAGTACATGACTACTAAATAGTGGTCTTATCACAAGTGGTATTCTGTTTGATTTGCACAATAAAAATATTACTTAAGGCCCTTCCTAGTGGTGCAGCGGGTTAAAGCACAGCACTAAGAAGCTAAAGCCACTTCCGCATGAGTTGGATTCCCGCCTGCTCCGGAGGTGACCACATGGTGTGGCAGACCTCTCCTGACCAGCCCGCTGCTCCCCTCAGCAGTGTACTTCATCAATCTGCCTGTTCTGCTCCCCACTCTGTCTCTGGTGAAGCCTCTCGCCGTCCCTGAGCCTCTGGCCTGTACCCCAGTTCTGTAAGCACAAATAAATAAATCCTTAATATATATATATAAGATTACTTAAATAATCAGGGAGAACATACTGTTAAGGGCCTCCCTGGTGGCACAGAAGTTAGTGTCAGCACTATCACCACTATGGCCTGAGGTCCATCCCTGGTCAGGACGCTGACCTGTATGGTGCAGCAGATCTCTGTCTTGCTGGTTACTCCCCTTAGCAGTGTGTTCCAGTAAGTCTATCTGTTCTGTCCCCCACTCTGTCTCTGGTTAGTTTTTTCAAACTCCCACCCCTGTACTTCTGGCCTGAGCTCTAGTTTTTCTACACATAAATAAATAATATAAATATTTAGAAATAGTTTTATATAATAATGTAATTTAAACATCAACTGCATCTCTGAACAGTTATTAAAATGTCTTAGCCTCCTTTGTGGCCTAAGGGTGACTACCCTTGTGGCCTGTGACTACCTTGGCCTGACTTTGATCCCAAGCCAGGTAGCTGACTCACATGGTGCAGGAGATCTTTCCTCTCTCACCTGCAGCTCCCCTCAGCAGTATATTTGAGTCCATCTGCCTGTTCTGCTCCCAATTCTTGTCTCTGGTGAATCCTTTCACTCCCCACACCTCTGGCCTAACTTCTACTCTGCTACAAAAAAAATAAATAATTAAAAATGAAATGACTCACTGTTAATTTGGGAGACTTTCAAGGAAAGTTGGCAAGAAATAGTAGTAGCTGTGAAAGCTCTAATGATATTTTTACTTGGAGAAAAAAAAAATTAAAGTTGAAACATGAAAGCTGTCTTCTACCTCTTGAAAGGCTGTCAGATAAAGGAGTATCAAGTCTTACTTTGCAAAGACTAGAGTTTCCATGGAGTTAACACTAGTCTTAATTTAAGAAAGACATTTTTAAGATTGATTTTCATGAATTACTGAAGGGATTGAAGAAGAGGTTGGAGGTATATCGGGTATACAGTTATATAAAAGATCTCTTTATTGAGGGTAAACTAAGATTTGTTTTTAAGCTCATTTCAACTCTCAAATTCTGTTTCTTAAGCATTGTTAAACATATTTGTGCCATACTCTAGAAGTCAAAATAGTGTTTTGACCTATGTTAATTATGTACCATAAATAGTAGGGGAGTTTTCTCTTAACTTGGTGTTTGCAGGGATTTAAGACTACTCACAAAGGATAAAGTAGGCTCACATTTCTACAAGTCATTGGATCACATTGAGACATGGTACATGCTACCCTTTTTTTTTTTCTCTCTCTCTCTCTATTCTATCAATTTCCAAACTATATTATTTGAAAGTGATCACAGGCATTCCCTGATTAACCTTTCCAAATGCCCCAGTCTGCCAGTTCAGGATGCAGCTTGTGTGATCCTTTATGTGTGTGACTCCCTGACCTCTCAGTAAGAAGAACATTTTTATAACATCATCCTTTCACTCATCAGCCAAATAGTATGCAAACTTTTATTCTAAATTCCAGTGGATATTTACCTTCTGGTAAATTGACAAAAATATATTTAGAATTCTAGACTATTTAGATATTTATAAAATTTATTCTCCACAGAGGCATAACTACTAGACAGAACATACAGTCTTTTGGATACGTTTCTTTGACAAATATTAAAATTATGCATTTCCTTCTCTTCTAGAATATAAAGACATATATATCATAGAAGGGAGTTTATAAGCATAAATTTTGAATCATGTTCAACATTTTGATTTGGAAATTATTATCCTGCACAAGACAGTGTTTATAATAAATATAACACTATACAACAACCACCTCAAGGATTTTACAGAAGATAAGGAGTTAATCCAAATACAGTGTTTTAGATAAGTTTTTTGCAAACAGAATGCAAATTATGTATAGCATTTTATTATAACAGATAATGTTGTTAGCAATACCTCTAGGTGAAACTTATAATACTGGTAAACTCATATTATTTATGCCAGGATCCAAATGTATTTACTGAGTGTCTTTATGTTCCAAGTACAATGTTTTCATTTGAATTGCTTGATCATTTTGAGTGAAAAATCTTGTCCCTTTATACAGATAAGCAATAGTAAGTAAGAAGGCTAACTATTTTGCTTGAATAGCAAACAAAGGTGAGTTCATTTACAAACTAAGGTTCCTGACTCCAAAACTGAGCAGAGAAATTTTGAAATGCTTTCATATGTAATTACTCAAGTAAGCTCACTGTCATAATGCTAATATGAAAATGTCAATATTAACCTACAAGGTACATAAAACCTGCTTTATTCCCTTCTTAAGACAGACATGTAAAGATATTCACTTGATACAGAACAAATGTGGATTTCAAAAATTGTGTTACTGCAGAGTTCTTCTTTATCCAGCTGTGAAGGAAGATGCTATTAGGGAGAGTAATTTAGCTGAATAGTGAAAAAAATCAAATACCTCTGATTGTTTCCCATGTTTTTTTGAAATGATGCATACTGATATAATTTTTATCAATATAGAGGACCTTTCCCTGGTTAACCATTAGAACTCTTAAAGTGAGCTATATTTTAACTGATCATATTAGTACTATAGGAAAAAGGTGTCCATCAAATTGGAAGTTCTAAAATGGCTGTAAGAGTTTGGCCAAGAATGAAGGAACAGGTGTTTGCCCTTATTCCACACTCCTTCAGATGAGAATCTAGAACAAAACTCTTGTTATCATGTACATTGCTAAAGAAAACAGCAAAAGCCAGCCAAGTTATGCAATAAGCCTCAAGAATATGTGCAGAAATGTTTACATATCTTGAATTAAGAATGGAATTCTGGTCTCCCTAGACGATGAGCCAAATTTTAGAAACCCAGCATAATCCACTTGCATTGTCTAATCATCCTGTCTTTGGGGAACATACTAATTTAGCTAAAACCAAAATTTGGATTTGGTCTAGCTATAAATTAAAAGAATACTACATGGCTATGAAGCTCTGCTCAATAGTTTATTTGCTTTTACATTAAAAAATAACTCAAGTTACTCTCCATGGATTCATTAAAAATCTGATTTCTCCACATTATAGCTATTTTGCCTGGCAGATGGAATCTGTTTTTTTCCTTATGTTGCATTTTTTGAGCTAAGTATATATGGTGGGACAGCAATATACTTTCTAGCCAACAAAAAAGCCACATGCATATTTCAATAAAATTGCATTATTTGGCATCTACTGTCCACATATGTTCATTTGGCTATCGCTTGTCCAAGTCAATTATAGCCATAAAGGGAAGGGGTGCTTGAAATTTAAACCAGGAGCTCCAAATTTTGTAAGGCAGAAAAGGCCTCCTGACAGATAGATCAGTCTTTAATTCATTTTTATGCAGTTGACAATCCTATAAATCATTGTTTCCTTCCATTACTTGCCAACTTCTGTGCTGGAGAAGCCTGAATAGAAATTTTCTTTATACTCCTGGCAGTGGGATTAGGTCTAGGTAAAACACTTGGCATGAGTTTGAGTATGAATAACCTTTCCATGGCAGTTCATTAAGAGTATTTTAAGCAGAAGATACACCATGGAGTTATGGTGAGGCCATGGATAAAGCAAGTCCTCTGATTGGCAGGCATATGGAAGATGTAGAAATGTAGGTTGAATAAGAATAGTAGAGATGAGAGATTTCTGGTGGTAGTCAAAGTAACATTATTAACATTTTACACTAAGGAATATAAACTCTAGTCTTGTGGATTCTATGAAATAGAGTATTATATTCCCATGAATGTGAAAACAAAAGCTGATGCCCACTGTCCAGCAAAGAATGTCTGTCACTTCTGTCTAAAGTTAAGTGCACAGGTAATTAAGTAAGCTATTACCATACCTTAGATTACTCAAGATTTTCATTTTTCTTTTTTGATTTTTATGAAAATCTTTGGGAATTGGTTTTAAACAAGCACAGGGTAAAGATGGAATCAGTGCAAATATTTTTTGTTTAAAGTGAAGGTCACTTGGAGATATCATTTCTGAATCATTGCTTATACACATTTCAAAATTATAAAGGCACACACATACAGACATTTTTGTACATTAAGCATAATGATATTTGAAATGTATATAAATCCATATGTTTTACCAGTATCTAGAGATTAACTAAATTTTGCTTGACTTTACCACAATGGTATTACTTTCCAAAATTTTCTTGCTTTAAATTTTTATACTATATGGTAAATGTTTTAGAATTACATAACAGTAAGGAAAAAAAAAAGTTGGCTACCAGAATCAGACAAACCTGAATGTATCCCACATAAGAGTCCCATGATCTCAAAAAGAAAATAATTATTCTAAAGCTAGAGTAAAATGTTTTAACTTATTATGGTGTCTGTCATATACTAAAACCTTGATGAATGTCATTATCTAATTACATAATTAATGTTATAACCCAAACACGTAATCACTTGGAGAAAAAATCCATAAAAGCCACTTTGAGCAAAAAGCCAGTGATTCACTTCATTTTTCCTGATTAAATATTGATGGAAAAGGTAATAATGATATACATCTACTACTTTAGTATTTAATAAATATTTCTTCGAGAAAAAAATAACTTGATACCAACTTCTGAGTTAGAAGAGATAAGATATCCTTACCTCTTTCAAAGAACTCAAGATAAAATAGCCAAGGGAAAAGTATCTTTAAATTCTAGTATAGAACCAGATATGACAGGAGAGGAACACGCCTCAAAAGGATTGATCTGCCTAATGAATGGGAGAATATATTTGCATACCATATAAATAAAACAAGGGGATAATATCCAAACTAAACAAACTCAACAAAAAAGCAAGATGCAACTAAAATGTGGGCAAATGATTTAAATATACTCTTCTCCAAAGAAGATAAACAGCCATGAAACTCATAGAGAAGAGGTTTCTTGACATTTTTTCATTAGAGAAATGCAAAACAAAACAACAATGGAAATACCACCCCATAGCTGTGAGAATGGTTATTATCCAAAGTAAAAGTAAAAAAAAAAAAAACAATTGTTGGAAAAGATGTGGAGAGACAGGAACACTTGCATATTGTTACTAGGAATGTAAATTGGTGTGGTCATATGGAAACAGTATTGAGATTTTATAAGATATTAAAAATAGAAACTCTATACAATTTAATTACTCCATTCCTGCACTTACACAGAGAATACATAAATGCTAGTTCAAAGATATACATGCACTTTCATGTTTAATGTAGTTTCATTTACAATAGTGAAGACCAGTCAACAACCCAAGTTCCCATAGATAAATAATAGGATTCAGGATGTGAAAAGTATTTATATAAGTTTTATATTACTATGATGGAATACCAGTTGATTATAAAAATATAAAATTTTTCTACTTTCCATTAATATGGATGGACCTAGTAAAATAGTTCAACTGGAGAAATATAAACATTGCACAAAGTCTCTTATATGTACTATTTAGGGCAAACAACAAGTGGTCATCATAACAAATAGCTTCAAATAATCAGAGTGGACTGAAGCTCATATTAACTAGGTAGCTGACATTGTCAAATTATATGATGATTATCTAATAATTATCAGGCTTATTAATTTTTTTTAAATAGGTAATTATCAATTCACCCTGTTTAAACAATTTAATCAAAATACAATGTCAGTCTTGCTTCTGACTCAACATAAATATCCTTGCAAAGAAAATATATCTCAAAAGTACTTATTTAACAACTATTGGTAAGATGGGTGTAGGACTGCATCCTTGAGTTAGCTTTTCTTTCAGGGATGCCAGGAATAAGGGAAGGGGAGAGTAGACACGTCTGGAACAAAACTGGGCTGGGAATTTCAGGACCATCCTCTTAGTAAGGAGAAGAGTCAGAAATGGGAAGGCAGGGTAGGAAAAACTAAGAAATAATAAGTCAGAAATGATGCCTCACCATTTCCTTATTAGTATCCAGTGTTGTTCTGTGGCCTTGATCCAAGAGTGATACTTTTTAGCAAGAGTGTAGCCTGTTAGACTGGTCACCTGTTAGGTTGTTCAATGAAAGAACCCAGATGACCAGGGATTGGGTTTGGCAATATGGAGAGCCACTCAGATGCCCCCACTGTACTGACTTTGGACTGTTGGTATTTCCTGTGCTTGCTCTGGGAAACAGTGGACACAGCACAGCTCTCCCTTCTGTGTGACCTGGCTTGCACCATGAGTGTGTAACAGTAAAGTTCATGGGACACAGCCAATTCATTCTTCCCCAGTTTTTTGCTGTGCTCACCTTAGGGAGTCATCCAAAGCACAGATAAGGAACTGGCATTATTTCTGTTTCCTGCTTTGCTGTAGAGTGGAGGAGAATGTAATACCTCTGGGCATATCACACATAGCCCTTTAATCAAGGGACTCTTAGTCAAAGAGCTTCAGAAAGTGTGAGCACACATCCTTCTGTCCTCCTTGCATGAATTCTGGTCCTGTTTCTATTATGTATAGTCAGAAACTCTGAGTTAACAGAGTGAACAGAATCTGTGAATAAAGAGCATCCTGGTTGTGAGCAGTCAGTAGAAGCCAGAAATGGTACCACCTCCAGCCATTGTGATCTCTTGCATTTTCTATCAGGAGTTCAATGTGATACTTCTGGGGAGTGAATAATTCCTAGGAGAAAGAGACAGGAGCAACCATACTTATGTCAGATAAAAGACTTAGCTAAAAATGTTAACAAGAGGCAGATACAGACACTATACAATGATTAAGGGATTAATACATCAGGAAGATGCAACACTCACCAACATGTCCATAATGAAAAAGGACCATCAAAATATACAGGACACATATCTAATTTGAAGTCAGACACTGGCAGCAAACAATGATGACACTATTATAATCAATGGAAAAAGCAACAAGAAATCAATATTCTAAAGCTAAGATTTGAGCAAATGGGCTTAATAGACATGTATAGAAGACTACATTCCTTAAACAGCTGACTACACATTCTTCTTAAGTACACACAGAATATTTTCCAGGATAAACTACATGCTATAATCTGTGATAACAGTGGTATCAGAACAGAAGTCAAAAAATATTTGAGCAGGAAAAATATTTGATATATGAAAATTGAATAACACACTACTGAGCAGTCATTGAATAAATGAGGACAAAGAAGATATTTAAAAATACCTGGAAAAAAATGAAAATGAAAAGACAACATTTCAGAACCGATGAGACATACCAAAACAGTACTAAGAGAGGAGTAGGGATATAGGCTCAAGCAATAAGCAAGAAAGATCATGAATAAATAACTTACCCTCCCACCTTGAGGAGATAAAAAAAAAAAAAAAGAACAACAAAAAGCCAGTAGACGGAAAATAATAAAAATAAAGTAGAAAGAAGTTAAAGAAAAATAAAAAATGACTAATGAAACCAAACTTGGTTCTTTGAAAAAATAAAATAGACAAATCTCTGGCAAAAATACGTAGATGAAAAACCTGCAATCACAAAGAAGCAGAAGGAAACAGACAAAATACTCTGTGATGCTGACGTAAGTGGTGGTATATTTGGGGATTTGGCTACAACGCCAATGGAAACAAAAACATAAATATCAAATGAGACCATATCAAAAAAAAAAAAAATTCTGCACAGACAATGAAACTATCATTTAAATGAAAAGACACCCATACTAAGTGAGAGGAAATGATTGTACATTATATTGACAATAGATTAATATTCATGATCTGCAAAGAACACATCAAACATAATCTACAAAGAACACATCAGTGAAAAGAATTAGTCCAACAAGAAATAGAAGAGACAAATAGACACTTTTCCAAAGCAGACATACAGGTGTGCAACAGGCATGAAAAAAAAATGCTTTTCATTATTTATCAGCAAGTCAAAATCATAATAAGATACCATATCATACTTGGTTTATATCAAAAAGAATAGAAAAAGAATGTACAGGCCCTCCCAGGTGGCGCAGTAGGTTAAAGCACAGCACTAAGAAGCTAAAGCCACTTCAGCATGAGTTCCATCCTCACCCCAGATTTGATCCAGATGGCACAGCAGAACTCTCCTGCTTCCCCCACTGCTCTCTCAGCAGTATACTTTGTAGATCTGCCTATCCTGCTCTCCACTCTGTCCCTAGTAAAGCCTCTCACCGCCCCTGCACCTCTGGCCTGCACCCTAGTTCTAAATGAATAAATAAATATTTTTTAAAAAAAGAATGTTTGTGGCCCTCCCTAGTGGCGCAGTGGGTTAAAGCACTGCACTGAGAAGCTAAAGCCATTTCTGCATGAGTTCAATTCCCTCCTGCCCTGGAGGTGAGCACATGGCGTGGCAGACCTCTCCTGACCCTCCTTCTCCTCCCCTCAGCAGTGTACTTCGTAGATCTGCCTGTTCTGCTCCCCACTCTGTCTCTGGTAAAACCTCTCACTGCCTCTGAGCCTCTGGCCTCTACCCCAGTTCTGTATGTACAAATAAATAAATCTTAAAAAAAAAAAAAGAATGTTTGTACAATGTCATTAAGATATAGATTGACCCAACCCTTATGTAAAATAGTATGGAGGTTTCTCAAAATAGTGAAAATGGATATACCATAGACCCAGCAATTCTACTCTTAGGCATAGAGCTAAAGAATGTAAAATCATTATTTCAAAGGGGTATATGCACTCCTATCTTCATCACATCCTTATTTACAATAGCCAAGTTATGGGGGGGGGGGATTTAAATTACATACTATATATGCATTTATATACATTTGTTTTATACACACATATGCATACACACACACACATAAATCTACAAATACAAAATACTACTTAGCTATTAATTTAAAAAAGTATGAACTTTTGTCATTTCCACCAATGATGGAACAGAAGGGGATAATACTTTTAAAAAATCAGAAAAAGAAAGACAAATGTCAGATGTTACTTTTATGTGGAATAAAGAGAAATAAAACAGAGTCAGATAAAACCAACCAACAACGATCCTCACAAATCTTACTGTGGAATTGTGGCTACAAGGGAGGGAGGGGGAAACAAAGAGGAAATGGACATCAAGAACTACTTTGGGGGGGCTGAAGGTGCTTTGGTGGTGGTGGGGTGCAGTGACATACATCTTAGGAGATTTGATTTTATGCCTTTCAATTGTGTATGGTGTTATAAAATGATGTTAACTCAATAAAATATTAAAAAAAACATTTATTTAAGTAAGCACCATTGCCATCACACATAAGATTGTACAGGAAGAAAAGTCAACTTTGATTAACATTTTAGGTTTTTCTATTTCAAAAAATTATACATTTCTAGATTGAAGTACAATAGTTATATTTATTTTGATCAACAAACCATAACATAGGCTTGAGCAACAGTTCTCACACTGTGCAGTGGTGTGCTAAAATCTCAAAAAAAAAAAAAAGTTTCCATTGATTAGTTAACTATTGCCTCTCTTTCCCCAAGTATACATTTGATTATATTTTCTTTAACATTTGACCAGTAAAAGTTGCTTTAAAGAATTCATGCCCAATATTGCCCACCTCTAACAGAGTGAATTGTTAACTATAAAAATTATGTTAACATTCTCAAAAAGGTGATTGTGCCTAATTAAACATTTACTAATGTTTAGTAATTATTATAGTTTTAAGATTTTTGTATTATGTACCTAGAATAGAATGATAGCTTCTCTAAGTAGTAGTGATTCCAGTTCATATGATATGATTAAATATTCAAAAAATTTATATTTCTCCTTGAACACAACGATATTCAGAGGTTTCTGCTGCCTAACCAAGTTTGATAACCACTCCTTCATAAGTATATGCATGTTCAGGTAATTCATTTTTATTGGATTGTTCTCAATTTCCTTGACAGTTTTTTTTTAATTGAGTAAAATATAAGGCAATACAGTTTACTAGTTGAATGTATATGGAATATAATTCATTGATCTCTTTGGGGTTTCTATTTCAAGTACTCTCAAATCAATAAAAACAAACAGTAGTGCAACTTTTCCTTAGGGCCACAATTAGGGAAGTAACCAATAAAGGTGCTCAGAATGTTCTTTGGAAAGTTTTTTATATATATAT
>NW_004567104.1:7135795-7156206 GCF_000260355.1 Condylura cristata | reverse complement strand
TTAAAGATGAAAAAAATAGGTTAATATTTGGGAAATAGACACAAGCAGGCAGAAAGCCTGCTGCCTCTTTAGCACATTATATAATAAATGCAGAATTCACGTATGTGTCCTAAAGCTAGGAATTGTGCTAATGATTCTGTACAGAAAGCAAATGTGGAAAATTAAGATTTATTGCTAAAATATGTAAAAATAAACGGTCTTTAAAATTGAAACTACAAAGTTTGAATAATAAATGTCAAAGAATAAATGTTTAAATTCAGACTATTTTTATGGAAGGTATTGAAATGATTACAGGATTATGGACCTCTCATTGGCTCAGTTCCTCATATATGTATTAAACTACTGTTCTGAGATAGTGTGGATAATTCCTAAGGATGACACAAGTTTGGAACATCTATAATTGTAAAGAAAAAAATTAAGAAGGAATTTTGTAAAACAAAGTTCATTGACTCTCCCAGTCAAAAATTTTCTCACGTTTCACAAAAGGCAGCAATCAAAAGATGAAACCTGAGAGACCTACGCAATGATAAGAAAAAATAAATTGTTGGTTCTCAAAGGGAATGTGGATGAGGAGAGCATGAGGTGGGGCCCAATGAAATGATAGTGAGGGATTGTGGGTGATTTGGTGGGCGTGTTGTGTTAATAAATATCTGAAGAAGTGGGATTAGATCCATAAATCCTATACAGTTTTATTAAACAATGTCATCTCAAAGAAACATTGGTCCTTATTTATTTATTCTTTGTGTGGCCAAGCTTTGGTTTCCTCGCTTATTGACAAAAAGACTAAAGAAGCTTTAAGATCTTTTGCAATTCTGTACTTCTGTGATTCCAGCTATCATAACCTACTCCATAAGTGTTGCTCCTTCGTTTTATCTAACACCTAAAATAACTAGTATTATCTTAAGTTATTAATGGAGAATGTATTAAAATTGACCCTATGTGATTAATTTATTACCATTAATATAATTTTAAAATCCTGAGATGGTTAGAAGGGAAAAAGTTGATTTTTCTTACTGCAGTGTGTACAGTTAATTGTTTTAATGTGAAAATTTTAATGAAAAGTAAAAGAATATGCTTTAGGTACACAATCTGAAAAGGACTCTTCCCGAAAACTTTCACAACTAAAAGATAACAGGTGTGCTTGGGTGTGTATATAGAATTGGGGATACTTTATGTCAAAAATTTAATAAATAATGGGAAAATCATTAGCTGTTAATATATAGGTCAGAATAACTGTATTATTAAAGTACACACATTCAATTATGACAGGATAACACTACTCATCGACATGGGATCTTAAAAATGAATTATATATTTTTTTCTAGTAATATATTAAACATTCTCCTCTTTGGAACTTTTAATGCATTCAAATAATCCCTATGTGTTATTCAAAATATGATGCATAACATGACTACAAGTTGCCCAGATATTAGCAGAACATTGGTCTTTTATTTTCTAACATATTTATACATACATTTTATAATATTCTATTTAAAATAATACAATTTATTTCACATGTCCCTAAATCTTCTTAATGTTTATTCAACTTCCCATATTTATCAGACATGTAAAAAAGAATGCCCTCTTCAAAGAACTTCAATACTTTGCTTTATATTTCCAAAGCTCTGTTTTGACAAATACTTGCTCATGAGTTACCCATGGAAAATGATAAAATGATATATGTCTTCTGGGAATGTTCTCAGGCAACCTAAAACAGTATACAATAGTGTGATCAGGATACCCAGACCAAAGATGTTTCTGAGGCTTCGATAAGTATATATTTATCCATATTTTTCACAAAGGTATTCCTTGAGATAATAAAAATTCTTCAAAATATTTGTCAAAAGAAGAGAGCACCTACTTACACAATTTGGAATTCTTTGTATTTTGCATTTTTCCATACAAAATTTACAAAGCACAATAGCTCATGAAAACTCCTAACAAGTACTGAAGTAAGGTAAACCCATTTTTTTTTAACACTAGAGTTCGCTGGTGTTCATTGGCTATAAGATCGAAGCAATTTTATTTTTCTTAGTCTCTATGCATGTTTACTGCATTACATCTGATTATGAAATGGTTAACATGGTAAATTTTGTTATATGAATTTAAGCACTATTGAAAAAAAAAATCTAATCTTGGTTTTGGATCCCACAGAAGTAGCAAGGTACTTTTTAATGGTGGAGAGAAATTACTTGCCTGAAAATAAAACAAGTTTCTTAAAAATATCTGGAGCTCTTCCTCTATCACTGGAAAACACTTATCTTGACCAAAAAAGAAGTCTGCAGTGGATTTTAGAAAGTAAATTGAAGTTGTTAGGAGACATAATTCATTATTTTTCTTTATTTTCAATACCCTGAATTGCCATCCATTATGTTTACAGCAATAGATTTAAAAGTGAATTCTCTCTATGTTGCACAACAAAAAATAACATAATTTTCTATAAATGTAAAATGGTCTTTTGTGAGTATTTAAAAATTTCATTTTCTGTAATAACATCCACTGTGAATTTTTTAAGGTTAGATGGAAAACATTTGATTTATCAAAGTACCCACTAATATAAAAGAATTAACACATTCTAAAGAAAAGGCTAGGAAAGGATTAGCGAAGTATAATAAGATTAACAAACTATAAAACTCATAACAAAACTCAGAATGTTTAAAATATTGTTCTTGTTGGCTAATGTAGTCTACCAGCAAAAGTTTATGAGGGTATGGCATGCTTTCTTTTACTCACTATTAATTTTTTCATTCCTGGAATAGTATCTAACTTTGCAGACACTTAGCAAATATCTTAGAATGGGTTAATGAATTCGTATAGAGTTAAAATGCAGAAAAAATGCTTTTTAGGCAATAGCCAAAGTGACATAAGTAAAGGCACTATTTAGTCAATCACTCAAAATATCAATTAATCATTTACATAGCTAATTAATCACAAGTTTCATAATTCATCAAATATATATTGAATGCTAATTACCAATTTCATCTAAATCTTACATAATGAATTTGACTCATAAGCCCAAATCCTACATTTAAAGAGACCGATATCATCAACACTTAAACATTTCGTAACCTAGTCTTCACATGAATCATTTAGTCAAATGGGTTATTATTGAACTTTTCCCATGAAATCTAAGTGATAAAATTATATCTCTTGGACTTTCTTATATTTTTTAAGAAAAAAGCACTTAATGAAATTTTCTATATATTTCAATATATCCAGTGGAAAGATATTAATAAAATATGAATGCAGGTTCTTTGAATTAATGTTCTTCAAAATATGTGCTATTTGTGCAAAAACACTAAACTGAGGAATGACCAAATGGTGTTTTGTTTAATTCTGACACAAGATTTAAAGATGAAAAAATAGGTTAATATTTGGGAAGAATATTAAAATAACAGCAACTAACACTTTTTAATATATTTCCTAGTCCTTAATTACTGTTTTTTTTTTTTGTGTGTGTGTGTGTGTGCTTTCTGATTTAGAAAGCCTAAAATATAAGCAAGAAAAGTAGAACATAGTTTCCACATGATTAGCTAAAGGGTCAACATGCTGGAATCACTTTGAAATCTACTTTAAAAGCTCAGCTACTTTGACTTATTTTTTCTGTTATAGAACCATGAAAAGTTATTTCAACTGAATTGCATACATAACTCCTGGAGTGTAGACAGTTGCTATTATTTGTTCACTTCATCAAAATGCTTTTTAAAATTCTTGCTACATCTGTATTACCAGGTCCTAAAGAAACCAAGGTGAAAGAGGCCTAGGAGAAGCCAAATCCTCTTTGCTATTTCTAACAAAGGAAATGCCATTCTTGCCACTAACTCTTGGAATGATTTCCAAGTTCTCTAAAATTAATTTAACCTGTGTCAAATAGCTGTCTCATCTGGAAAACTCAATAAATGAATGTAGAAGTTAGAAAAGTAGGGAGAAAGTTAGGTGTTAAACTGAAATGGTATATTCCAGACATGTTAGAATGAAACTCCAAATTAGCCAGCACACTTCCACACATCTGCCCACTTTTCTTTAAACTTGAGATATATTATTGCAGAAAGGCATAATAATCCCCACTCTGATCTTGTATTTTAAATAATGACCCCTAAACCATCATAGTATAAGCATCTTTGTAAAGTGCTATTATGGGTGGCTGAATTTTCATTGGGGTCAGCATTTCTACCTTCAAAGAGCAGATTATATAGGGAGAAAACGGGGATAAAATATTCTGCATCATGACAATGATTCTAATTTGACATTGGACTTTGAAGAGGACATACATAGTAAATTACGCTTCACTTTGAATAGAGCTGATTTCTTTTAATGCTCGTGTAATTCACACTTCATTGTACCTGAACAGTTGTTTACATGTAGAAACTATGGCTAAATTGTATAAAAGTAAAATGTATGCTTTATTCACTCAAAAATGTAGACCATTGTGTACTACTTTGCTCATTTGAAGCACTTTTGAGATATAATTATTCAAAAAGTAGTTTTCAATTCTGTTACATGATTTCACAAGGAAATTTTATTTCATAATTTTCCACCTGTTAAATTATTTAAGGTTAACATTTATTATATGTTAGTCCATAAATGAAATGTCATTGCCTATAATCACTTTCAGACATCTGTTAGTGTCTTCAGGCAGAAGAACTGGAATATTTTTAGGAGGGATGACTTACCACATGACTATTAACTTTTGCAGGGTAGCAACTAACATTTTTCAAGGTAATCAAAGATGCAAAGGAAACATTCTAAATTTTAAACATTTTCTGTTGTCTTTTTTGATATAATGCCAATTTATAAATTTTTCTTGAAGAAAAAGTTTCTGTTCTCTGAGATAAGAATAAAAATAAAATTAAGTTTGTCTGATAGGGCATGTACTAGTGCAAATACAAATTCAGGCTATGAAGCTATTTATTTCCCCATGCTCATCATTTGTTATAGAAGTTGTGGGAAAAGCAATGAGATAATATATGAATAATATGCCATTGGCCAAAAATCATACGTAACATCTTATACAAACTTCACAAAAGAATTAACCAACCTGTAAGAACAAAAAATCAGCCGAAAGGAATCTCTTACTCTTCTACATCTCTACCAAATTGGGAAGTTCATGCCTGTTTTAGAGGAGGGAACATCTCTACTAAGGAAAAAAAATCCTGATCTTTTCCTCCCTCCCCATCCCTGTATGCTTTTCAGTCTTGAAATAAAGGGATTCCAGCAGTATATACACCCAAAGGATATTACTGCTTTATGTTATACTTTGAAGAAGCAAAGTCTCTGAAGAAAGCATAGTTTTCAGTTGATTTCATAAAAACAGTTAAAAATGAATTTGAACATAAACATAAAATTTTGATTCTAAATACTTTAGATGAAGAAAATTATACACTAAATGTAGCTTTTTAAAGATTAAACCAAATTTATAAGTAATCTAGGAAGTTATACCATCACTTTTTATATCATTTAATACCATTAAAACTGGCATAGTTGCCTACTGTTGGTATGCAACAGTAAATTGTGCTCAGCTATGAGAATACTAATGTGAAATAAATATCAGAAACTGCATTGAACTGATAACACCAAGTATTTTGCATAAATCCTTCATTAAATTCTATCCCAACACAGTTTTGTTTTAAAAGCTCCTCACACATTACACATGTCATATAATGTCAAAACTGTCCATTTTTGTGCCCATAAAGCTTGTGAAATATGGGCTCCAGCATTTTAAATCAAGAAAGTTATTGTTCTCTAATATAAATTAACCAGTATTTTGAAAACTTATAAACTACTTGACAACAAAAAATACAATTGCATTTACTACTCTAAATTTCTTAGGCTTATCACAGACTCATGCTTACAAATGGTTGCAAAGCTAACCGAACTGATGGGCAATTTGGGTCAAGATTACCAATATGGATTAAAAGCCTGAGTCAAATAGATTATGCTCCATGGGAAATTCATGTTCTCCAGAGTAAATTGTTCACTTTGACTGTTTGTACTCACTTTTTCCAGGCTGCTAACCATTGATTGGGAGACCCCCACTAAACATGTTAAAGATTCATTGTTAGTGTACATATTACACTTTTACTCTGATCTTTATGTGGCTAAAATTTTTATAATAGTCTTCCACACCAGAAGTCATGCTTGAAATCCAGTGCATTAAGAAATTGAAGGAGACTTAGCAGTGAAGCAGGATACTGAGAATAAATAGATGAAACTCTAGACATTTCCGAAGAGCATCCAGCTACTTAATGGGCACTGAGGTCTTCAATGAATAGGTGTGAATATTTTAGTCCAGTCCAACCTGAACTGAAAAGCAGTTCTTACTTCCAAATTTGAATACCACCTGTGCATATTTAAAAAAAAAAAAAAAGGTTCTTTTATTAGTCCAAAATGGTACTACGACTGGGAACTTGAAAAAACACTCCCTTTTTCTTAGTTATGTTCTTCAGCAAAAGAAAGTTGAGAAGGATAGACGAGAGACTGGAACTTAAGCTCAGAGGCCATAAAATAGAGAAGTCCGGTTTTTTACCGCCCAATATGAGAGTTTGGGTTGAAGAAAGTTGAGTAATTACATTTTGCTGCCAAAGTTAAAATTATGAACCAGAGGTGAATTTAGGCAAATTCAATTCACCTATTGAAAAACTGTTAATAGTTGGTTATTGAAGATCCTCCAAACCACTTTCCTCACAAGTTGGTCCCATGCTTTTCGAGGGGCAAGTGCAGTTCCCATTGAGAGGGTTGCAGTGAGCTTTGTGGCCACACTGGCACTTAAGAGCACAGTTAGGTCCATACTGACCTGCCTTGCATTCTGTGAGGGAAAAATAAAAAAAATCATTAAATGAAAGTTAAATGTGATTTCCTAGCTACATATTATCTTTTACTATTATTTCTTGGAACTGACTAGATAATGCTAGATTTGCAATGAATTTTGGTTAACTAAGTAGAATCTTTTTCCCTGTTAGGATGGCATATAATAAAAGTATTGACCTTAGGCCCTCCCTGGTGGCGCAGCGGGTTAAAGCACTGCACTGAGAAGCTAAAGCCACTTCCGCATGAGTTCGATCCCTGCCTGCCCCCGGAGGAGACCACATGGCGTGGCAGACCTCTCCTGACCCGCCCACTGCTCCCCTCAGCAGTGTACTTCGTTGATCTGCCTGTTCTGCTCCCCACTCTGTCTCTGGTGAAGTCTCTCACTGCCCCTGAGTCTCTGGCCTGTACCCAGTTCTGTATGTACAAATAAATAATTTTTAAAAAAAAAAAAAAAAAGTATTGACCTTAATGGGAAATGGGAGTAGACTCCAGAGTGTCAAGGAAGTTGGTGAGAAAATTTCAGAGGAGAAGCCAGAATAGCAATTTGTATATTTGTAAAGTATCTTCACAGATTAGATCGCTCATTTGAGCTTATAGCAATGGCATCATGAGGGACACAGAAATTGGATTAGTTGTCTTGAGGTCAAAAAAGGCAACACTCACTGGAACACACAATATGAAATGTATTGTTAGGCTAAAAATATGATTGTTTTTGCTTATGTTGTTGAACATGAAATGGTTTTAAATTTAAAACCTTTTCAAATATGTCTATGGGTCAAAGATCTTGTATGCACCTAACTCTTTAAATTGAATTGCATTGTGATTTCAGAGAAAAGAAGGGTTAGGATGCAGTACTGCAAGCTAAACATAGTTACTTGGGTGTGAGTTTGATCCCCTCCCATAGGTGATCCACATGGTATGGCAGACCTCTCCTGTCTTGTCCTCTGTTCCCCACTCTGTCTCTGATGAATCCTCTCACAGCCCCTGCACCTTTGGTCTGTACCCCAGTTCTGTATGCATAAATAAAACATTCTTAAAAAAAAAAAAAAAAGAAGAGCATAGATAAAGCTTGTTAGCTTTATCAAAATAACCTAATGAGGATAAATGGAGTCTTCCCAAAATTACAGCCCAGCTAAATGTTCAGTCTTAGTCTGATAAACAGCAGAAAGTTAACAAATTCTGTTTCTAAAGGATTATGTGATTAAGGACAAAGCAAGTCCACCTCATCAAGACAGAAAACCAGTTCATATTTCCTAGCCAGTCAAGCAAGAATGGGAAGTAACATAACTTTTCAACCTGTAAAGCGCAAGAGAAACTTATCTTCCAAAAAATAACTGACAATTTGCTTTATGCAGCTTACAAAGTAAGTTCCTAATGCATTATATCATTTGGTTCTAACTGAAGTAGAGAAGGGAGTGAGGTAATCTCTCTTGCTTTAGAGAGAAATTAACTGCAATTTGGTATGACTTGAGGGAACTCAAATTTGATGTCACTTGTAAATGGCATACAGATTTTTCTTAGGCAAGAAAAGGCCACTACTATGTGGTAGGACACAAAGAAAAGTATATGCATATAAAATTCCAGAGAAAGAGGCAGAAAGCTAGAAAGTGAACTTTTTAATGATATACATATACATATACATACATATACATATGCATATGCATATACATATAAAGAAAGAGGTACTAAAGTGAAGTCTGAGTTCCAGGACAGAATTTTGTTGAACATTTCTTGTTTGTCGTCTCATGATTCTCTTTGCCGGATTGGAGATTAGTATTGCCTTAAATACTACACAATCAGTTGAGTGTTTATATATTTGTTTTTTATTCTCTTAGAGAAAGTAGGTTACAATGTGTCAAAGGTGTGTTATCTTTACTAACACATTAGATTTTAAATATGAATTAGATGGAAATTTATAAACCAGTTTTGAAGTTAATTCTTTTTACAGAGCTTCAACATGAATGAACATTAATCCAATCTCTTTCTAAATAAAGGAACAAGTAGGTGAAAGGATCTTTGGAGATGTTGTAAATGCTGCTCTGAAACAAAATCTTTGCTTTAAACCATAAAGCTCTGTGGATATTAAAAATTAAAATCCTGTATTATTTCAAATTTAGTTTAACATAACTATGTCTGCCCATGTGTGGGAGGATTACTTAGCTTAGTGGTAAGACCCAGTTTTCTTGTTTGAAAAAAGTTATGAATCAGAATCTCTCCTGAGTAGTTTGGAATCTGATTTTAATTTATAAAAATACCACATTTTCATGTTAATAATGATGTGTATTTAAGACATCTGTTTGAATGTCTGTAAATGTTAATTTACCAAGCGGGTGGGGAAATAATCCAATAAAAAACTGCTGCATTCTTTTATGAATTAACATTATGGCTGTTTAATAGGTGCTTTACCAGAGTTCAAATTAAAATGAGGTCTTTTATCTTTATAGAGCCTACATAGACACAGCTGCTCACAGTTAATATCGCAGATGAACTGTGCCTAATTGAAAATAAAAATGCAAATAAAAGGCCCTGCAGTACATCTGTGTAGGCTGTTGTTACCGAGAAAAGCTCATGACAAGGTGGGCTTTGAGGTGCTCACCAGTAATGGACATGTTAATACATATAATCCACTGTCACATGGCAATTTGCTTGTGGATAAAAGAGACTATACAACATAGGAATTTATTCTACAGAGGTAGAGTGAGCCTTTGATTTCATTCCTGTTCATAAGCCTTCTTGGTTTAATGTCTAATTTTAAAGTCATTACTGAGTGTTATCCAATAGAACTTTCTAAAGTGATGGAAATATACTATACTGTACTAATACTGTATCCTCAACCACAGAACACTTGAAATAAGTCATGCATGACTGAGGAGGGGCATTTTAAGTTAGGCTAAATTTAAATTAAATTACAACATATGATTAATGGACAATGTACACCAGACGATGCAGATAGGATAATCAAAAGTAATTCGTATTCCTTTCTTTCCCTTGAGATACAGTTTATTAAGGATGTTAAAAATCTATCTCTGCACCCACATTGTTTCCAAATACCTATCTGTCACTTACTTATTGTGTAACCTTGGGTGATTTACTTCATCTTTTTGGGCTTTTGTTCCCTCATCTATAATGTGGAAGTACAGATGACAGTCAAGTTACCTAATACGAATTAAAATGTTTGACACATACTGAGCTTTCAATAAACATTGGGGGGTTTATTTAGTATTTAGGTGAAACCACAAATGCTGTAAGCATCTGTGACTTTATTGACTCTGTCGCTAGTGACATATGTAAGAAGATGATATGTCAATGCTTATTCTGACAGATTTATATACATAAAACAAAGTTTAAGTATTTCAATCTACCATGGCTCTGTGAAGAATGGTAGGAAGGGGAGGAAGCATTTTAATTAACATTTGCTGAAAACTATCCTGTGGTAGACCTTGTTCTATGTTTTATTTACATGGATCTGACTTTGAAGAAACTTGTAGTACAGTAAAGCACGTGGATTAATGAGAAAGAATTGCTAGTCAGCATTAACAGTCACTGAATAAAAACTATACCAAGGATTCCAAACCATATCATAACGATATGTGCCTTATTCTAAAGGTCTGTAAAGAAGGAAAGAAAATGAAATAGGAAAGGACACTCCACTCTTGCTGAGCTGCTGATAAGTTCTTATTTCAGGACTACATAAAGACATTCACACACACAGTATTTTCACCAGCAGTATCATCCAAACTCTCTCCAGAATGAGTGGGTTCAGATCGTGGTTCTGCTCTGTTATCTACTACTTTTTGGTGTCTCTTCTTTCTTATCTCTCAAATGAGAAAGAGGTTATTAACAATATCTCAGGTATGCATTAAAGAATTCTAAGTAAAAAAGTTGACTGTAGACTGGCATTCAAAAATGTAGTTCTTTTTGCTATTTTTCTGAATCAAGCTGAGGTGGAGGAAATGATAATGAGGTGGAGGCTACTAGAAAGTATTACTCTCTGTAGACTAGAAGTTTACAAGGACTTTCTTAGCAGTATTGAAATCCCAGGTCGCAGACTCTTAGATTACAGCTAGAAATGACCTTAGAATTTCATAGCCTCAAATTCCTTCTTGGAAGAGGAGTGATGTAAATTCTGAGATTAAATGCTCTACTTTGGATAATAATCTGTGGCAAGGTCAATTCTCACGTTTATTGTGAATTACATAACACTTTTCATCCTATAAGATTCATTAAATTTAATAGCCAGTGATGATGCAGCAATTTGCTCAATTTGTTTCTCTTTATGAGATAGTCCCTGAAGATTTAGAACCTTAAATTCTAAACCAATCTTTCCATGAGGGGTAAGGAATTTTGATTTTTCTTATGAATACTAATAAATAGATGGCAATTGTCTTACTTCTGCTGGTTTCTCTGAATCCCATGGTGCTTACATGGGTTACTTTGAGGATATTTACAAGGTAATCTCTGTCACTGTACTGATTTTGGGTGCATTTGATGTGACAATGGAGGACAAGTTCTGTGAGGAACTTGAGGAAGCAAGATTTCAGAGTGAAAATCCCCATCTCTTTTTAGCACATGAGTTTGGGGGCATCATTAGTGCTTTGGCTCATACCAGCATCACATCTGGCTCCTGTTCTCCCAGGTGGGCAGAGGCACTTTCCAGTAACAGGGTGGCAGTAGCTTTCTCTTTCACAGTTACAAAGTTGGTGGCAGTTTTCTCCAAACATTCCAGGTGAACACTCTGCCAAGGAAAGAAATGCTGAAAAATTAACCTCTGGAGATTTTACTGACGTGAAATGAAATTAAGATTAAGGATATAATTTCTTTTAATTTTGAGGACCAACTAGACAATGTGATAAAATAAGATTTTGTTGGTGAGGACAGGGAAGTTTGTAATTTTCACAAAGAAGCTCCATTTACATATGGCTTCACATTCAGCTCTTAAAATTGACTTAGTGTGAAAAAAAAAATGGGTTTACTTCACAGTTTTGAACCTGTTAAAATATATGTAAGGTTTTTGAAGTTAGAAAGTTAATGAAGGAGATTGAGTGAACCAAATATATTTCTTTAAACATAGTTTCTTAATATATTATGCATTTATGTATCATCCCAAAAGACAGTAAACACCACTATATTCCAATCTCACGCAGGCACATAATGGGTACATGCTCCCCATGTAGTGATTAAGCTGAATCACTAAATATTAAATGAATATGTGATTAAAGGATGAACAAGATACTATATGTAAAAACTACAGTGACCTGAAGGTAACGTTATAGGGTAATATGTAGATAATTTTTAAAGGTAAAGACAGTAACTCTGATTCATGTAATACCAGATTCATTATCATCATCATTACTGTGGCTGTAATGATATACAGAAGAATGTAATGTACAAAATAATTTAGAAAAAAACAGTTTATAATGGGAGTTGTTTACCCAGAACTATGTACATTGGCATTGCTTAGAATGGACGTGATCAATCTCTTTAGCTTTTTTACTATTTTATTTTAAACAGAGAAGTATAAATTCTCACTTCTCTATCTTCATCCATATGCATGATTGTCACTATTTTTAAAAATAAACGTCTGTTCATATAGAACTAATTTTCATTAAGCTCTCGTATCTTTTTAATATCATTAAACCCAAACATATCATTCTTTTAAAAACCACTAATGCAGTTTTTACTCTCATTCAGATGTTGAATCTTTGTACACAGAACTCACAGCTTAAGTGGTATTTTGAGAGAAAACAATTTCTGACCAAACAAATCAGAATGATCCATTTTATTGAATGTAGAGTGAATTCCTATCATTTTAATGTGCAAATAGGAAGCTTAACTGACAATTCCATGTTCTTGATGGAGTTTATATTTATATCCTCAAGTGGAGACCTCTCTTAGTCACAGAATCCTAACTTTCACATTCTTGAAAACACTCTGGTTATACCTTTTTTCACACTGGCTGCCATGGAAACCTGCTGGACAAAGACATTGTCCACTTGCTGCATCACAACTGGCCCCATTTTTGCAGTTACAGATGTGAGCACAATTCAAACCATAAAATCCAAGAAGGCATGCTAGAAATGGAAATGTCAAAAGTTATTTTGGCTCTAAGAATAAATAAAGGGAAAAGTAAAGGATTCACTGTAGGTCATTTGTTTTCTAAGACCAAAGAATAACAAGAGCCAATAATTGGAAAGCAAAAAAATAAAAGTTACAATTCAATGCTACTTTAATAAAAAATGAAAAGAAAAAAATTACATGGAAAAGCATAATGACAATTGTAAAATAGATTAGTGACTACAAAAATGCCGTTTTCTACAACTAATCCAGAAAAAAAAAGAAACAATTATTTTCAAGTAAAATGTATTTGCTATTGGTGTATTACTGTAAGCTAAAGATTTTATCAAAACCATCCAACACCCTAATTCTTTAAAAGTGCAATGTCTTCAAATGTCAGATCTAGGCCAAATTTTGTTAAGACTGGTTTTGAAATTAAATAATTATTAATAAAATTATTGGTGCAAAGTGATCATACATCACTCAATATCTGAAGTTCTGGGAATGAATGACAGGGATATGAGGGAATGGGGGGAGAGGGGGAGATGAGCAAGAATAAGAAAGAGAATAAATGACAGAGAACATGACACAAATACACTAATTGCACATCTTATGAGGAACTTAAGTTTTGAAGTCAGTGATATTTAATATTTGAAAAAATCTTACTTAGCCAACCAAATACAACATAGAATTGAATTTGGATAAATCCTATTTGTCCTCTGTGTGTAGAGAAGATTAGTATTTTTTAATTATTATTATTTATTTATATATTTTTTACATAATTGTTCATTTTTTAAAAGATTTATTTATTTATGCATACAGAACTGGGGTACAAGCTAGAGGCTCAGGGGTGGTGAGAGGATTCACCAGAGACAGACTGGAGAGCAGAATTGGCTAATCGTCAATGTATACTGCTGAGGGGAGCAGCGGGCTGGTAAGGAGAAGTCTGCTGTGCCATGTGGATCACCTCTGGGTAGGCCAGGAATAGAATTCACATTGAAGTGGCTGTGGCTAGCATGCAGTGCTGCATTCTTACCCATTGTTTCACCAGGGGGGACCCTAAGATTAGCACTTTTATTGCTAAACATTTGCAGAGATGATTGGTTTTCCAATTACACATTCATTTCCATGTGTAAATGCATCTATTTGGATGATAAAATTATCTTTGCCCAGAGATGTGTTCCACCTGAGAGGTATTTGTGAGCTAAGATTGACTGCTGTCAAAGGAGTCCCTTTTCTCTCTCTCTCTCTCTCTTTTTGTCTCTCCTCCCCATCACCTCCTCTCCTTTTCTGCCTCTTTCTGTCTCCCTACTCCCCATCTCAGGCACCATCTCAGTTGGACTTGCCAAGGCTTTCTGTAAATGGCAGTTATGCATGGAATTCCTCAGGAAAGGCTTACCTGTGGGGACATTAGCACTCAAGGATCAGAAAAGGAAGATAGAACCAAAGGCGATGAAGGAATTAATTATTTTATGCAACATATTGTTTTAGTTTTTTGGTTTTTTTTTTTAAGATTTATTTACTTATACATACAGAACTGGGGTATAGGTCAGAGGTGCAGGGGTGGTAAGAGGCTTCACCAGAGACAGAGTGGGAAGCAGAACAGGCAGATCGACGAAGTACACTGCTGAGGGGAGCCGCGGGCGGGTCAGGAGAGGTCTACCACGCCATGTGGTCACCTCCAGGGCAGGCAGGGATCAAACTCATGCTGTAGTAGCTTTAGTTTCTTAGTGCTGTGCTTTAACCCGCTGCGCCACCAGGGAGGGCCCTGTTTTAGTTTTTAATCTCACTATAACTGTTTTTGTCCACGAAGGTTCTCTGATGTAAAGGGATTATTGTGTAATTCTCCATTTTTCTAAATTTTGCTGAAAAATTGAGGAAGTGAATTAAATAAGTATAATCAAAGGAACTTGAATGGAGCTCCTTAGGAATCAAGGGTAGGAGCAGCAGACTCTCCTCTCTTGCCCACAGCTCCCCTCAGCATGTATTTCAGTAGGTCCACCTATTCTGTTCCCCATTATGTCTCTGGACCCCTGCACCTCTGATCTGCACCTCAGTTTTTTGCATGCATAAACAAATAATATATTTTTTTAAAAAATGAAATCAAGGGTAGATTCACACAAAACACATAGCTTTCCTGTCTATATTTTGCTTAAAGACAACCAGAGGAATAATGATTTGGTTCAAAATGTTCAGCAGCTGACTTTCCTGGGCCTGTCTGAGATAACTGTAGAACCGGACAGTCATTTCTTAGACAACATTGTCAAATGTACTAAACAAATCTAATGATGTCATCATGGCTACTGTCAATGTCTAGAACTTAAATTAGAACTATAAAACAGGTTGCAAGAATGACTAAAATATTAAGTTGCTCTAACTTGGTATAATATGAATGTTATTTTAAAAATAAATGATTTTTAAAAATTAAAAATTTATTAATACCATACATGCCCACTCATTCTCTCTGTTTACCATGTTCACAGTCTCTTCCATAGTAGCCTGGGAGACATTTGCAGCTTCCAGAAAACCTGTCACAAACTCCGTTGTTCTGACATGTGCAATTAAAATAGCAGCCTGGGCCATAATGACCAGGAGAACATCCTGAAAAATAAACACCTGTGCATTAGTTCTAGTTAAGGCAAATTTGTAATGAATTGGGAAAAAAATTTAGAATTAATGAAAAATGAAAATTGGAACAAGTCATTAGCTAACTTAATCATGATAAAAGAAAAGCACAAATACACACATTTTAAAAATATAAATGTGGGGTGATGATTAAAAGGAATACACACAGACACACACACACATACATATGTGTATGTATGTATGTATATATAAATATATATATATATATATAATAAACAAATTAAAAAATCTAAATTATATGGAAATGTCACAGATAGAAACTTACCGAAACTGCTATCATTTGAGGCAGAAAACCAAGACAGGCTAATCATAAAATAAAAATAATAGAGAAAATAGTAAAATTGTTCCTACAAAGCTATATATATTAGGTCATCACCTTTCTACTTATTTAATTCTATAGCTTTAAAAAGGAAGGGAAAACTCAAATGTAATGTATGTGATTGTAAGACATTAATTTGATTTGATATATAGCATCAGATACAAGTTAGAGTTGAGGTAATTTTATTTCAGTAAACCATCAATTACAAAATGTGCTAAAATGCATAAAAACTACAGTTCAATTTCACTAATAAATATTGGTATCAAATTCATAGAAAAATATAAATAGAGAGAAATGATAGCATATTATAATGTAATATCCCACTAAGCAGTTATTTATTCCAAAAATATAAAGTCACTCCTTTTAGAATATTCATTAATAAGTATAGTATTTATTAGCTTAAAAGTAGAAATCATATAGTAATTCCATAAAGGCAGAAAAAGCTCTGAAATAAATTCACACACATACAAAAGAACACATTGAATAAATTTGAAAGAATCACTTAGCTGAAATTTGTTACCTCTCACATTCATTAATTATAATGCTATATTGTTTTAAATCTTTGCATTTTGGGAATAATTTGTTATACATCAATAGATAACCAATCAGGAAGCAAACATACTTTAGGAAAACAAAAATGTTCTCAAACTTGGATGAACAATTCACAACAACAACAAAAATAATGTTTTAGTATATATAACTCTTCCTCTTAAAGAGTAAATCAACATCTTTATAAAAAAAATGAGCTAAAGTTACTATTTATAGAAAAAGAAATGTATAAAATCTTTACTCATTAGAGATAATATTAAATATTCATAATACCAAAATGTTATTTAAAATTCCACACATATTTCTCACCATAAGTTTGACAATAATCAATCTTCTTTTGATAAGATTGTAAGAAAAATAGACATCTCATGCATTGTTTGAAAATACCATATATTGCAAAATAGTTCAACCCCATATATAGAATTTTTGGACATGTGGGTAAACTAAATTTTTATTTACCCAATGACTCAACAATTCTTGTATATTTGAAGGGCTTCATGTCATTTTAAAGACAGAAACAAAAATAAGTATATCCAGCCTCATAAAACACCAGCAATATACCGACTTCAGTTTTTTTTAAATAAGTAATTTGGTTATATTGGTACTACTTTTTTAAGTCTGCTAATATTCTGATGTAGTAGTCCCAAATATTATAAAATCAACTATTGCTTTATCTTGAATGTTAAATGTGCAATGGCTATTGGCTCAGTATCCCCACATTTACATGGGTACCCAATCACAAAAAGGCTGTGAAAGTCCCCAAGGCATACAGTCTTTATAATTGAAATCATCTAGATAAAAGTTTACCATGATGTCCGTGCCAGTAGCTGTACCACTGTGCTGTATAATGTTGTAATTAAGCCAATGGAAGGGTTTGTCCAATAAGGACTGAGCCCTGAGGCCAAGGACTGTCGCAGTCTGTGCCCTCCCTGAGGGAGTTACTGTGAAGACAAAAACAGCCTGAGGGTTAATGTTAAAAAATACTGATTTTGAGGAGGAGTTCCTTGGAGAGGAAATAGAAGGGACTGAGTAGAAAGAAGTAAGGGAGTAGGAGGAATGTTGTTGCTTGTCTGGGCTCCAGGATTCAAGGTTTGAGGTCTAGGTTTGGAGCTGCTTCAGCATTTTGGGGGCCAGTGGATTTGAGCCCCCAACAGGGCTGATTTTGGAAAAGGCTGCTATGAACTACTGTAAGAAGACGGCTTCAGTCAGTAGCCAACCTTGGAAAGGAAGAGGCTTTGCAAGTAGCCGAGTTACTAAAGTGGTTCCTGGTTGTTGCTATGGATACAACCTGTCCTAGTTGCATGAGTGAGGCCTTTTGTCTGGTTATTTTGGTGGCTGTGACTTCTGCCCTGAGTGTCCCTTGTCTGATGCTGTGCTGAACATCCTGCAGCTCTGGAAGCATCTCCTCCTGAGCTAGAACCTGGACTGGAGTCTCGCTGCCGTGCCCCATGTCAGCAGAGGCAGGAAGACACCATCTTAGACAAATGGCCTGTTGTTTGGGAGAGGAGCTGCACATTCTCAGTGGAGGGACGATGCCATCATGACAGTGTTTGTGTAGGACAGTACTGGACAAAACTTTGGTTAAAGTAAATGGCCATTATTGGCTTCAGTAACTCTCGTTTTCCCATTTGTTAAATAAATACCTTTGTTACTGTTTCTTGAGCCTGAACAATTTTGCAATCGTGTGTGCAGGTGAAGAACCCAGATATTATTTGGTAAAATACTTGGGCAGTGGGGCCTTGGTGAGTTTAGGGTCCCCTGCCCCGCCCAGTGTCAATGTTATGATGTTAAGTTTTTTTCTCTCAGAGTGCCACAAACTTACACCAACCCTCACCACCCCTCCTCACGAGGCCAGCATTCTTACCCATATTCTCCCTTATTTTCAGAGCACTTTCTCTTTATTCTGGCAAAATACAACTTTGTATTTTACAGTAGCAGACTCTGAATTGGGTATATGTGCTCCAGCATTGTACAAGATAATCACTTGTAGTTCAGAAAGAAAACATTAAAATAACTGTCAATATTTATATTAATCAATTCTTTATTAAAAACCTCATACTTATATGCTAAGAAGCTCATGAAAATTGTTTATAAATAAAAATGTATTTATGACAATAAAATTTTTTCCTGATGAAGTGAATATCTCTGCTCCAGAGTCCTCTTCTACACCCCAAAAGGCAGGGAGCACTCTAAATATGAATCAGCTCTACCCAGGGCTTTGGATTCTCCTCCCTGGCTGCTTCAAGGACTCAGTGGTGGCTGAGGGACTTAATCCTCCTTCCTATAAAATCACTGCTCAGAAGATCTGGTGCTCACAAAGGCTTTAGGGTAAAAAGTGCATGGAGAAGCAATGGAATTGAGGTCTTAAAATATTAATAATATTTCACTTTATTAATAGTTCTCATGTGGTTTCCAGTAACAAGGTAAAAAAATCAATATTAGCATAATGCTATTTTTACTGTAAATTGTCTTCACAGGTGTCTCATGCATTTTAGCAACCAACGACAATGGCTTAGTTTTTATTGAGAGATAAAAGGAGTAGTCAACTTACGCTTTCCACAATCATTTCCTGTCCATCCAAGACCACAGATGCAACTTCCATCCATAGGATTGCAAAGGCCACCATTTTTACAGACACATTTTAATTCACAATTTGAGCCATATCTTCTTAGGGGACATCCTGTAGTGAAAATATATAATATATATTATATATGTGCATATAACATATATGTGTATGTATATATGCACATATGTGCATGTATATACATATTATATATGTGTATATGTATATACACACAGGCACACATATATAGGTGCATACAGATATATATGACACTGGAATAAAATTGGAACATTATCATTTTTTTGTGATTCAGAGAAAATAATCATATCTATATAATAAAAGCATACAAAAATGATTGCATTGAAACAATTACTCAGATCTGCCAACTCAGTAAACAAATCACTGTTAATCATTAAAATTTTAATTTCTCTAGAAATATCTATTGTAGCTATGAACCTGGTATACTGTGGGAACTGAATATACAGTAGTACATAAGAGGTCAATTCCAGGTTAGCAATAGTTATGTTTATCTATTTAGTCTCATAATATATAAAGACAGATGAGCAATTTACTATTTAATATGTTTGTCTTGAAATCTAAATAGGACTTCAGCATACAGTAGTATGTAACACTAGTAGAAATGTACTGCCAAAAGGAATTAAGATTTGAGTGAAAAAAGGTGATCAGATACAGGAAAATTGAGCCACCTATTCATTATCAAAGGGAGAACAATTTAATGATGGGAAGTGCCATCAGTGAAAAGGAAAGGAGCTATAAGTCTAGACTAACTACTACTCACATTTAGTTGATTTCTCTATGAAGAATATGCATCGCTTATTGCCGGCTAGAATGCTTTTTTCAGGAAAACTTAAAATCCATATTTTAAGTGAAATCATCCAATCTTTGAAAGTTGGTAAGTAATTAAAATGTTTTACAGCACTGTGGAAGCCAAAACTATGTCAGCCAATTCAAATACATTTGTGGCTAGGTTTGGCCAAGTTCCTGTCATTTATACCCTCCAGTTTATAGTATTTTTACATAATTATATTTTCCACATGAATTATCTCATTTAATATACACAGTATCTCTGTGATGTGGGTAACCAAATTCTAATTTTGCACTTGAGAAAGCTGAAACTCAGAGATTTGCCTTGTGCAGACTTAATTCCCCAGAAAAGATAAGAGAGCTAAGTTTCAAACCTGGGTCTGCCTGGTGTCACAGGGAGTTGAACAGACTGCAGCAAGAGTTCGATCCTGCCCAGGGAGCTGACCCACAAGGTGCAGCAGACCTCTGCTGTCTTCTCCGCCGCTCCCCTCAGCAGTCTATTTCAGTCAATCTACTTGTTCTGTTCACACTGACTCTGGTGAATCCTCCAACCCCCCGCACCTATGTTCTATACCTCAGCTCTTGTAGCACGGATAAATCAATATTTAAAAACAAATGAAAAACTAAGTTTCAAACCTAGAACTCTTT
>NW_004567104.1:7111073-7135410 GCF_000260355.1 Condylura cristata | reverse complement strand
CTCCCCTCAGCAGTGTACTTCATCGATCTGCCTGTTCTGCTCCCCACTCTGTCTCTGGTGAAGCCTCTCACCGCCCCTGGGTGAAGCCTCTCACTGCCCCTGAGCCTCTGGCCTGTACCCCAGTTCTGTATGCACAAATAAATAAATCTTTTTAAAAAAATATTACATTAATTGAGGTGATGCTGATTTACATACTGCATGTAATAGGAACATGGGTCACGTCTCTTCAAGTCTCTGTGATCATACCTTACCTACCAGCAAAGCCCTAATCATTCTCCACGGCCAGTCACTGGGCTTCGCCCCTGTTTGCTCCCCTCTAATGACCTCCACATCTGGTAGTCAGTACTGCTGTCATATATCAGGAGGGTGTTTTTGTCTGTTCTTTTGCTTTGTATCTTTATATTCTCTCTATGAGTGAAGTAGTTCCATATTTGTCTTTTTCCTTGTGATTTGTTATGCTTCAGCATAATCCCCTCCAGTTCCATCCTTGTTGAAAATAGCAAAGTCTCATTTTTTTATTTGAATAGATAAATTGTGTATATATGCCTTAACTTCTTTAGCCACTCTTCTGTCAATTGAACATTTAGGATCCTTCTAAAAGTTGGCTATTATCAAAAGTACTGCAGAGAACACGTGAGCACATATATACCTTTGAATTAGTGCTGTACTGTTTGGGTTAGATACCTAGGAATGGAATCGCTGAATCATTTGGTGAATCTAATTTTACTATGTTGAGAAATGTCCATGCTGTTTTTCTTCTTTTTTTCTTAAAGATTTATTTATTTATTCATACAGAACAGGGGTATAGGCCAGAGGCACAGGGGTAGTGAGAGGATTCACCAGACACAGAATGGGGAGCAGAATAGGCAGACTGACAAAATACACTGCTGAGAGGAACTACAGGCAAGACAGGAGAGGTCTGCTGTGCCATGTGGATCACCTCTGGGGCCAAGGATCAAACTTACACTGAGGAGGCTGTGGCTAGCTTGCAGGGCTGTGCTTTAACCTATTGCGCCACCAGGGAAGGCCCCCATACTGTTTTTCATGGAAGCTATAGAGCTCTATATTCCCACAGATAAAGAGGATTCTTTTCCCCTCATATTCTCATTAACACTAGTTGTTTATAACTTTTTGATATGGGGCATTCTCACAGGTGTCAAGTGATGTTTTATTTTAGTTTTGCTTTGTATTTTCCTATTAATATGTGGTGATGAACATTTTTTATTAGTATTACCTTGCTTTATGCATCCATCAGATAAAATCTTGACAGTTTAAGAAGCCTGGAGAGAATCTGGATCTTCATCAATCCTGGTCTAACTTGTATTGTGGCTGAAATAGTTAGCTTTTGCTTACTACATAGTTAGCTTGCCTGAAGAGGAAGGAAGGGGAGCACAAGTTCCCGGAATCAGGTAGAGTGCTGGGAGAATGCAGTGTCTGTACTTTTCACTCTCCAGTTTACTCTGTTGCTCGCTTTGTGCTCTTTTTCTCCTAAGACACTAAGGACACTTGCCTCTTGCTGTCGGCCAACACTATGCATACATTTCCCAAAGGTCTCTAAATCACTACAAGCAGACCTCCCTCATTTCTTTTGAAATGCTACCTAGGTTTTTTGCATTTAACAACATTTATTTTCTAACTTCACTGTTGTTAACTGGAAAATATAATCTCAAGGACTGGAGACAGAATTTATTAGAACATCAAACTGAGGCTTCAAACTCAAGTAGTAACCCAAACAGATCTTACTCTGTGGGAGCTGTTCTGCAAAACACAACCTGAGCTCTAACTTAGATAGCCAGAAACAGTGAGTCATGGGCATCTGGAATGTAACTATTTTGATAGCAGGGGCTCCCAGCGCTAATTGCCTTCATTCAAAGAAATGGCAATTCTCCAGGGAGAAAATGCAGGAGACAGTCCCCTTCCTTCTCAAGCAATGCAAAGACTGGGCAGCATTCTTAATTTTTATTTTGTCTAAAAAAAAATGGTTGATATCATCATTAAAACAGATTTCTATTCACAAGATGGAGCCTGTGAATATAGCTTGTTAGTTTGATGTAAGGCGAGGGATGAGGTCCCCAGAAAATGTTACATTATACGATTGATGGACTAGTAAGTAGTTTAAAATATTTTGCTTTGATATGCAAATTAATGCCCTTATGGTAGTCTTTAGTCATGTTTAATATCATACCAGTCATGTACGATCCATGAAGATGATTTTCTCAGCAAAACAACAGGTGTACTACTATTAAATGATAATAATTATCATCACAGTTTCCTCCAAAGAGATTTGCTAATTTATTAAGGCTTCTCTCTGTGTCTATTTTTCCATCTTCAATCAAACAATTATAATGTAAAAGAAGATAGGTGAGGATGCTATTTTAATTTTCATTTTCCACATAATAGATGTTTATCAACAATTCATAAAATATATTGTCTTGGCATTCTTATTGATAAATAAAAGCCTTTGACTATTATGAAAATTAGTTTTTTTTGTTGGTGTTCCTTCTTCCAGTTTATATTTGTTTTATGCCTCAAGAATGTTTTTGTCTTATCAAAAAATGGTGATTTTGCTTTCATAAATTCAGATTTTGTTATGTTTTATATATATATATATATCCTCACAAAATAACTTAAAAATCTTAATGGTAATTCGTATACTGTCAGGGTTTGTATTACTGCCTGTAAGTACTGCATATAGTTGAAAAGAAATTATGGCAAATAAAGTATTACAGGAATTGAAACTTATTTGTGTCTAAATGCTAATCACTTGTCTTAATATAACATTAAATAATTCAATCTTACCGTACTTTACACCATTAATTCCTATTTTACATTTTATTGTTCTTTTTTTTTCTTTATTCGATCATTTATGAAATAAACATAGCAGAATACAAATTTTATTCTATATACTGAGTACTTTACTCCATATCTTTTAGATATCATTATTGCTCTTTAAAAATTTTGGAAATGCTGATATTTGCTCTTTCGAACCACTGGATATTCAAGAGATTTTATATTGTAACTTTTTTTTTCTGTTAGGAAGATAATTTTTCTCTTCCTGTCTTATTGCTTTCTGATTATAGGCTGTAATAAATTATACTTCAAGCATTTGATAAACTTTTTTCAAATTTTAAGTCCAATGGATACTTGAAAAATGTATATATATATATATATATATATATTATTTATTATTTCAGGGTGCAAAGATTGGTTTGTATTAATTAGACATCCCTACTTATTATGCTCAAGTTTTCAAAGGCTTATTTCTTTCACATATATCTCTGCAGTTATGTTTGTGTAGGCTGAAATAAATGAATTAAAATCTATCAACATTTCTTGTTTTCTTTTATAGCATATGGGCTTTGTTTTATGAATTTTGATACTGTGCGTTTGCTCTTTATATAGTCAGTACACTTACACCTTCATAGTGAATCTTATCATCTGTGCATTAATTTTCCTTACCATTCAATACCTCTTGCCATAAAATTGACAGTTTGATACTGATGTCATGGTTCCTGCTCTCTTCTTTCCTTAATGATGCTTTGTATGTTCGTATCCACTTTGCAAACCTGCCATTATTTTGTAATCTTTTTTAGATTCATTCATTATACATTTGAAGCTCTTTTAGATGTCTTTGGCATGCAATATACAGTAAGGTTTACCTCATAATTCAATATGATAAGCTTTTTTATCACAGGTGAACTTTTGTTTTTACATTTGTCACCATAATAAATAAGTTTGACTTTAGTGCTGTCAATTTATAATTTCTGTTTTTAATGTTGTTTACTTGTTTGTTTTTACTCTGTAGTTGATGCTCTCACTCTTTTTGTCTATGATTATATTTTCTGATAACTTGAAGAATACAGTCTGTCATTTATTTAATTGCTGGTTGCACCAACACAATTTGCAGAGAAGACAATCTTTCCTTCAATAAATTGCTTTTACACCTTTGCAAAAAACCAATTATATGCATATCGGTCTTTTCTGGATTCTCTCCTATTCCATTGATTGATGTACCTACCCCTCTACCATTAGCACACAATTTGTCTGATCTAATTATGTGTTATAACTTGAAATCAGGTAGATACTTTCCAATCTTTATGTCAGTTGTTTTCTTTTTCTGCTTCCATTATAACTCTGAATAGTAGAGGAGATGGGAGATAACCTTGCTATGTTTCTAGTATCACAGGAAAAACAAACAGCCTTTCAACATTAATTATAAGTTTTTGTAGATCATATTTTATCACATTAAAGAAATTCCCCTCTATTTCACTTTTTTGAGTTTTTTTTTGTATATATGCATATTAAATCTTATTCTATAGTTTTCCTGCATCAAATGTGATGTTAGTTATTTCTTAGTCTTCTAATGTGGTTTGTAATTTAATGATTTTTAGCTATAGAATCAGCTCTGTATCTCTGAAATAAACATTAGGTCATGCTATGTGTTTCTTCTATTTACACTGCTGAATTCTATTTAAGAATTTTTTTGGGATGAGGGATATTTACAGAGAAAGTTATGAGGCATTGCTAAAAGAAATAGAAAAAGATAAGAAAATTTGAAAGATATCACTTGCTCATTAATTGGGAGAATTCATATCTTTAGAATGACCATTTACCCATAGGAATATACTATTCAGTGCAATCCCTGTCAAAGTTCCAAAGGCATTCTGCAAAGGAACTGAACAAGCTATACTAAAATTCATATGGAACTGCAAAAACAAACAAAAAGCAATTTGAATAGCCAAAGTAATTATGTATTCTATTTTTAGTAAGCCTAGCTAGTGGCTTGTTAATTTTATTTACTTTTTCAAAGAACCAGCTCTTGGTTTCCTTGCTATTTTGAACTATCATTATATTTTCTCTTTCATTTATATTTGTGCTAATTTTTACTATTTCCTGCCCTTTATTGGTTTTCAAACTTGTTTGTTCTTTCAACTGCAGAATTAAGTTGTTGAGATTTTTCTTGCTTTTTCATGTGGACCCACATGCTATGAACCTTCACAATTTCACTTTTAGACCATCCCATAAGATCTTGTGGCTTGTTTCATCATTTTTGTTAGTCTCCAAAGACTCTCAGGATTCCTACTCTTGTATTTTTTTTTCTCCATCTTGTGTTTAAATGTTCCTCACTTCCTTAGACTAAATGTTGCCTTACTTTCCTTTTTAAGACTGGGATACTATGAGTTTACTTTTGTTTGCTTTTCTTCTTTGCTTAGCTTAGAGTCAGGTGAGGGCTGGAGAGGAGGAAGCTGGGATGCAGATAAAATACTTGGTTTCAGTCTTATTGAGGAGTAATTTGGTCACCAGTCTCCTTTCTCCACAGTAACTTCCATTCAGTGTGTCTGTTGTCATAACTTCTGCTCGGCTTCTTTGCTTTTCATTTTATGCCAAGGGATGTGTAAATTTAAGTCTCCTGGGAAAGGGCCCTAGGCTTCTTCCACAGAGTATAACCTTAGTACCACCACTGGCTCTGTAGTCACGGAGCACACAGAAACACTGTGTCCCTGTCACACAGCATTTGCTGTGACTAATGGTCACCTCTGCAGCCACCACCACTGGTGACTGACTCATGTACAAGACCTGGGCTACAAATGCAACATCCACTAGTGTCTTGCCAATGGCACAGTTTTCCTTCTTCTACAGGTTTCAGGCCCTAGCCTAGTGCATCTTGGGGCAAGTTAGGGTTATTAGAGATCTTCAGGGACAGTGAAGGCAGGAATTCAAGAGAGGTAAAGAGGCTTCTGAGATAAAGGCAGCAAAGGGAAGAAGGGACATTCCAGATACAAGGGCAAAGGATTCTAAAGTGGCTTAATCAAACACCCTAGGACTAGGGAAAAGGAAAGTTCTGGAATAAGGGCAACAGCAAAGGGGCTTCTCTGATGAGGGCTGTAAGGCAGGAAGATTCCCTGCACAGCAGCAGAGTGAATGAGAACATCAGAACTACCTAACCCTAAAGAGAGGGAAGGGGCTTTTGAACAATTAGGCAAAGAAGGTCTGCATTCCCTGAGGCTCACTCCACTTCCTTGCCCCTCCCTGGCCTGGTTACATGGCTTGGAAGTCCCATTTTATTTCTGTTCCTTTTTTCCTTAACACATTTTTTTTATTTCTATAAACAAATCTGCCTCCTTTCACTGGCTTGCCTGAGGGTCAGCGTAGGTCCTGCTGTGGCTTCTGAGACACCAGTCTGTGGTGGTATAGTGGTTGAAATCAGTGCTGCCACAAGTCTGGCGGCATCCTGGCTAGGAGACTAGGCCTGAAAACCTGAAATTACAGTATCATTAGAGTGATTCCATCTGAAATCTCTTTGTTTTGTTATTTCTGGGAGTGCCAGGGGGAGATCTTTCCTCTTCCATATGGGTCACAGAACTCCCAGTGGCCTAGGCCAGACCCAGGCCTGTGTTGACCACTCTCCCTTTCTAAGCATCCCTTCTGGTGCAAGTCACCATGTCTAGTAGTGTGTGTCTTGTAGGGGCACCAGTGGCCAGCCCCTCATCTGCCCCACTTGATGGGACATCTACTTTTTTCCCCATCTACCTCTACTCTGCATGAAACCAGGAATCTTCTTGTAAATTCTTTAGGCAAACATTCTTGACTTGGTTGGAAAAATTCTGAATCTTCTTTTGAGAAAATAACTTTTTATAGTTGTTGTCAGGGAAGAAGGTGATTTCAAACTCTGGGATTTTTATCCAGAATGTTTAGATATCTATTATTTTATAGACTGATCAATAGTTTTTCCCCTATTCAGATCTCTGAGCCACTGTTGCTGGAACAAGGTAATAAGTAGGAAGGCACTGGACAAAAGAATACTGAAAGTTTGGTTACCTGAACAGCAAGGTTTGAACTTTTCTATAGTACTATGGGTACCTGAATTCCTCATTTGAAATCCACAGTAACCCCCTCCAATAAGTCAGTTACTTTCCCCAAATGAACACTGTTAGGCTTTGTCTATAGATTCTGCTCGCTTCATGCTCACGCTGTGGTTGAACAATAGCTGCTGCACTGGGTGGGAATTAAAATTGATATAAGGCCACAATACTTGGGGCCAAGAGAAAGTAAAGTTCTCTTTGTTTTTTGAGTAGGAAACCTTACCCAGGAGCTCTCAATTTTATCAACATCCAGGTGCTTCAAACTCAGGTCAGAGAGCATTCAGCAGTTGCCTCTATTTTGGCCCTGATGGGGGATGAAACTGGGTTTAGCATATCATAGCCTAAGTCTCTAAGTGGAAGCCTCTCCTCTGAGGAGACTCAGGTGATCTGAGCTGACACCTCTGTAACCAGGTTCCAATTGTTTCAGACCAGGTACGTCAGGTTCAGGCAGCAATCAACATTCAGTGCCCTTATTCCTAGTGTTCCCCTGTGGTGAGCTCTACAATTTGCACATGGAACCCAGGTATCCACTTCTGCAGTGGGTCATTGCTCCTGATGATATAGGTGGCAATCATTGGTTATTTTTCAGGGGTTCTATTCTAACTTTTTGTGACTATATGGAATAAGCAACTCCAGTGTCTTCACTCTGCCACCATCATGCTGGCCTTTTCAGTGTATTTTTAAAGACATTTTAATTGAGGCTTCCTCTTTGAACCATGGGCTATTTAGATGTGTGGTGTTCACTTTTAAAGTGTGTCAGAGTTTCTAGCTATCTTTCTGCTACTGATTTCTAGTTTAATACCACTGTTACCAGAGAACACATTATATAGAATTTTAACTTTTCTAAGTATATCAAAGTTTGTTTTACAGATCATGTTATAGTATTTTGGGGTATGTTCTATGGGCACTTGAAATGAATAATCTTTCATTGGGAGACCCCCCTAATTTATAGCCAATCAATCAAAATTATGGGTAACAAACTGAAATTACATTAGGCATCATTTTTTTTTTAAGATATATTTAATTTTTTGTGCATACAGAACTGGGGTACAGGCCAGAGGCTCAGGGGCAGCAGAGGCTTCACCAGAGACAGAGTGGGGAGCAGAACAGGCAGATCTACGAAGTACACTGCTGAGGGGAGCAGCGAGCGGGTCAGGAGAGGTCTACCACGCCATGTGGTCACCTCTGGGGCAGGCGGGAATCGAACTCATGCACAAGTGGCTTTAGCTTCTCAGTGCTGTGCTTTAACCCGCTGCACCACCAGGGAGGGCCAAGGCATCATTTTTTTTTAAAGACTTATTTATACATACATGAATTGGATTGTAAGCCAGAGGTGCAGGGGCTAGAGGATTCACCAGAGACAGAGTGGGGAGCAAAAGAGGCAGATCTACTGAAATACACTGCTGAGGAGGTATAGCTGGTGAGATAGGAGAGGTCTCCTGCACCATGTAGATCCGTACTCTGGCCAGGGATTGAATTCATGCTGCAGTGGCTGTGGATAGCTTCATAATGCTGAACCTTAACCCAGTGTGTCACCAGGGAGGCTCTGAAGTAGTCTTAGGTGACTAGGACTAAGTTATTAAATTCTGGGATTTGATTCTAACTGCAAGAAGTTAGTGTCAGAATTTAACTGAGTTGTATAACACCAAGCTGGTGAAGGAGAATTGTTTGAAGTGTGGAAAACTCACACATTTATATCAGAAGTGAACCAAAGTTTTATAAGAGTAAAGGGAAAACATAGAAATATTTTTACTATAGATACGTACTCTATGGTTTTTATGAGAAGTAAACTCATTAAAAAAAAAAAAAAAAGGAGAGGATGTCCTGAAGGAACACTACAGACACAGGTTTTCTGGATTCCCCCCCCACACACAAACACACTCCAGGCCAAACACACCAAGAACTACAAATCCCATCATTATCCAAGGGAGAATTGCTAGGACCTGAGGGTAGAATTAAACAGCCAAGTTTGTGGGCCTTGGGGGCAACTTGGCCTCTTGACTCTTGACTTGATTCTTGGCTTTTCCATGGTTTCCAGTGTGCCCTTGGCATTCCAGGTCAGTGGAACTGGTAGGATGAATTAACCAATTTATCTCCCTCTCTTTCTCCCTGAGTTATTCATTTCTTCATTTCCCCCCTCCTTTTTTTTTCTTTTTTTTGTAAATAAATCCTTTACTAACCTTTTTGTGTGTGCCCTTTAAGTGCACTGATGAGGAACCACAATTAGGATACACATTTCATATTGGGGTTACCCTGTAACACTATTAATTTGTATTTCATCTATAGTTAAGGTAGTTAAGGGTTTTTTTTTTTTTTTCTCCTTTGCCTTTTTTTTTTTTTTAAGTTTTCACACAACTTCTTGATTCTTGATTTATATATTTGCTAGATTTAGGGCATTTTCAGCCATTGTTCCTCTAAATAATTTTTCATTTCTGTTCTGGATCTTCCCTCTATCAATGTTTTTTATAGTCCTAATAGATCTCTAAGACCGTCTTTACTTGGGGGTGCATTATTATTTCTTCTTTCTCTGCCATTTAGATTGATTAATTTCTACTGTTTCATCTTCAAATTCACTGATGTCTCTCTCTGCCCTATCCATTCTGATGGTAAGTCTACCCATTGAGGTTTGTTTGTTTGTTTGTTTGTTTGTTTGTTTTGTATTTCCTAGTTCTAAAATTTCTAATTAGCTGTTCATTATATATCTTATTCTTTGCTGAGCTTTTCTGCTTATTTTTTTTTTTTTAGATTTATTTATTTGTGCATACAGAACTGGGGTACAGGCCAGAGGCTCAGGAGCGGTGAGAGGCTTCACCAGAGACAGAGTGGGGAACAGAACAGGCAGATCAACAAAGTACACTGCTGAGGGGAGCAGCGGGCGGGTCAGGAGAGGTCTGACACACCATGTGGTCACCTCTGGGGCAGGCGGGAATCGAACTCATGCGGAAGCAGCTTTAGATTCTCAGTGCTGTGTTTTAACCCACTGCGCCACCAGGGAGGGCCCTCTGCTTATTTTTTGTCTTTTGTTTGTTTGTTTGAAAGTATGCCCATAGTAGCTCACTAAAACATTGCATGCTATCCTCTTTAGAGTTTTCATGAATTTCTTGTAGCATGAATGTCATCCTAGTGTTGATATCTGTTGGTTATTTTTATATTTTATTCCTTAGTCAAGTTGAAATTATTGTGGGTATTTGTTTAATTTTCTACTGAAATCTAGACATTCGCAATGTGATAGCATGAAACTCTGGATCTTATGTAAATAAATCTGCTTTAACAAGACTCCTGTGACGCTGCACTCGGGAGAAAAAGATTCATCAGCTAGAGGCTGACCTCCAACTTCTGCACATAGACTTGAGTAGGAAAGAGATGAACATGCTTCACCCCTGCCAAAGCTAGCGAGAGGCAGATTCCCCAGGTGGCCTCTTCATGGACTTGTGCATTGGCTTCTTTTTCAGATTGAAGTTTTCCTCCATTATTTATTTGGATAATCACTCTGTTTCCCTCTCTTTCCTTTCTGCTAGAAACATTATCCTTATGATGTCTTTCCTAATGAAGTCAGATAGTTCTGGAAATGCTGGTGACTTTTTTTTTTTTTTGGTAACAACTTATTTCTCTCTTTTCTTTCACCCGGATCTCTGTCATTTGCACATTAATATTACCCCATAGTCACTGATGATCTCCCATTTAGTCTCTTCTTTTTTCCATAGTTTTGTGATGGGAGTTTTTACCTCATTTGTTGAGCTTTTTACACTTGAAGTTCAGTTATTTTTCTTACTTAGATCTTCAATTTATCTTTCATTATTTTATTTTTTTTAAGATTTATTTATTTATGCATACAGAATTGGGGTACAATCTGGCTTCACCAGAGACAGAGGGGAGAGCCGAACAGGTAGATTGTCGTCAAAGTACACTGCTGAAGGGAGCAACGGGTGGGTCAGGAGAGGTCTGCCACGCCATGTGGGTCACCTCCAGGCAGGGATCGAACTGGCACTGAAGTGGCTGTAGCTCTCTTGCAGTGCTGTGCTTTAATCTGCTGCACCACCAGGGTGGGGCCCTTCATTATTTTCAACTCCGAAAATTAAACAAATACCCACAATAATTTCAACTTGACTATTTTCAACTCATTTTGCTTTTTTCTTATATCTTTCTGATTAAAAAAATAATCTTATTTCTTATATAAAATATATTTTATTCTTATATGTTACACAAAATAATATATATATATATGATTGCCTATATCTTTCTGATTAAATTTTTTGAGTTCTCATATATCTTTGGCTTGCCTTTTTGAATTTTCTTCTAGTTTTTTTATTTCCTTTATTATAACCTTCTTAATCAAGGGGATGTGCTTCCACACTGTTTTGCTTTTCCCTCCCTGGAACTCCTAGTATCACTGCTCTGTCCTTTGCACCAGAACACAACCTGCTGGCATTTCTTTTTACTCATCTCTTGTTCAATAAAACGTGAATCTCGGCCCTCCCCGGTGGCGCAGTGGGCTAAAGCACAGCACTGAAAAGCTAAAGCCACTTCCACATGAGTTTAATTCCCGCCTGCCCCAGAGGTGACCACATGGCGTGGCAGACCTCTCCTGACCTGCCCGCTGCTCCCCTCAGCAGTGTACTTCATCCATCTGCCTGTTCTGCTCCCTACTCTGTCACTGGTGAATCCTTTCGCTGCCCCTGAACCTCTGGCCTGTACCCCAGTTCTGTATGCACAAATAAATGAATCTTAAAAAAAAAAAAAAAAGTGAATCTCCTCTGTGTTCCCTCCCCCATGTAGTCTGTATGGTTTCTGATATCTAAGGGGTGGGAGGGCTCTTCCCAAGCCAAGGACTCTCTAAGTGTAATTTCCTTCCAACTAAAGTTAGGTGTTCCTCTCCAGAATTAAACAGGGTACCTCCTCTGTTGCCACATTGATCAAATCCCATCATTTTTTTTTAATTTTTTATCCTCCGTAGTTTCTGATTGGCCCATGTCTAATCCTGACTAGTATTTCCAGTGATGGAATATAGTCATTTCATGGGTAGTATCAGGTTTCTCTTATTTATGTGACAAAATATCTTGAATGTTTATATTTGAATGTTTTTGTTTTCCATTTATATATGTCCCTCTCTATTTTAGTTTTCATTTGGTTGTTTCATTTTCCTAAAGTGTATTCTCTATGAACCTGGTAAACACATCAGTTGATTTGTCTTCCTACTTTTGTTTCCAATACAGCCTTCCTTTATATAATATGAGACTTAATTTCTATATTCACTTTTTTCTGAGTTCTGCCTGCCAGCTTATTTTTTCATTTCTCATTGTTGTCTTTTCATTTATCCCATGAACCCTTGTACAATCTCAGTACTACACTAACAATTTGTAGAAAATTATTTGTCATTATGTCCTTTGAGTCTTTAGAAGAAATTTCACTTTTTTCCTGTGGTTCCATAACAAAACTTTTCTGCTCTATGTTCATGTTTTTGTTCCTCTGTTCCTTCCCTTCATTGTATTTATTACAGAATGTGCACAAAAAAAAAAAAAAAAAAGAGCTGAAGCTTTTTGTTTCCAAAATGAGAAGAAATTTGTGTGTGTGTACATTAGATATTTTCTTCTTTGTATTAACTTAGGTATTTGTTTTTGCATACCAGCTTCTTGGGAGGTGGGGTTAGTATGGATGCAGGGATAAAAATTTATTTCAGCTGGCAGAAATCCTCCCCAGTCAACATAAAACCTCATATGACAGAAAGTCATAGAGTATGTAGGATATGTCTAGACCTAGCTTCCTTTTAATTACAATATGGCTTAATAATACCCAGATTCCCCTCTATCTTGAATTGCAGAATGGAAGATAATGCCAATTAGGAATTTGATATCCTTGTGTATCTCTTGTTGTTATTCCATTTTTTTTCTCCACTGAGTCCAGGGGGTTCTGTGCAGTCTATCCATGTAGAAAACTGTTGTAGTCAATAACGGTCATGAGTTTTGCCAAGTTGGTCGTTCCCTATAAGTGACTGTTCTGGTAGCATCACTCAAATGTTATAGGAGCCCAGCAACCACTTTTTTTGCATAGATTTCACTGACAGTTGTGCTGTTATGATTATTATGAGATTGATAATGCTAAGATTTAGGATATAAAGTATTACACTTTTTTTTTATAAAGATTTATTTAATTCATACAGCACTAGGGTACAGGCCAGAGGTACAGGGGCATTGAGAAGCTTCACCAGAGACAGAGCAGGGAGCAGAACAGGCAGATCGACAAAGTACACTGCTGAGGGGAGCAGCCAATGGCTCAGGAGAGGTCTGTCGCGCCATGTGGGTCACATCTAGGGCAGGCGGGGATTGAACTCATGCTGAAGTGGCTTTAGCTTCTCAGTGCTGTGCTTTAACCCACTGCGCTACCAGGGAGGGCCCAAGTATTGCACTTTTAATCAAAGTCATATTTTCCATTCTGTCTCTCATTTGTCTAGTAATATTCAATGGACTTCTGAAAATTGAAGAGGGTATAAAACTCTTCAGTGCCTTTAAATGAAAATCTTTAACACATTGTTTTTTTCAAAGGCTCACAGAAATTAGCCAGTTTTTTAAAATTTGCTCTTAATCAAAGTTTGCATAAACTGTTCTTTGTTTAGGTTTCTATTTTTTTTTACCCACCAGTAGGCTATTTGCTATATAGTCTTAAAGGAATATGTACTTTCATGTTATTAGTGCCATGTTTAAGGAGAAAATATTGTAAATGATACCCATTTAATTAGACTCCTTGGTACCAAATCTCCCTTCATAGTTTAGCTCAGTTATTGCCTGAGCGAGAAAGATGACCTGCTGTCATAGTCACCTAGTTGACACCCGGCTCCTGTTTGACCAGGTGGATATCGGCACTCTCTGGTCACTGGGTCACACTGTCCTGAGCCAGGAACATAGCTGGACACAGTTCTGACCGTAGTGATCTTTAGGGCAAAATCAAGGCACATTTTCTTATTTAAACATTTTCCAGTCAAGATCTTTTTCCCTGGCCCCTCCCTGGTGGTGCAATGGATTAGGACTCAGCATTGCAAGCTAGCTGCAGCAGGCACAGTGCGAGTTCGGTCCCCACCCCGGAGGTGACCCACATGGAGCTGCAGACCTCTCTTGTCTCCTGCTGCTCCCCTCAACAATGTACTTTGTTGATCTACCCGCTCTGCTCCCCACTCTGTCTCTGGTGAAGCCTCTTACTGCCCCTGCACCTCTGGCTTGTACCCCAGCTCTGTATGCATAAATAAATAAATCTTCAAAGAAAAGATCTTTTACTCTCCAATTATGTTTATGGAGGTAAATTTGGTTTACATTATTGTTTTAGGAGTTATATGCTGAAACCTCTACAAACTTGTAAATGCACTATTTATTTTCAGATGGGTTGCTGACTTTCCTTCCATTTGTTTTTCAATATTAAAATTTACCATCTAAAAACAAATCAAAAAAGAAGCTACTTAAATTGTTACTTACCTCAATATTAGTTGTCATATAGAATTTCCAGTCAAATATTGAGGCTCAGACACTTACATAGGTGGTGTGAAGACTCTTAAAACTTATATTGGTTTCTCACATGACTGTTAATAAGTGCATGTGTATGTATGTAATAATAATGAGCATATTTCCTTTTAAACTACATCTGGAACTTTAGCTTTGTAGTTCAATACATTGAAATAAGACCCATTTTGCTCACATCTTCAGGTATTTATGTATTTTTAATTGATGTATAAATGTATTACTTTACTTATTTCTGTAAATTATCTCATTTTATGTATTTATTCTCTCCAGTGAATTATATTCATTAGATAAATCATGTTATTTATTATAAATTATAATTTCTTCATAAATCAACACATTCATTAATCTGTTTGATGCAATCTCATTCCACAAATTCAGTGAAATATTCACCAAAATACAGGAAATACACAAAGATAAAATAGTTATTTTTGAGCATCATGCAAAAGAAAAGTACTATGATATATACACAAATGAATATTCTAATCCTTTGATTCATGTGATGTGGACTCCAAAATTGGCTCAGACCTTCATAGCTATCAGAGCAAAGAAGGAAAAGTGCTTAGGCACATGATACCAGCCATCAGGTGACAAGATTACACCTGAAGTTCAGGGAAAACTTAAGTTTTGAAGATGGTTTTGTTTGAGGAAATTAATAAAGTTCTCCCAATTCTCTCTGAAGAACAAATACAGAACCAGTCAGAACCTTTCTTATGTGATGTTTATGGGTTGGCTTTAACTCAAAGATAACTTGGCAGTGGAACCCTCAGAGGCAATATTCAATAGGCTTCAATTTTCCACTATCTGGAGCCAGGACTTCGTCTGATTTCTTTTATCTTCAGTACAACAGGGTACAGAGGCAGGGAAATTTAACATAAAAATTATCCACATAAAAAATGGCAATCTACCAGAGGCAGATAAGGATTGTAGGTATCTTTCATAATAAATAAATTAGCATCCTACCTAATCATAAACTTCTGTCATTTTTCCAAATAAGGAAACCTCAAGTTCACAATCACTGTATTTCTGTTTAAGATATATTACTCATATTTTTATTATTTTAATTGGGAACTATAGAATATACAATAGTGCACAAAAACCAAAAGGTGCATTGACGGGTGAGTCTTTTTTTTAAGATTTATTTACTTATGCATATAAGAACTGGGGTACAGGCCAGAGGTGCAGAGTATGGGAGGATTCACCAGAGACAGAGTGGGGAGCAGAACAGGCAGATGCATTGAAATACACTGCTGAGGGGATCAGTGGGCGGGTCAGTGGGCGGGTCATGTGGGCACCCTGGCCAGGGATTGAACTGGTGCTGCAGTGTTGCAGACAGTTTCATAGTGCTGTACTTTAACTCATTGTGCTCTCAGGGAGGGCGCAAGTGGCAGTCTTAGTGAAGGATCACAAGGTGAACATCTTCCTCAACAATTCAGAGGGCAAGGAACACAATATTGCCAGCAACACCTCCTCACCTTATGCTTTCCTAATCATTACCATTTCTGAAATATTCAGATTATGGTAGGCCTGATAAAAGCTAAATGTAGTTGCTAAGTATATGCCTATAGTGCATAAGCCAATACATTTTTAACAGATCATTAATCTACATCAAGTCCCATTAACTTTATGTCAATAGTTTTTATTAGTACTATGTGATGATCTTTGTATCTCAGGGAACTGGTTATTATTATGTGAGTAGAGAGTTAGTTTAATTTTGAACTGCAAAAGGGCAGAAGATAAATAAAATTGTGGAACTATAGACAATGAGCTTGACACTGTCTACACAGGACTTTCCAGTCTTCTCAGATCTTGCCAAATAGGCTTTCTAATATTGAACTGAGCCAGCATTGCTTGGGCAAAAAAGGTTGTGATAAAAGGACTCTCTCTGACTTCCTTCATTGCCTTCATCTCTCCATCAAATTCCTCATGTAAGCACTCCTCAACCTACAATTTAGGTCAGCTTGTGGTTGCTATTACACAGTAATTGTTTTAGGTAAAACAATTAGAATAATATTGACATTTTAATGTATTTCTTGAAATCTCAAATGTAGCATAAACACTTCAAAATAGGTAGAGTGACTTACTTTGACTGCAGTCAGCCCCGATGAAACCAGGAGGGCAATCACAGGTGCCAACCATTGTGTTACAGCTGCCACCATTCAAACACTTACAGGTCTTGTGACAATATGGGCCATACGTGCCTTCTGGGCATCCTGCCAAAGGAGAAAACAGCTGTATGATGTACTGTAACTTTAATCAGTGTATGTTCATGCCTGTGAACATGTGGTCATCTGAATATTCCAATTATCCTTCTTCAGTGTTTTCAATCACCTTCAGGTTATGAAATCCAGGCATGAATGCACCTGAAGCTATAGATTATATAGATAAATGCCTCAAAAACAGAGTTGGCTATAAAACATTCCTGTTGCTTTTCTTTAATAAGATACAAGAAAGTAAACTTTGTACTTCCTTGAAAATCTACCTATTTTTAGAGGCTATTCAGAATTTGAACACTTCACCAAATAAGACTTATACTTCAGCCTAACAGGTTGACTGTTTTTCAGCCATCTTAGCACAAAACAATATTTATTTTGAATATTGTTTAAATGTTATGACTTGATTTTTCAGGATATTCTGCTATGAATTAAAAATGGCACCAAGATAGGGAAGGGTTTTCATTTCAGTTATTTTTTTGTTTCCTAGTTTTATTTTAAGAATGGCTCATCATGTATAAGATATAAAGGGAGACTGATCAGTATAAAAAATGAGCTGAAGACTATATCTGTGCAGTGATTGAAAGATTGGAGATGTTTAGTCAAAAAGTAGAGCTAAGAAGACAGAACTGTTTTTTCCAACATGAAATATCAGTCTTGTGAAAAAAGACGAAGGCAAATTTTATAAAAGTAAGAAAACACTTTCTGAAACAGCTAAGAGTAGAATTACCTTTTTACAAGAGACAATGAGTTACTCATGTCTAAGAGCTCAAACAGAGATAGGATAAGTGCATAACAGAGAAAATGGGGAGGGAATTTGAGCATTTGATTAACTTTGAAGCATTTCCATCTGTCACATTCTCCTGCTCCATATAATGCTTGATACTTTAAAGCCTTAAGATCATAGAAGTTTGATTCTGAAGATACCTCAGGATCATTTGGTTCAACTCCTATTTTAAGATGAAGAAATTGAGGTCCACAGAGTGAAATGACTCATAATATTTATTGTGAAAAATCCCATCAGCTGTAAAGACACCACCTTTATTTTTGTCTTATGTATAAAATACAGTGCTGCAGCAAACTTTTATTAGATTGTGGTTTGGACCTCATCTTTTCCATCGCTTACTGTTGTGACATTCAGAAGTCCTTTCTCTGAGCTTCTGAGCTTCTCATTCCCAGAAGGGATAAAAACAAAAAACATAACCCTGTTATAAGGAAAGAAGTGAGGAAGTAAAAATTTGGCATATGGCCAAATTGACATATCTCCCAGAACAGTGATAACCCTTATTTTCACTAATGTTATCCAGTTCATTGGTGTGATGCTTATAAAGAATGTTTGGCTACTTCACATTAGCAAAAATATACATGAAACAAGTTGAGTATGGACTTTGAGAGGTCTGGGTGCACTGCTGGCACATTGCTTCAATAAAAAAAAGTTAACCAAAATTGGTATAGAAAACTGGGATCATTTTACTGTGAAGTGAATGGGGACAATGACTTCTATGTGTAAGTAAGGAAGAGAGCAATGACTCTGAGTGTAATCTATGTTGTTATTATGAGAAAGATGTAAACTTTTTTTTTTATCATGGGTTTCATAATCAACTCTAGGTTGAGAAAAAAAAAAGAGCTTATTTGATGAAATAAATAACATGCATGCAAAGGTCTATATTTTTAAATGACTTTTATGGGAGTTGAAGTTCCTGGGAAACATAGTTATATATATTCTTGATTGTCTTAAAAGCAATTTTAAATTTCTTGGTACCCCCCTTTCTGTTTCTTCATTGATAACAGAAAAAAAAATCCACTTGAATTATAGCCTCCAATTTAATTATCCTTTTGTAATTGGTACACTGAACTTGATAAAATTAACCTATCAATGAGTATGTTACTTGTTGAAAGATAGTATATAAGCTAGCCTCTTAGTTCCACAACTCATTACATTTATATTAAGAGATTTTATGTGTTTACCGAAGGGTCCATTACTTTTTCCTTCAAGAAAACTTACTTTGCTGACAATTCTGCTTCCTCATATAACACTGTAATTCCATAAAAAGTTTGAATTCTGGAGGAATGCACACTTGCCTTGCACAAATGTTCACTAACTTTGATAGGGAGACATCTACTCAGGACACAATGTCTTAATTTCACTTGTCAACATGGTGTTTGGTTTCCCCTCCCTCACTTCTTAAAGTTCCCCTTAATTATTAGTTGGGTTTTGTTAGATCTTTTACAATAATTTCTCCTGGGAGATTTTTTTTTTGCTTTGACAAAGGATTTTTAGTTATTTTCCATTAGAAGGTGACTTTTCATCCTCTCTTCACATCATCTCTTCTTCTTGAAGGAGCTTGACTAGGAGTAAGCTTGGCTATGAGTTAAAGTTTTGGTTTGTTTCAGTAGTAAATTCCTGTGGGCACTTAGTTGGTAGGAAAATTGTGGTGACCACACCTGAGGAGAGAAATCTTTTGTTGTAAAAGATAACAAAGATGTTTAAAAATTAAATAAATACATTGTGATTAAGGATTACTGTATACAGTGAAGAAGTGTATAACATTTGGTAGTTTCATTAGAAATGTAGACCAGACACGGTGGTGACCTTATCCTCAAACACTTAGGCTTTGAAGCAAATGACAAGTATGAATGAATTTTTCACAAGTTCTATATTCCTAGTACTTGACCAACTTACTCATACATATACTTGCCATGATAAGGTAGTTTTGTGTTATTCTTTAAAACGAGATATTAAGCTTGAGTCTATCTGAATTTTTATTGCTATGATCATGACCATTAAAGCCAAATTCTATCTGGTGTCTTGTTGTAGTACATCCAGCTAGGGTGAGCTATTTCTTGGGCCAAGTTTCACAAAGAATTCCACAACAAAAGTGGGTGTGTTCTTATAAATTCTGTCAACAAAACTGCCCATGGTTTTATGACTGCAACGCCTTGAATTCTCTCAGAGAGTTAGTATAAATAGCATTTGGGGAAATAAAAGATTCCCAGTTACCTTACAATAACTTATTGCTCATAAAACACATAACATGATGAGTTTACATCTACTGAGAAGTTTATTTTTTCCCACATGCTGTCCACATGCTGAGACTGACCTTCCCAGTATAAATTATAAACAAGTTGTGAGATCCTACTGCAAGTTTCCTTCCTCTCACCTCTGAGGGGAAAATTTTGAATCTCAACCCTGAACTTGAGAACATGAAAGTCCAGTTGTTTTTGGCTGCTGAAACTATTGCTTTTGAGCCAGCTACACCTTTTATGAATATTTTCTTGAATCCTTTTACGTAGCCTGTAATTACAGTGTGTGTTGCCAAAGGACCTTTGCAAAGTCCAACCACGTGTTGCCTGGAATTAGGTCAATCTGGATCATCAGAGAGCAGCTCCCTGAGTCAGACTAGCTCTTTACAAGGGGAAGTTGTTCTCCTTCAACTCCAATAGCTTGCCTTCTGGAAAAGGAGCCTACCAACTACATGAAACTTGATACTATTTTATTAAGATAAAAATATCTTTGATATTGGGAAAGAATCCACTCTGAAAAGTGTGAAAAAAATCAAATATGAGGAAATGATTTGCTTCTTCTGGTACAACAAGGATGCTTGAAATATGCCATAGCTAAATTGAAGTTTTACTAATTCTGCATTTTAGTACTTTGTTTTATAAAAGTTAAATAACTGCAAAGGTATGGGTTTCACACTAAATGCTAATTGAAACCATTTTATATGTGTTTAATTGTGTTTTTAGCTGACCATTGTGGTTTTAGCTGGCCATTTTTGTAAATGGACAAATATGAAAAATGACATTCAAAATGCAAATTTTGTGGTTTATAGAAAATAAAAAAACAATAGATTACCAATGAGTGTGTTTATAGGTAGTGTTTCTGGGGGGAAATAAAAAGAAATCACGCATGTGTGGGCAGAATTAGGGAAGTAGAACTCTGCAATAGGAGCAATGTGGGAGAAAAAAGAGCAGTGATGGCCAAGTTGAGGGGAAAGATGAAGCTGAAGCCAAATCATTTTATTCTTCAATCTATAAAAAGTATGTTATAAATAATTACAAGCTTAAAAATTAAGTAGCTGACTGAACATTTTAATATGTTCCTTGGGACTTTTTATGGTGTGGTCTCCTAAAACCAGTTTCAGAGTTCAGCAATGTTCAAATAAACCAGTGTGAGGTGTTTGGTGTAGGCACTGCTGTTTTATTACACAACAATGAACCCCTTGCAGTTTGTCTTTTCAGAAAGTCATTGTTTCCTGATAATTTGTTTAATTTGACTGTTCCTTAGCCCATCCTGTAACTTTATGTATTTCTTTAAATAGGTGGTTATCTGCTGTATATGGATTGAATATAATTTATATTTTCCTCTTTATTCTATGTCCATTGGTCATAATTTGGGTAGGAAAAGTGAAAATAGGAGAATGGTGGCACAATAAAGTATGTTTTTAACCATTTCAATAAAAATCTCAGAAGATTTTCCATGAATTAGAAGCTTGAATTAACATTTGCCCTTTAGCGTTCTAAGCGGTGACCTGACCTCATGATGTCTCCTCAATAAATTACAACTGAAGCATGGACGCACTTACCGAGATGACAGCGGTTTCCATGGGAGCCAGGCAGGCAGGTACATCTCCCGGTGACTGGGTGACAGTTCGCATTCTCCGCTGAACACTGACATACCTGTTTACAGTCCTTCCCGTATGTGCCTGGTGGACAAACTAAGGGGAAGAGGAAATGTAAACCCAATGAATTAAATTTGTCTGTGTAAATATAGCTCTAAAAGTGAAAGCAGAGAAAAATTTATTAAATAAGACCATTGCCTACAGAAGTGTGCTGCCCTTTGGGATTTAGGTTTCATTAAATTTACTTGGGGATTACTTCACCGTTTGATTTTGTTTTGTTCAGTCAATTTGTGACCGACTGTCAAGGGCCGGCTGCAATTTTCTTGTCACTGAAGAAAATCATAGGGTGATGTCAGGTAAAATCAACTAAAATAATAGTATAATTCATGAGGGACCACATATCTGGATAAAGATATTTTTTCTGGTGCGGCCAGTTTAAATTTTCAAGGTTGTTCCTTGCTGCACATTAGCATGTACTGTATTTGTGTCACTTGTCAGCTTCTCTGCTGGGTTGTGCTGTTTTCTTTTTACAGACCAAGCCCTGAAAGCTTTTCCTCCAACTTTTAAGTAATACTGTGTCATTTTGTTAAGAAAATAAAGCCGTTTGGAGCATTTTTCAGCTTACAAAACAGATTCAAGTAGACATTATGAGTTTCATGGGTTTTTCTAATAACTCAAGTTCAGTTTTAAATTAAAAAGTCTAGTTGATTATTCTATACCCCCAAACCCTAAAATTGAATAATAATTTCTGAATCACCATTTTCTTTATTATCTAGGGGCTTGGTATCATGAACAAATGTACCTGATTAAGACACACATACGACACACAGGGAATGTTATTGACTGCCTGTTCAGCCTGTCCATGTTTTTCTGTTAGCTGTTGCTGTGAAGCCAGGTGTCATTTGGTTTTTTCACATTCACTATTCCTCAGATGATTTCCTCTCCTTGTTTTCATTAGGTAAAATTGATAGTGTTGGTAGGAACTCAAACCTTCTGGGTCACTGGCTGCTTGCTTAATATTAAAAGCTAAGAATAATGAGACACAAAGTGGCTGATCAAAAGAAATATTTTTTTTTCCTAATTGGCATATTTGCAAAAAAGTGAGCATACGGTGGAATTTGACTTAACATCTGAACAGCTATTTATATAGTCTACTTTTTTTTTTTTTTTAAGATTCATTTATTTGTGCATACAGGCTAGAGGTGCAAGGGCGGTGAGAGAATTCACCAGAGACAGAGTGAGGAGCAGAACAAGCTGACTGAAGAAATACACTGCTGAGGGGAGCAGCGGGCAGGTCAGGAGAGGTCTGCTGCGCCTTGTGGTTCACCTCTGGGGTAAGGATAGAACTCATGCTGAAGTGTCTATAGCTTCTTAGTGCTGTGCTTTAACCCACTGCGCCACCAGGGAGTGCCCTAGTCTACTGTTTATTAATTTAACAATTTAATAATACTGTTAATTAATTTAAGATAACATTGGTTTCCATCACGGTATTTGATTCAGCGGAACAGAGTCACACCTGGGTATATGTGCATCCCCACAACCACCAATCCCAGAACACCCACATCTCTTTACCATATAACACGATGCCCTTTACTCACTTTGTTCCCATCACTCTTTCCTATATATTAGCATCAATTCTTCAGTCATTTCTAGACTTTGTTATTTATTTAGTCCTGCCAGTTCCTTTGTTTATTTCTCTATATTTCACATATGAGTCACTGGGTATTTGTCTTTCTCCCTCTGGCTTATCCCACTTAGCATAATCCTCTTTAATTCCAACCAAATGGTCACAAATGGTCATCCTATTTTAATAGCTGAATAGGGTTCCAACATGTATATGTGCCATATTTTCTTAATCCACTCATCTGTCATTGGGCACTTAGGTTGATTCCAAAATTTGGCTATTGTAAATAGTGCTGCGATGAACACAGGAGTGCATACATCCTTTTGAATTAGTATTCTTGCATCTTTTGGATAAATGAAAAGGAGGGGAATTACTGGGTCACAGGGCATCTACACCATATATAACTATACAATATATATGTGTGCATGTATATATGCATAGTTAATGTTTTGAGAAACCTCGATACTCTCTTCCATAGCCTGTACCAGGCTGCACTCCCAACAGTGTATGAGGGTTCTTGTTTCTCTACATCCTAACCAACATTTGTTATGTCTGTTATATATTCTCTCTCTCTTTCTCTGTTTCTCTCTCTCTCTCTCTCTCTCTCTCTCTCACACACACACACACACACCATTCTCACTGGAGTGGTGAGTAGTTTTGATTTTCATTTCCCTGATGATATGTGGTCTTGAACATTTTTGTTTTCTTTTCATATGCCTGTAGGTCATTTGTAGGAAGGGAATGTCTATTCCTCTGCCCAATTCTGATTGGATTCTTGATTTTCTACTTATTTTGCAGTAAGATTTATTTGAGGATCTTGGATTTTATTCCCTTGTTTGATATATTATGCACATTTTTCTTTCCCACTCAGTAGAGTATCTTTTTTTTTTTTTGTTTTAATGATAGTCTCTTTTGCTGTAAAGAAGCTTTTTAGCTTGATATAGATTCATTTGTTTACTTTTGCTTTTTTCCCCTTGCCATTGAAATTATGTCTCCAAAGATAACCCTGAAATCAAAGTTGTAGTGTATTTGGCCTATGTTTCTTTTATGTATTGAATGGATTTTGATGTTATATCCAAACTATCCATCTATTTTTATTTGATTTTGTGTTTTATATGAGAGTGTGGTTTCTGCACATACCTGCCCAGTTTTCTCAACACCTTTTGTTGAAGGGATTTTCCTTTCTCCATTGTGTATACTTGGAATAGGTTAACTGTTCATATAAATGTGGGATTATATCTGGGCTCTCAGTGGTCTATATGTCTATTCCAATGGTCTATATTTCTCCTTATTTTCCAGCATCATACTGTTTTAATTATTACTATGGCCTTTTAATGTAACTTGAAGACTGGAAGTATGCTATCTTCATTCCCTTACATTTTTTTTAAACGTTTGTGTATTTATGCATATAGAACTGGGGTACATGCCATAGATACAGGGGCAGTGAGAGGATTCACCAGAAACAGATGGGGAGCAGAACAGGCAAATCGATGAAGTACACTGCTGAGGAGAG
>NW_004567104.1:7103944-7110773 GCF_000260355.1 Condylura cristata | reverse complement strand
AATAGAACAGGTAGATTGAGGAAGTACACTGCTGAGGAGAGCAGCGAGTGGGACAGAAAAGGTCTGCTATGCCATGTGGGTGACCTCCCTGGTTGGGAATCAAACTTATGATACAGTGGCTACTGACAGTTTCATAGGGATGTGCTCTAACCCATTGTACCACCGGGGAGGGCCCTACCCCTTCCCACACATTTTTTTTTTTTTGGTCAAAATTGTTTTAGTTTAAATTTAGAGTCTTTTATGGTTCAGTATAAAGTTAATAACTGTTTGTTCAATTTCTTTGAATAAGTCCATTGGAATTTAGATAGGGATGCTGTAAATCATTTTGAATAAGATGGACATTTCAACTATGTCAAATCTGCCAATCTGTGAGCAGGGGATAGCTTCACATTTCCTTATGTCTTCTCTTTTCGCAATGACTAGTAGTTTTCATTGAACATGTCCTTTACCTCTTTTGCTAATTTTATCATGAGGTATTTAATACTTTTGAGGCTTGTATAAATGTGATGCTTTTTTTTTTTTTTTTTTTGCATAGAAGAACTGGTGTGTAGGTCAGAGATATGGGATTGACGGACAAGGATATGGGAAGAGTGGGGCAAAGAGGTAAGAGGATTGGCAGAGACATGTGGAATTACTGAAATACATTGGTAAGGGGAGCAGCAGATGAGACAGGAGAATTTTGTTGTACCATATGTGGGTTAGTTCCCTGGCTGGGGATCAAATTCAGGTCATAGTGGTGAGAGTGCTGAGGGTTAACCCGTAGGCCACTAGGGAGGTCTATGATTGATTTTTTTTAAGATTTATTTATTTATGCATACAGAATTGGGGTACAGGCCAGAGGTGCAGGGGCAGTGAGAGGGTTCACCAAAGACAGAGTGGGGAGCAGAACAGGCCGACTGATGAAGTACACTGCTGAGGGGAGCAGCAGGCGGGTCAGGAAAGGTCTGCTGTGCCATGTGGTCACCTCCGGGGCAGGGATCGAACTCATGCTGAAGTGACTTATGGCTTCTTAGTGCTGTGCTGTAACCCACTGCACCACCTAAGAGCGCCACATTGCTGATTTTTAACTCTAGTCCATAATTTATATATAATAATATACTTTTGTATATTGATTTTATAAGCTCTTACTTAACTGTAATGATTTTGTTGTTTCTAACAGTATTTCAGTGGTGTCTTTAGGGCTTTTTATATATACATATATGTATGTGTATATATATGCATATGCACAAGTTTATATGTGTGTGTGCCTAAGTATATATGTGAGTATATATATATATATAATCATATCACATAACAACAGTAATAGTTTTACTTTTTTTTCCAATTTAAGATACTTTGATATCTTACCTCTTGCCAAATTGTTCCTGCTAGGAACTCCAGTACCATGTAAAGTAGTAGTGGTGAGGGCGTTCATCTGTGTCATGTACATGAGCTTAGAGAAAAAGCTTTCTGTTTCTCTCTATTGAGTAATACTGGCTGTGGGATTGGCATATATGGCCTTTTGTATATGTCATTCTTGTACAGGGGCCTGCTAGTCTTTTCCATATTGTTCTATTTTAGTATATGTGCTGCCAAAGTAAGCATTAATTGGATTATTTTTCTATGGAGGTTTGTTCTTTCTAACCTTATTTTACTAAAACATTTTAAAATCATACGTGGGTACTGAGTCTTATCAAGTGCCTTCTCTGTATATATTTATATGATCACATGCAGTCTACTGTGGGCCCTACTTTTTATCTTCACATCACTATATCTTCAAATATGTGTCAATGAAGCATTTATCCTGGACTGATTAAGTATGTCAAAATTACATCTAACTTTACTACTGGAAATCTTTATCAACTTTGATAAGAGTTAATTAAGCAACTGGAGTTGATCATGGCATTTCAAAGGGGGCTGGAAGTGGATTTGAGGGGTGGTCTCCCTTGTCTTAACCTCCTGTCAGTAAATGCAAGAAGGAATCTTCTCATTGCACTGTAATGTTTTGAAAAAAGCCACCTAATGGCAGATTTCTAACATAAAAGACATAAAAATTTCACACAGAAACAAATATGTTTCATTGGAGGCCACAGATAATTTTTGAAATCAAGAACTGAAGTTATCAGAAATTTTTCTTTACACTGGGAATTTTTATTTTTTCCACAAGGCTATAGGAACATAAAGTCTGGTCTTCTCACCAGCAAATATAGCCACAAATCCCTGTGCTCTGTAGAGATTAATACCATTCAGAGTTGAAGTGCCTGTGCTAAATGCAAGAAGGGTTGTGTAATAAGTTCCAGTATCCCAATCCATTTAACTATTTCCATCTTCAATGTTGAGGTTTGTTTTTTCTAACTTTCTCTTACTGCATGGTGTTGCTGCATGGAGCTTGGATGAGAGGTACATTCAGACTGTCTTGTTTTCAGAGGGTCCCTTCATGAATCTTGTGGAAGCATCTAGGGAGGGTCTCTTTGTTGCAGAGTATATTATGTGAACTTTGTGTCACATAGGGCCATTGACTATCTCTAACCTCAAAAAAGTCACTTAAACTCTAAGACCCTCAATTTACCTTTCTGTATAATGGGGATAATAAAGTCTATCTCACATTGTTATAAGGGATAATCTAACAGATAAGAAACATAGGAATCTCAGAGTGTTTAAAACAATTCCTTTTTTGTTTTCATTGAAACCTTTATATTATGCTCCCTGTGCTAGGGGTCAAGTTTGATTGCTATCACTGATCTAGCTGGCCTGTATTTGATCCCAGCCAGGGAGCTAACCCATATATGTGCATCAGGCCTCTCCTATCATGCCTGCTGCTCCCTTCAGCAGTGTATTTCAGAAGATCCACCTGTCCTGTTCCCCATTTTGTGTCTGGTGAATCCTCTCACTCTCACCACCCCTGCACCTCTGGCTTACAACTCAATTTTTCTATGAAAAATAAATTAAAAAGATCTTTAAAAAATGAAATGTTTATATTTAAAACCAGAATTAACTATTCAACCAAGGAACTATGTCTGGGCAAATGCCACCAATACATTCAAAGAAATTCTAGGGAAAAAATTATCTAATATTTAAAGACTTTATATGTCTTTATATGTACCTAGTATCAAGAAAAAAAATTAAGCAAAAAACATTGAAGTCACATGACATGAAGTTTCTGATACACACATGCATATAACATAACCATATGCTTATTAATTAATCAATGTCTTGTGGATTTATAAGGCCAATCACAAGTTTTAATCATCTCTTCATACAAGAAGAGGTACAGGGCCCTCCCTGGTAGCACAATGGGTTAAAGCACAGCATTGCAGAGCTAGCAGCTACTTCAGAGCAAGTTTGATCCCTGACCAGGGAGGTGACCCACATGGTGCAAGAGATCTCTTCAATCTTGCCTGAGGCTACCCTCAGCAATGTACTTCGTCAATCTGTCAATTTGCCTGTTCTGCTCTCAGCTCTGTCGCTGGTAGTGAATCCTCATACCCCCATACCTCTCGCCTGTACCCCACTTCTGTATACATAAATAATAAATCTTAAAAAAAAGATCATCTTTTTTGATTGGATGCTTGAATTTCAGAGTTATCAAATTACAAAAATACAAGTTAAACTCTAAAAAATGACTTTGAAGCTTTTAAAGTGGTTCACACATGGATTTTTAGACATCACTGAATGCAAATTATGAATGTGCGAGGAAGAAAATAAAAATTGGGAAAAAAAGCATTCTGGATGCTATTGAGAAATACTATAGTAACATAAACATTAAGGCATTAGTGCAATGTTTCAAGTCTCTAGATGACTACATTACTGGGTGTGATGTCAACCCATGTTACAAAATGTATAATTTTATAATATTCTTATTTGGACAAAAATATGTCCTTGATACCTACTAGGTGTTAGCTCACAACAGTGAACAAATAAATATATACATGATTCTTGTAGCCATCTATCACTAGTAGGGAGAAAAACAAAACAAGATAATAATTCAAATAAATAGCTAATTTTAAAATGTTATAGTCATTTTGAATGCTATAAAGGAGAGTTAACAGCAGAGGTCCTGATTTGGCCTGACAAACTAGGATAGTTTATGGTTTTTTCTGATAATTCCTTTGCAGTCATTAATATTTTGATGATAATTGGAAACACTAAAGAGGGTGTGTATAGTCGAGAGGAAAAAGAGAGGAAAAAAGAGTATGGAGGAGATAAACTTTTAGAGAAGACCCTGGTGATATGAAGTACTGATATGATGCCTAAGGGAATATTGGCAGTGGTACAGAGTCAGTATGTAAGACAGTGTTCAAACTTACATATAACTATTACCTAATATTATGGTTGCTATGAAAATTAACACAAATTTACTGACTAAACGACACAAAGTTATTATTTCACACTTCCAGAAACAAAATATCTAAAATCAAGATGTTAGCAAGAATTTGTCCCTTCTGAGGGTTTGAGGGGAGGATCCGCTTTCCGTGTCTATGAGTCACTTGCATTCTTGGATTTGTGGCCTTTCCTGTATTTTCAAAACTAACAGCTGATTTTCTCTCTTTTTTGATTTAGCTCCTTTGTATAAGGACACAAACAGTAATTGCTTAAATAAGCACAGACAAGTAATACAGGAAAATCTGCCTATATCAAAATTCTTAACTATTTTTGTGAAGTCCCTTTGGCCACATAAGGTAACATAGACACAGATTTTAGGAATTAGGACACATCTGTCTTTGAGGATCTATTATCTAGCCTCTACAATCTCTGCATTTCCAAATATTCCAAGTACCTTCTGATTTATCCCTTAGGGGCCAAGTAATGAATAATGTTGCATATTTTTTAATTTTATAAAATTTATTTATTTATGCATTCAGAAATGGGGTACAGGCCAGAGGTGCAGGGGCCGTGAGAGGATTCACCAGAGACAGAGTGGGGAGCAGAACAGGCAGATGGATGAAGTACACTGCTGAGTGGAGCAGCAGACAAGATGGGAGAGATCTGACACTCCATGGGGATCATCTCTGGGGCCTGGGATGGAACTTGCAGTGAAGTTGCTGCAGCTGGCTTGCAGTGCTGTGTCCTAACCCACTGAGCCACCAGGGAGGGCCTAAATAATGTTACATTCTTAATGATACCTTGGTACCAAACTATCTATTTAAATCAATACAAAGATCATATTTTTTTTTTTAAGATTTATTTATTTATGCATACAGAACTGGGGTACAGGCCAGAGGTGCAGGGGCGGCGAGAGGCTTCACCAGAGACAGAGTGGGGAGCAGAACAGGCAGATGGAAGAAGTACACTGCTGAGGGGAGCAGCGGGCGGGTCAGGAGAGGTCTGCCACGCCATGTGGTCTCCTCCGGGGCAGGCGGGAATCGAACTCATGAGGAAGTGGCTTTTTAGCTTCTCAGTGCTGTGCTTTAACCCGCTGCGCCACCAGGGAGGGCCAAAGATCATATTTTTAAAACTATGTAATATAAAAATGTATATGAAGGCCTTCCCTGGTGGCTCCGTGGGTTAAAGCACAGTACTATGAAGCTATCCAAAGCCACTAAAGCATGAGTTTGATCTCCACCTGCCCCGGAGGTGATCCACATGGCGTGGCAGACCTCTCCTGACCCACCCACTGCTCCCCTCAGCAGTGTACTTTGAAGATCTGCCTGTTCTGCTCCCCGCTCGGCCTCTGGTGAATTCTCTCACTGCCCCTGCACCTCTGGCCCAGACCCCAGTTCTGTATGCACAAATAAATAAATAAATCTTTTTTGGGGAAAAAAAAGACTTAGGAAGAAGAACTGTACACTAAAATGTCAAGAGATCCTTCAGTTCTCAGAGAAATCACAGTAGAGATTGCTCTGTCTATATAGAGATTTCTCTTATATATATATATTACTTCTGCAGATTTAATGAACAGTTTGCTCTTCTGAGTGGTCTATATAGTAATATTATTAACATCTTTGTGAGCTAAAGCCTTTGGAACTCCCTCCATTGCCTTAGAACAGTATGCTCTTCTATGAGTATGTTCTCACTTAAGCAAGTTAATTAAGCACACAATAAAATGAGCAGACATGAAACAAAACCTTTTGCCCAAAATAACATGGATAAGTGGCAAAACCATGAGATACTCAAGATGAGCTCTGGCCTTTTCCTCAATCTCTCAGGATTTCTTAGGAAGTCAGAGGGACAGTGATATGTAGCAAACAAGATTTCAGAAATGCCTGCAGACGAAGCTTTGGTTTAATTCATTAGAAAGGAAAGTCACCATAGAAAAGTTTATAGTGATAATTTCTTGTTTATCTTGCTTACTAATTATCTATCCAGACCACTAGAACAACTGGTAGAACCAGTTTGATGAAATGAAGCTAATGTTATTCCTAGTTGAAATCATTCTGGACAATCAAATGACACACAAAGCCTCTTTGGGTGGCTTTTGTACAGATTTAAGCATTTATCCATTTTAAAAACACATTTTACTCTTCTAATTACCCAGTAAATTTACTCAAATTAAGTACTCAAATATAAGTAAGAAGAAACAGTGACTATTTTTTTTATTAAGGTAGTACTCCTTAACTTTGACTATTCAAATGTAAACTGAAGATAGGTAGATAGATAGATAGATAGATATCCAAAACATTTGGAACAGGCCATATTTTTTTCCCCAGTTGCAAAAGTCAGTTGTAAAGTCAGATTTGCTAAGATTCATGTTAAGACAAAGTTAGAGAGAAGAGTTGGTTCTCTGAAAACTTCATATTCACTGCCCCTCCCTCAGTCATACTATAAAGTATTAAATAGTACTTAATTCTTTTTTTTTAATATTTATTTATGTATACAGAACTGGAGTATAGGCCAGAGGTGCAGGGGTGGT
>NW_004567104.1:7065302-7103559 GCF_000260355.1 Condylura cristata | reverse complement strand
CAGGCGGCAGGCGGGAATCGAACTCATGCGGAAGTGGCTTCAGATTCTCAGTGCTGCGCTTTAACCCGCTGCGCCACCAGGGAGGGCCCAGCTTTAGCTTCTTATTGCTGTGCTTTAAAAACGGGCTGCACCACCAGGGACGACCCTCAATAGTACTTTATTCTACCAAGAAATAAGAATGCTCTTCTTCAGACTGAATCCTGAAAAATGATTCATATCTTTGTTTTTCCCACCATAACTTACCAACTAGAGAATTAAATAAATTTACTTTTATTTAATTATCTATCCACAGCCTTATCTATTATTTTCCATGGGACAGTATGTCTGGTTGGTAAACATTTCATGAAATGACATGTAGAATTCAACCTGTGCATATAAGAAAATGGGACTAATAAACTTTTTGTCCAAAATCCATGACTCTGTTAGCATTTAACATGACAGAGAGTTATTCCCCTCTGTCTGTTCAGTATGACAAAGAAATACATTGTGCAGCCCCAAAATCACAGTCTCCAAACTGTGACAGGCCATCTATGCCAGCACTGTGTCCCTGGCATGCTAAATAAACATAAGCCTATGGCATTCATGATGGGCAGAGAGGTGTCTTCAAATTTCATCTACTACTTCGTTTCTCACAAATTGAGATTGACCTTCAGTGTTTTACTACAGCATATTTTGCTTAGGTCTTTATCAAAGGCCTGGTGATAGATCAGCTGTCATCCATCCATTCTTCAAAATGTCTTTGTATTAAAGTAATGGTCCAGCAGAGCAGCTAGCCTGACAGGCAGGTTATTTATTTGCAATCTGGTAAAAGAACTGACAACTTCATTGTTTTAATTGTTCATTTTTCATGGGTTGATGCATTAGCTCACCCAGATCTTTGTGCCTCAGTCAGAGAATAAATATATGGAAGTCAGGGCATCAGAATGAATGACTGGGTCCACCTTAAGTTTCAAGAAGTGTGGAGAGACTTGGTGCCAGCTGTGATTACCAGTGTCCCACAAGCATCTAGGGATTTTTTGGTCTTATCTCTGTTCTGCATCTCTTTCCTCTCTTTCAGGAAGACCTATGATGTCAGCTACTGATCTGATTGTTTCTTGAAACAATGTTCCTGGTTCTCACAGCCTATTAAAGGAGAAAGACTGGAGTTGGTCTAGAGTCTCCAGGTCTCAATCAGGGTGAGGTCCTGCCAGACAGAGGCCCAGGGACCTCAGATATCAAGATAAAATCAGGAACAGATATAACTCAGGTCAAAGCCTTGCAGTCACCAGCACTTTTCTGTTTGTTTTGCTTTGTTTTTGCTAAACACACATAGCTTGGCCTTACCCTTGGAGGTTTGTTTCAAAGCACTGAAATGAACCTTTGATGATAAATATAGGTATGTTCCTATGTTGAATTTCTGGTTGAGGACTATTGATCTAGAGTGTATACCAAAGCCATCAATTTCAGATAAAGATCTACAATGAATTGAAACATTTGTCCAAGGCTATAGCTAATTACTAGCAGAGCTAAAACTATAACCTAAAAATCCTAACCCTCAGGTCAATGCCATTTTCATTATCTAAATTGGATACCATTCTCCAGGATCCATTGAGACACTTTGAGGAGTTTGACCAATGGCGTTGGCATGCGAATGTGTCAGGGCACAAAATCAAAGTCATCATCTTCACTCAAAACTCATCACAAATGTTGGACTTTAGAGAGCAGAAGATACTGTCATAGTCCAGTCATAAACAGAAAGGAACTGTCTGTTATGTCACTGATACCCAAATTACAATATTGTTTTATTATTATTTTTCTTTCACATTAAAGTTGGGAAAGCCTCTAGGGCAGAGGTTATTTTGCATTATGTTCTTTTTAAAAAATACTTATTTATACATACAGAATTGGGGTATAGGCCAGAAGTGCAGGGGTGGTGAGAAGATTCACCAGAGACAGTGGGGAGCAGGACAGGCCAACTAATGAAGTACATTTCTGAGGGGAGCAACAGGTGGGTCAGGGGAGGTCTGCCGCGCCACTCAGCTTACCTACCTGGCCGGGGATTGAACTCTTACTGAAGCAGCTGTGGTCAGGTTGCAGTGCTGTGTCCTAACCCATTGCACCACCAGGGAAGGCCTATATTGCATTATTTTCAACTTAACTGACATATCATATAGAATCTAAAACATGAAAATTACTTAAGAAATACTTGATGAATAAAAGAAGGAGTGCCCTCCTGCCCAGTATGCATAACTATGGAAAGCTGATCTTGTACAAAAACAAAATATGGCCTGTTTTCACATTCATTTTTTTATAAAACAATTAATTTACAATGTATAATTACTCACAAAGTACAGTGTTTGGTACTGGTGATATAACATTTTCCAGAAACCTATAGTCTGATTTGTGAAAACTTAACAGAAAAATCTGACAAGTTGTGTTAATAGTCATGTGAAAGCACTAAGGTATTTTCAAGAAAATAGTGGTTAACCCTCTCAGATTTCCTCATAGAGGTGCATTACAATTGGGCCCAGCAGAATAAGTAGAAATCCGTCAGTCAAAAGGAAGAGAATGAATAAGTGAATTACTTTAGGAAAGTGGTATATATTTGTTTTATGACTATAGTCTAGGATTTGGGAACAAATACGCTATCAAAGGATCTTGTTCACCTTAAAACATGAAGCAGGTTTTTTTTTTTTTTTTTAGGTTTATTTATGCATACAGAACTTGGGTACAGGCCAGAGGTGCAGGGGTGGAGAGAAGATTCATCAGAGACAGAATGGGGAGCAGAACAGGCAAATTGATGAAGTACACTCCTGAGGAGGGCAGTGGGTGAAAGAGGAGAGGTCTGCTGCACCATGTGGGTTACCTCTGGGAGCAGAGATCTAACTTGCACTGAAGTGGCTGCAGCTTGCTTGAAGTGCCTCACTTTAACCTGTTGCACCATCAGGGAGGGCCACAAAGCAGTTTTAGTATCACCCTGAATGCTTTGTCTGGTCAACATACACTGTCACAGAAACAGCTTAATCTGACTGCTGAGGGTGCATGTCAGAATGGAGTTAAGGAACATTGCATACATCTTGGCAACAGACAATGAGAACTTGAGATGCAGTGCATAGAAGGAGAGTTTTTGAAGTGCAATGGCCAGTACTAGATAACAGATTTTGTAAGAAACAAGGATGGCTCTATGTTCTTAAACATTTCTTTCACTGTCTGTTTATTTGATGTCTTTTGCCAAAGAGCCACATAATCTCTTTCAAAATGACCGAATATGTTCAAACTCCGTTATAATTGGGTTAAGCAATATTAAGATACTGAATTCAGAAGCCACTGTAGCTAAGCTATTCTCCTCTTACGCTTTAGATGAGGCTTTTTCAGTCTTCCTTGGCAATCAAGAACTGGCTGGACAGGACAGACAAGAGTGTTGCAGCACTGAAATTGCTATAGAACATGAACATGTGAATGCTCACAGTTGAGAAGCAGTGTGAACATGTGGGTCAAAACATAGACCTGGTCCTGAGATAATGAAACTGGGAGAGGTATTGAAATCAGATTCTGTGTAGTAAATGCTTTTAGGCATATCTGAGTATCTACTTATGCTGAGCACAATCCCTTAGGAAAATGCTCCCTGTTTCAGTGCTGAATTCAAAGCACTGGTGTTCTTTTTAGTCATGCACCTTACATGCCATTGCCAGCACTGTGTCCTAGGAGAACAGGGATTGAATGCTGCCCCTTGGTGGAAATTGGTGGTTAATATCCTCTAGATGTGTGGATTTTACTAATAAATATCTAACGACACCATTTCCTCTTTAGTTGTGCTCTAGCTAAAAGCCAAAAAATAAAACAAAATTACATAACTTTAGCATTGTGATTTATGCTATGGACTACATTACTACCCACAGATGAAATACATATATTGTAAAAACCAGGTTTCATTTGGTCATATCTATTTTTTAAAGATTTATTTATGCATATAAGAACTGGGGTACAGGTCAAAGGTGCAAGAGGTAAGAGGATTCACCAGAGACAAGAGTGGGGTACAAAACAGGTGAGCTGACTGAAATACACTGTTGAGGGGAGCAGCAGGCAGGACAGGAGAGGTCTTCTGTGCCATGTGGTCAGCTCCCTGACTGGGGACCCAACTTATGCTGCAGTGGCTGCGGATAGCTTCATAGTACGGTGCTTCAACTGCTCTCCCACCAGGGAGGGCTCCATATCTATTTTTCAATCCTCTCTCCTGATTGGTTCAGCTACTAAAATTCGCTTACTAAAAAGTGAAAATAATCGGTACAAAATGTATATTACATAAATAAAATTAAAACTATGATTAGGAAACTAATCGCAGGTTGATATTTAGAATGCAGGACTCTAAATTGGGGTCAGGGTGGGGTAGTGGAGAGAGGTTTGCAAAAGAAAAAAGAAAAAAAAAGAGAGAGAGAGAAAGAAGGAACAGATACCTTGTATAAGAAATTAATATCCTAGAGATCCAAGGAAATGATCATGATTAAAGAGCTGACATGTTCAGAGTACCTGCTATGTGCCAAACATGATCTAAATCTTCTACTTGTATTATCTCGGGAAATAACCAAATGAGGGAATAGCTATTATTATTTTTATTTAACAGTGGAAACTAAAGGAACTAATATGAAACTGTTCAAATTTTGTGTGGCTAAAGTCGACATTGATGACTTATTATTAATGTTTAAAACATGATGTACTTTTTCCCAGGGGTTACAACAACAACAGAGGAATATGAACAGACCCTACTGGTTTATGGGCTTCAGCAAAAGGACCTGTGACCCATATTCTCATCTCATTTCACAGAATCAGCAAAGTAGAGGAGACAAGATTTGGACTGCGCCTTGGGAGTTATCAGTTCTTACTTGCATTACTTTGGGAACTCCCCTCTTCTCTGAATGCCATATTGAATTTTGTTATTTCCATAGCACCACCTAGTTTAAAATCATTATGAATGAATTAGTAAAACACCTTAAGAAATGAAAAGCCGGTACATTCTAATTCAGTCTGAGTAAATACTATGTCAATTTTATTATATGCAAAAATCATACTAACTGAAATTAGATCCTATACTTTTCTATTCCTCCATGAAACATTAAACATTAAGTTTGAAATGTGTGGCCACTAATTACTGCTTTCCTCAAGATCCATAGAACTTAAAGACAAGGAATGGTGCACAGAAATAGGACCCAAGTCTGATTGACTGCATCAGTGGATTTTACAACTCCCGTGTGATGTGAGACTTCTCCGTTAGAATGTTAATAAAAAGTGTAAGTGGTAGTGACTTAGAAGTCACATATGGGAAGATGAGCACCATGATGACCAAATAGGGCATGCCAGGTAAGGGGGTACTTACAGAGCATACAAGAGACCCAGGGAACCCAAACATTTTGTGTTTATGCTTCTGTGCACACTCCCTTTACTGAATATCAAGCTAAGGTTTACAGAATAGAGCAGCATAGTTAATAGGTATTCTTTTCTCTTTTCTCTGTTTTCAGATTTGCTACTAGAAGGGAAGCAATTGTCTTTTGACGATTATCATAGAGTGGTATTTTGGGTATATATGTAAAGTTAATCCTCAATGAAAATGCTTTTTTTTTTCTTTTTCACCTCAACATTACAGACAACAGACATCAACAAATGCTGTTCTATTCAAATATACTTAGAAAGTTCTACATAAGCAATTAGCTCAAACCCTGAACCTGACAACCAGTCTCTTTGTCATCTCGAGTGTTATTCCCCCTTTATGACTATAGAAAGTAAGACATCAAAAGTGGAAACACAGACACAGTTAATGTTCTTTTGCATCATACAATAAAAATCATGCTACTGTGGGACAGTAGTATAGCAATAAAAATCATAAAAGTATTCATTTCAAGTCATAGCTTATGAAAATAAATAATTTTTCATAAGGCTGGTATTTTAGTAAAAATATATTCACTCATAAACAACCATTAACGTTGTATTCACTCAGTTTTCAAATATTAACTTAGTGATTAGTATACAGCAGGCACTGAGTTTAAAAGGAATATCTCAAAGTTGACTAGTGCTAAGAATTCTCTTTATTTTAAAGTCACCATTTTACCAGATTTTTCTGAAGAACAACAAGATGGTTGAAGGAAATTGGCCCCAAACTTTTATAAATCGTTCATTTCAACTTCAGCTACTTTAACTGCCAACTCTCCAAAATAAACTCCAATTCAATTAATAACAAAAAATGAAGCTCTTTCCTTTCCTAACTAGAGTTTACTTGAACCAACTACTTCATTTTATCACGTTCCTTTCAGATTGTCCGGAATAAGTCACATTCTTTCTTGATAATTTGAAAGCATTTTCATTTGTGCCTTGGGACTGACTAGAAGAGCTTTTAATATTATTAACTCTAGATCAAATCAATCCAATCTAAATAGGGCATGGGACTAATGCTTCTTTAACCACTCTTCTTTGTTACCAATTATTCAGGACTATATTGGTGGTCTGGTTAGAAAATCCTTGACATCTATGATCAGAGGTTCCAGACACAGGCTACTTTCATACATTTTGCTGACAACCTTTGAACCAAGCTGCCAGTGAAAGCTTACTATAGTTTTAAAATCTAAATGGTGATTCATTGTTTGCAAACAGAGAGACAGATTACCATTGTTAACTTGACCTTACCCTCTAACTCTGAGTCAAATATGCTTGAAGACCTGGGCATCTTAACTAGAGCAAGACATAAATCAAATTACCTTCAGCACCACAGAGAAATGAATGGCTGGCATCTTATGAACTGTAAAGTGTAGTAGTTTTTCCTTGGAAGATGAAGTTGAGACTGATGATAAAAGACCCCATTACTTAATTGAGTTTAATAAAATATGGAGGGACAAAATTTGCCATAGTTTTCATAGTTTGTGAATAAATAGGGTCATTCTAAAGCCTGCTAAGTGCATAGCCTGGGTGAATGAAGTTTTTCCAAGATTATGAGTGTGGTAAGAAAAGGTGAACTATTTAGGATAATGTCTTTATTTTCATGTTGCAAACAAATCAGGTGAATGGATTATATTGCTTCAGTGGGTTTACTTGCAGGTTTTAGGATAAGGTAAGAATAGAGAGAAGTAAGCAAAAAGGCTGCTGTGATGCTAACAGTGCAAGAAGGGGAAAGAATTTGTTCCAACAAAGACAAATAACTTTGTTCCATGAGGAGGTGTAGTGAGGTTAGAGGAAACTAAGGCCAGGCCAAACATGATCATCAAATAAGAATGTTATGGGCATGTTAAATCTCATCAAGTCATAACTTAGACTATGATTTTATTAAATGCTTTTGAATTCAACTGAGACACAGTGGATCCACAATTGAGAGGAAAAAGGAGTTGGAAGCCTGAATAAGAATAGATCATGGCTGTTTTTCTGTATATAACAGTCTCAACCTTTCCCAGTGTTTTAACTAGAGATGACTAATTAATTAAACTAGAGATGACTAATTTAATTAAAATGACTTTATGATATTTTAAATTCTTATAAAAATCCAGTTTTAAATAAATCCAGCTTTAAAAAGCAAACAGAAATAAAATGAAATATTGAAAATGTCTAATAATGATAAAATTGATGTAAAATATAATTCACTTACTCTTTATTGCATTATTTATTTATTTATTTTTTGAGTAACAGTGGTTTGCAATGCCATACATTGTTCAGAAGTTTCACGCCTCTTCAGATACACATTACCCCACCACACCCATCACCAAAACACCCATAATCTTCCATTACAGTCCAAACGTTGCTTACACTGCCTTTTCCCCTTCTAATAGTCTCAGTTCTATAGTCAGATTTCTAGGGTTTGTTTGGATTAGTTTTATCTGCTCTTTTGTTTTGTGACTGTACATTCCACATATGAGTGAAATCATAGGTCATTTGTCTTTCTCCTTCTGACATACTCAGTTAGTATCATTTTCTCCAGTTCCATTCATGCTGTTGTAAATGGCAAGACTTATCTACATTTTGTAGCTAAGTAGTTTCCCACTATTAATATAGACCTACTTTCTTAGTCCACTCATTTTAGAAGATTTTACATATTAACTACTTTCTCCTCCAGAATTGGGAAAGAACTCTGCATCATTCCAGAAATATGTGCCAATTCTATAATATTTAGTTTGAAGCTCCACAAAAGTACTGATTTTGCAAAAATAAGAACATTCTGAAAATTATTATAGAAAAACACTTCTAAACAAATAGCAAATTAAGCTCTTCAGACAGTTCCTCCCAAAGTCTCCACAACTCAGTGTTTTCAACAAAGGATGATATATCCCAGAAACACTAGAACCATTTCTTCTTTTAACACTTTTGCCAAAGTGTAAGTGCTTATGAAATCTGAAGGCTTTAGATACTGGCAGAAGTTAGCTATTTAGAAATGTGAACATTTCTTGGGTCTCTGGAGAATTCAACTGAATAGAAAGTGGCATACACAAAAACCTGAGGATTCTAACAGTTTGTACTCACACCTCAGGACACTGGTATGCCAGACATCAGGGACACTAATGTGTTCACTCACTTCTTACTGTGACCTTATCAACCTGATGTCAAAACTGCTGGGTAAAAAATGAAAAATTAAATTATTCACATGATTATCTTGCCTACACTAAATGATCTGATTTTTCCCTTGTGAATTAATTGAGCTGATCAACTGTGCTCACGTTATGAAAATTAATTTATATTCTTCAAGGATAAGAAATGCATAGCTTCTTTCCCAAAGGATAATATCAAGATAACATTTTTAAAGTAAATCCTTTTATATACTAGAATAGTGTATAAAAAGCACACACATTTGGATTTAAGTTCACTAATCAGAATTTCATTCCTTTTGAACTATTCATTTTAACTTTTATTCATTTTAATATGGGGGGGAAGAAGACTTAAAAGAGTCTCAGGTGATGTAGCTGAAAGAAGTCCACTGGCCCTTTTTGTTCTTATCTTTTCTACAGCCCAATGCAATATCTTGGATAGATGTTCCTGAGATCATTGACAATATCACTTACTAAGTGATACTTCAACCCCAAAAAGCACATTTAGATAAGGTGAATATGGAAAAATAATTCAATGTTATCTTTTCCCTTCCTTTTCAATACAGTTCCTGTTTCTGCACTGCTCCAATGTCTAGAGATTATTGCAACCACTAAAACATATTTAACTTTAAAAAAATAATTTCCTCCATTTTATACTCTGCCTCTGTCAAATTATTCATTACCACTACAGCATAAATCATAAGAAATTTTATGCAACATATCTGTTATGGAGAACACAACATTGAAAATATAGTCAATTATACATATTATTTTACAGCATTTATAAGAAATTTCTACAGAACAATTTTCTATTAGTACCAGAAGTCCAAGATTCTTTTATAATACAAAAATCACACTTTTTTTTTCTTTTAATTTATATATACAAGAGCTGGGATGTAGGCCAGGGAGATGTGTGTGGGGGAAAGTTGGGTGAGAAGATTCACCAGAGACAGAGTAGGGAACAGAAAAGACAGACTGATGAAATACATTGCTGTGGGGAGCAGGGGTGAGACAGGAGTGGTCTGGTGTGCCATGTGGGTCAGTTCTCTGACCTGGGATGGAACTCATGACTCAGTGGCTGGCAATAGCTTGATAGTGCTGAGACTTAAAGCCTACACCACCAGGAAAACCGCAAAGTAACATTTTCAATACAGAAAAGTATGGCACAAGGCAGAAATAAATATATATATATATATATATATATATATATATATATATATATAAATCTCTTTCTTACATGGTATGTGTATATGTGTACCTTTTTACTAAATTATTGTTTTTAAAATAACATTCATGTTCAAGAATTCATCCTATATACATAATTAATTTCTCACAAAATAGAAAAGTATATCCATGCCTGTAATTAAATTATTTTCCCTGATTCATATGTATTTACTATTTCTAACAATTTATTTCAAGTTCATAAATTAACGGCTACTAATAACACTGCTCATTTCATCTTCAAAATAATAGTTAATAAATAAACATGGGGCTTACATAGAACATAAAAATTTAAAGAGCTCAAAATAAGATATTGTCACATTGATTCTTCTAAATAGCAATAGCTCTTCAATTAACATTAGAGTCCCACAAAATTCTCTAACTCCAGGAAGGTTGCAAAGTGGATTAAAAACATAATAGTCCATGAGAGTTGACAAAATTGAGTCAATTTTGAGTTGAAAAAGTTACAAAATGAAGAATAATGTAAAACAATATATTTATTAAAAAAAATCTTCAAACCTGAAAAAAAAATCTATTCTAAAGTTTAAAGTATGGATGAATAAAAGTAAACCACACCAAAAGATAAAGTGCTAATTTAAGAAAATAGTGATAATTTAGTATTTAATGATCCTTCCGTCTGTCTGCTGTTTCATATTTAAACATAGCCAGAGACTACCCCTAGATGCTGGAGAGTAGACTACCTAGGAAACATTCTATGTGAGAATAGATCTCCTGTCTCCTGCCCACCCCTCCTCCTAGTGAGAAGGAGAGCTTCTCCCCAGGGACCAAGATCCCCTGTTGACTTCCTGAATGTTCTCTTTTTGCCTGCACTCCCAATTCCTGGAAGACATATTCAAATAACTCTGAAGGTCAGACATCGCTCTTCACTGTAGAAGGCTGGAACAAAGCCACACACATTTAGGTGCAGTGGGCAGGGGCAGAGATGCTCAGATCGGTGCAGAGGAAGGAAAGAAGGCAAGTCTTGCCTGCTTTCCAAGAGTGGGCATTGGGTGGCACCCACCTTGGGGCTGTTTGGTCCTGGAGTATTTACCACTTTCACCAAATGGATCAGGTTTCTGTCGAGGAAGATGAACAATAATGGTGAAACAAACTAGCCAACTTTAATTCCTTTTCAATCTGTACATTTTACATGGTAGTAAAAGGATTTTGTTAGAAGAAAAAGAAAAAAAAAACTTGATATTTTAATTCCTTTGCTAAAAACTTAGCAGTTTGAGAGGGTGTTGTGGTTTAGAATGAAGAGATAAAGGATAGGCACATTGTATTAGAAATGTTAGGAAAAGGGAAAAACAGGTTTAAAGATGAAGCAAAATTCAAATGAGATACTTCAGTATGCCTCACTTTAACTGCTCTTTAAATGGAGATCATAGTAGTGATAAAGCAAATGGAATATTGGTCAAAGATTTATTCTCATCATTGGAGAGAAGTGACTTGTAACCATCTTCATTTACAGATTTTGATAATATAAAATTGTCAAATGCTACAAAATGTGGAAAATTTTTATTTAGCTATAACACTGCTTTTATTATCACTGTCTTATTATCACTGTCTATGGAAACCTGGTAAAATTGCCCAATGATGTTTTTTTCCAGGATTATTAACAACTGGTCATCTTGCTTCCATCTTCTGTTAGAATACAAAAAACCAAGTTTCACATTTTTTTTATTAAATTGGATTTGATTAATTAGTTGAACTAAGTTATTATAGACACACATTTTTAAATCTATTGCTAGAACTCACTTTCCCTTACCAGACTGACAAGGACTAGGTTTAACATACCCAGTGTTTGGCTGGGTGAGAGCTAAAAGGCATTCTCACACACAGTTGCACAGTTGTGTGAAAAGGATAACAGCAAGTGAGTTTTTTTTTTCTCTCTTTTCTTTTAAGACAGATAAAATTTACATTGTCTATTAAATGAAATTTTAGTAAGTAAGCCCTGCAGTTATTATGCCTGTGAGGGGAAAACTGGCAAGATAGCTGGTCACTCACACATTTCTGAAGCACCATTTTTAACAAATATGTGTACTTGTCTATTTATTATATTGGTTATATATGTAAAGCAGTGAGTGTGAGAAAAAAAAAATAACATCATAACTTAATGATGTTTTTTGTTTTTGATCCCTGTCCCACACAAGGAAAAAGGAGCCATAGCCCTCTAGTGGAAAATTGTAGCATTGCACCCTATGGACTCTACCCAAACCCACATTCTAAAGAAATTTCAACATCTAAATTTATTTATGGACAATAAACTGGAGTTTTCTGATATCACAAAATATGGAAAATTTAATTCCTTGAACTTAGTTCTTACTTTAAAATCTTGGGGAAATCCTGATAAAATATGGATGTCTGATGCATTTTCTGCAAAAATTAGATGCATTTTGTGCAACAGGACAGTATCCACATATTCAGTTGCATTTCATGAGAAAGATTTGAGCACATCTGTTTGCTGTGAGAGCCCATTTGCTAGCCTAGCTGTTTCATTTGTAAGAAATGCTGACTTCTAATAATTTCAATGTTTGTTGCTAATTAAAAACCACTCAGTACTTATGCCAATCCTGAAACTAGGATCTATAGAGGCATCTGTCACCTCAAAACTGAATCTCTGTATATGAATAATGAAACTGCTTATTTTCATGAGCTAATCTAAAACATTTCTAACAAAAGAAACTATTTCAAAACGATATATGACTATGTCAACTGCCAAATTCCCTGGGTCCGGTTGAAGGCGTGCAGAGTTTCCTGTCAACTTGGGCTCTGAAGCAGAACAGTCTCCAACTCCACCACTGGGCTTGCTCCATGTTAAGGATTGGCTACTTTGGAAATGTACCGTCTCTTAGTGTAAAACTCCCCAAAGGGCAATTCAAATCACATTTAGAATTTCCTATTTACATTGCAACGGCCATGGCAGAAGTTTGAATGTCACAGTACAAATCTGGTACCAAACGCCGGTGTGCTCAGCAGATTCAGTTTCAGAAATCACTTCACATGAACATGTTTTCATCAAGAGAAAGGGGGAGGGAGTGTCATGGGAGAAGTTCACGTTATGAACTCTGGTCTTAACTCTTTATCATCTAGAACAAGTAAACTAGTGTTTTGCCCTTGCTAAGAAAGAATTCACATAATAACCTTGCCTTTTAACTTTTATGTAGAAATATTATTGAATGAGAACAGGCCACTAATATTTCCAGTTAAATTTCCTGTGTAAGGAAGGGAAATTTGGCTAGAACAGCTTACCAAAGAGATGCATTTTTCCTGAAAAGGCACTTTTTCCCTGGACAAGTAGCAAGGATTGCTAATTTTCTCAGGTTATGCCTATTTTGAGAGGAAATGTACTGGGATATCATTTTTAATTTTCTGATTTTTTTTTTGGGTGTAGGTATGTATGGGAATATTTTCCCAAAGTAAATACTCAAACCATAAACCCTAACAGATTTTGCTTTGCTGTTGTTATTTAAAAAATGATCTGCAAAGACAAAATGTTATTCCAATTGGATGGTCACACAATTGTACGCACTTTAATTTTCAGGTTCCAGTCACCTAAGTGTTAGTGCGGTAAACATGAATGTGTTCTCCAGACAGAGCCCAAAGGTAAATCTGAGCTGTACTGTTTCATGTCACTATTTAATGGCTGGGTGACTGAGTTCACTTCCATCCAAAATTCCCTATTTTAGATATGAACACTTATTTGCAGAAAAATGGTGATATGCCAGGCAATTCATTATAATCTAACATTGAAATAATTTACTCTTATCTATTCTAAAATTTATTTTCAAAATAAAGCATGCCTAAAGTCTATGTATATTGCATAGACCTTTATGCAAAAAGAAAAATAAAAACATTATTTGTGCCCTACATGTTTATGGAAAACATAGGCATTCTTTGGCCAAGCCTGCTTTTTAACAGTCCTGATTTGGAGACAAATATTGCTGCCTAACTTGCACCTAAGAAACCCATGTGGGACTAGGATGAGGTGTTTCAGATGTAACACAACCTTTCATAACTGTATTTGAAGACAAAAGACAAAAAAAAATACTACACAGAGTATTCATCTTTAGAAGAAAATAAGAATGCTTTGTTATTCACAATCTAGTGATGTAGAAATTATTTTTCTTTGAAAATGTGAAATATTTTAGTATGCTTTAAACCAGTTACTTAAACTTGGTTTTAATGATACATTAGCATATCTGTTTAGCATTTTGGTTAAAACGTACATGTTTTTCTGAAAATCTAGAATTTTGAAACACAAAATTCATTCCATAAAGTTTACTTCATTTAAAGTGTCAAAACAAACAAGAAAAAAGGACTTCTTATATGCTAACTTCTAAAGAAGATAGAAGTTGAGTACTTCAGAAATTACATAACTAAAATTTGTTTCCTTTTTTGAGCCACACTCATTTTTTTTTAAGATTTATTTATTTATTCATAAAGAACTGGGGTGAGGCCAGAGGTTCAGGGGTGGTGAGAGTATTCACCAGAGACAGAGTGGGGAGCAGAACAGGACAACTGATGAAGTACATTGCTGTGGGGAGCAGCAGGCGGATCAGGAGAGGTCTGCCACACCATGTGGATCACCTCCAGGGCAGGGATCGAACTCAAGCTGAAAGGCTTTAGCTTCTTAGTGCTGTTCTTCATCCCACTGCACCACGAGGGAGAGTCAGACTCATTTTTATTTACATTTTTAGCCTATTAATTTTATTTATATAATGTAGGCTTAAGAAAAATATGATTTAGCGGTGTTTAGCGGTATAGGTTTGTACCTCTTCAGAGCTATGTTACCACATCACATACAGTGCAATTCTACCATTGTCTGCTGGGCTCTCTCAACCCTTAGTTCCTCACCCCTACCCAACTGCCAGTAGCCTCAATTCTACAGTCAGATTTCTATGCTTGGTTTCTACTGTCCCTTTGTTTTGTTTCTCTATACTCCGCATTTGAGAGGTCACTAGTTATTTGTTCTTCTCCTTCTGACTAATTTCACTTATCATAATCCCTTCAGTTCTATCTTTATTATTGCACATGGCAATATTTAATCTATTTTTAAGGCTAAGTAGTACTCCATTGTGTGTGTCCACCATATCTTCTTAAAAGTTAAATTCATGTTTAGTTCTTTTAAAAATCTTAAAGAGACATAATTCATTTGTTCAGTGTCATCTTGTTTAAATCCTCACTGGCATCAAGTTAAGAGAAATCCTATAATTGCCCTGCTACCCAGAGTGGGCACTCAGAGTAATGGAAAAAAAGAAGGTACTTGGATAGATTTGATTTCTGCAAAATGAAGATGACAATGCTTACCACACATTGTGCTGCAAGGAATGTGTATGATTTTAAACAAAAGCTGACCCAGGGCCTGTCACAGAATGCTAACAAGAGCAGTGACAAGTTGGTAAACTGAGGCACAGAGGTCAGAGCAAAGTTCCAGAGCTGCCAGAAGGAACAGTATAAATGTAACAATTATAAATCACGCAGTTTATCTATGTTCTAAACCTTAGTTGTTTATTTCAGCACAAGGCATATTCTATTTTAATATTTGCCAATCTTAGTTTATATGTGATCAGGTTTTTCCACACAGACTTAGTCAACTTGCAATGCTTTTTAGTGGATCTGCATTTCACTAAGTTAAAACACATCTTAGGCCCTCCCTGGTGGCGCAGCGGGTTAAAGCACTGCACTAAGAAGCTTAAGCCACTTCCGCATGAGTTCGATTCCCGCCTGCCCGGGAGGTGACCATATGGCGTGGCAACCCTCTCCTGTCTTGCCTGCTGCTCTCCTCAGCAGTGTACTTCATTGATCTGCCTGTTCTGTTCCTCACTCTGTCTTTGGTGAATTCTCTCACCCTCTGCATCGCTGGCCTGTACCCCAGTTCTGTATGAATAAATAAATAAATCTTAAACAAACAAACAAACAAACAAACAAATCTTAGAATGACTTATGTAGCAAGCCTCCTCTTCTGTTTTTCTTTTTCTTTTTTTTTTAAAGATTTATTTATTTGTGCATACAGAACTGGGGTACAGGCCAGAGGCTCAGGGGCGGTGAGAGGCTTCACCACAGACTGAGTGGGGAGCAGAACAGGCAGATTGACGAAGTACACTGCTGAGGGGAGCAGGGGGCAGGTCAGGAGAGGTCTGCCGCGCCATGTGGTCACTTCCGGGACAGGCGGGAATCGAACTCATGCGGAAGCAGCTTTAGATTCTCAGTGCTGCACTCTTAACCCACTGCGCCACCAGGGAGGGCCTCTTTTTCTTTTCTTTTTTTTTTTTTTATCTCCAGAGAGCTTCCTGCCTATCTCTCCCCTCCTATCCACTGATTTCTTACTATTCCTTAACTCTAACCTTGACTTCTCTAGAAGAGCATTTTGATATCTCTGTTTAATATTACAATAGATTTTGTCTGTTCTAAATTAATGACTCTTTTTACTTTACCCATTTTATTTTGTCTCTTGCAGATATCATCTATCATTTCCTTTTACATCACAAACACACACTTGTCTTTATGTTTATCCATTGTGTTCTGTTGCTGGAACTAAGCACTGGGAAGATAAAATCCTGCCTGTGTGTTTATCCTAAGAGTGTACATTAGTATTTGATCCAAAGAGAAATGGTCAGAAGACGAGTACAATTTATCATTGAGTACATATAAGGAGACGATGTATAGAAAGGAATCCCTTGAAAGTAATCAGAGAAATTCAAACAAAAGAAAATGTCCTTGAAATTTGTACAAAAGAGAGACATCAGAACAATGCACTTTAACTCTCTCGCAACTGTACATCCACATTGGAGAGAGCAATTTTTCATTATTAAACAGAGTTGAAGATGGGGTATCTGAAGACCCAGCAAATCAACACCTAGCACAAATCCTAGAGTAACACTGCCACATGTGCACAAGTATATGTATGGAGATGGTTCCTGAAAGGCTGTTGATAGTGTGAAAGCAACCTAAAACACATTCTCTCTCTTTAGGAGTATGGAGAACCAACTTGTGTTATAGTGATACATAGAAGATGTTTAAGCCAGTAAAAGAGAGGGGCTGGTCAGCATATAGCAAGATCTACTAACTTGCAAAGAATGTGACTGAAAAAAGCAAAGTACAGGTTTAAAAACAAAGTACGGTGGCATTTAATAATCAAAGATGAAAAGCTCACAAATGATACTATTTGTTTTTCATTGTACCTTATCAGTTCTGTAACTGTGTACTTTATAAAGCATGTCCACATATTCTAACCTGCCCCCCTCTCTTAGTTTCAAGGACTCTCTCTTACCCAGTTTCTGAATCTGCTCCAAATTTGGATAAAGTTCAGCGATTCTGCCCTAGATACAAAGAATAGCTAGTTGTGCCTCTGAACTATTTCCATGTTGGTTTCACATAAACAGGCTTGTTTTAGTTGACTATAGGAAGGGCTGCCCTAAATCTCAAAAGTTGCACACAATGTTTGCATTAAATAATCTAGGTCATTAGAGTTCAGCCATGACTTCTCTAACGGGCTGTTTTCATAGACTTTATCTTGTTCCATGTGACATATCTCCAATAATAGGCCGTTTTAGTTGTTATGGGCAGATACAGCTCACAATTTTGGAGGAAACAGAACCATATTATGGTTCCCTAATAGATACTATCTAAATATGTGAAACTTTAAATATATAAACAGTTAACTCAGACATTTTCTAAAATGCCAATAATTTCATTTGTTATTTGAAACGGGGCAAAACAACATCAGTTTCTAAATGGTAAATAAATGCTTTCTTTCCGTTTTGAAACATTCCAATTTTTCATTAAATGCTTTATTTATAATGGAAAGGGCCAAGAAGCTTCCTGGCCCCCAGCATAAATTCTTCTCCTTTAGATCATGAACATCTCTTTTATTGTAAACATTGACAGTGTAAGATTAGGTTGGCCCCAGACAAAATTGTTAAGACAAAACAACTGGTTCATTTTCTTCACCTGCCTCTGAAATCCTTTCCCCATTATAATTCCTATAATAAAGAGCCTCATCAGATTTTTTCTTAGTTGTTATCCAGCATTTATTAACTTGACTCCATAGTTAATCTCAGGGACTTTGTGATCTCTTTGGAATTATTAGTAAAAATAAATGTTTATATAAATTTTCTTAAAATAATTCTGTAGGAATGAAAGCTCTTTTAGGATGGTGAGCATTCAAAAAGCTTAAAAATACTTAAGAATCAGATATTGTTTCCATAGTGTTTTTCATGAATTTTAAGATACTGATTTCTTGACTTAATTAACAAGAGATTCTAATTCAGCTAATTTCTTGTAAATTTCATGATTCCGCCTTTTTAAAATGTTCCTCTGTAGATTTATGCAAGTAATCCTGATGCAACAAATGACATTAATCCACAGGACAAAACCTGAATTTTTTAATGTTGCCTACATGGTCACTGCCCCTTGCCAAACTTTATAGTTTTATTTCTTTTACCACTCACATAGCCCTACAAACATATAATTCATTCTTCCACTAATTTACCCTTGCATTGAAAGACTAGTTATCGCATTTGTTATGGGACCTGTGCTAGTCTTCAAAGATGCAATGATTGACAAATACCCTAGCTGTAACTATTAATCAAATTTTCTTCACATCTGATCTTCTCTTTGTAAAAACAGTTAAGTGCCTGGGAGACCCAGTTCTAGAATGATAGTATTAACTATCATTCTAGACTCTTTAGTATTTTTTTTTATTTCTTTGGTGGAATCCCAAGTATTGTTTATAGCTTAATTACATGGTTGTACAATTATTTTTTAAGTCTGATTTTTGTTCATCTCCTGCATAGGAGATTATAAAAATCATAAATATATTGATCCAGTTCCAAAGCCAGATTCCTAATGATATTTGTGAAATGGATGAGGCAAAATTGTTTTCATTCCGACTAGAGTACATGCATATTAGTGAAATATTCTTAAAACACAAAAATCTGGGCCCTCCATGGTGGCATAATGGTTTAGGACACAGCACTGCATGCTAGCTGCAGCTGATTAAGTGCAAGTTCAATCCCCAACCCTGGAAGTGACCCACATAGTGCAGCAGACTGTGTTGCCTGCTGCTCCTCTCAGCTGTGTACTTCGTTGATCTGCCTGTTCTGTTCCCTGCTCTGTCTCTGGCTCTCACTGCCCGTGCACCTCTGGCTTGTACCACGGTTCTGTATGCATAAATAAATATAAATAAATGAATCTCTAAAAGAAAAAAAAATCCACAAAGAAAATTAAAGAATCTCCAAAGTCTAAATCATAATCAGTAAAATAGACCAAGATACTTTGGTTAGGGAAAACTCATTAAATCTGTCAATACACCTCAAGACGAAGTTCCCCAAGATTTTTTTGTCATATAAAGTGTGAAACAATATTTATGCATTTTCTCCAGTGACTAAAATGATCTTCAGTTTAGAGTGAACATTGCCAACCATTCCAGAACTAGATCTTCTGTCAGACAAGCCTTAAAGATACTACCATTAGTGTAGCTAATAAAACTACTAGATTTTACAGAAACAACAGGGAAAAACAAAGGATCTCTCTAAAATGTGTTTTGGGCCTTCCTAGTGGCACGGGGTTTAAGCCTCAGCACTATCAGACTATCACCAGCCATGTGGCCAGAGTTCCACCCCAGGCCAGGGAGATGACTTCACATGGCAGAGCAGACCTCTCCTATTCTGGCAGCTGCTCCCCTCAGGTCTATTTCTGTCAATCTGCCTGTTCTACTCCCCCCTCTGTTTCCAGTGAATCCTCTTACCTCACACCTTTGGCCTACACCCCAGTTCTTGTATGCATAAATAAAAATATATATTTTAATGTGTTTTCTCATTAAAGTCTTCCATAAAATCTACTATTGCAATGAAGAAATTAGTATTTTCTGACTCCTGGGTGCAGTGATGACAAATGAGGTCAAGTCACAGAGAGCAAGTTCTGTAAATAAAATTTACTTGGTAACAACTAAACCAATACTTGTTCTTCTATTAATCCAGCAGCTACCTATTAAATGTTCCTTTTATTTCCAGGAATTAATATCAAAAATAAAAACATGATTTTTGCCCCAAATTAATGTATTCATTTACTGGTAAGCTTGATATTTTTGATGTATTTTTATGTCCCTAAGTATAAACTATGCCATAAATAATTTGTATACCCTTAGGCTTTTATTCTATGTATGCTGTGAAATTTGTGAGATTTTAAAATGTCATGAAAGCACAATTAACATGAGTTGCAATATCATATATTTTCTTCTTAGAGCTTCAGAGATATGCTCTTTGAATTGTAAATCTTTCAGTTTCTTGACTTTTATTTAGTTTAAAACTACTTCCTTGCTAAATAAAATATCTCTGTAGTACATGAAGACACAAGATTTCCATGCCTTGTATATATGTATTTGTACATATAGAGATGAAAACAGGCCCTCCCTGGTGGCGCAGCGGGTTAAAGCACAGCACAGAGAATCTAAAGCTGCTTCAGCATGAGTTCAATTCCCACCTGTCCCGGAGGTGACTACATATAGAGATGAAAACACATGGACACAAATCACTTAAATATAAGCCATATATAATTATAATTCTATTGAGGCTAACAACTACCATTTTTATTATCTTTTCATACTAGAGCTCATAATATTTTCTTTCTTTTTTACAGATTTATTATTTATGCATTCAGAACTGGGATACAGGCCAGAAGTATATGTGGAGTGAGAAGATTCACCAGAGTCAGAGTGGGGAGCAGAACAGGCAGATGTGCTGAAATACACTGCTGAGGGCAACGGTGGGTTGGTCAGGAGAGGTCAGCTTCCTGGTTGGGTGAACTCACTGTAGCGGCTGTGATAGCTTCATAGTGCTGCACTTTGACTCGTTGTGCCATTAGGGAGGACCCCAGAGCTCACAGTCTAAAGGTCAATAGACTGACTGAAAGAGGTAGATATATTTTCAAATTTTTAAAAGTAAAAATACACTTATAATTAATCCCACATTTAAATATTAGAATTTTTTAAAAGCAAATTCTGATGTATCATTTTCTTGAAAGTACCAACAGTCCTGGAAGTCCAAGGCCTTCCTGCAGGGCTAAGGTAAGTGGAACTGAGAAGCAGTTCTTGCCACCTCCACAACATGGCAGGCATTTTCATGCCATCTCAAGAATCTTTAACATTTTTATAGGGGCTGTGTGCCTTAAAACATTTAGCTAACCTTTTGAAAACTGTATTTTAAAATGTCTGGAAAAAACATTCTTTTACATATAATACCTACTCATTATCATACCGCTGCCTAATACTCACCAATAAACCCAAATGATGTGTTCCTGACTGACTATAATGTCTCCTTCTGGTTGGAGTAAAGAGAAAAGAACAGGAATGGAAACCCTCACAGATGTTCTGAATTTTCCCCTTCCAGGGAGGGCTTTAGGGTGCTGGGCGACCATATTCCTGGAAAGTCATAGGACCCTTCTCATCTATCTTCCTTAAGAATTCTTTTCTAGGGAAGGGACAGGAACTGTTAAGTTTAGCCTGGTCTAGGGAAATGTATGTTAATCATAATTAGCCTATTGCTAATTGTTTATAGCAATGTTTTTCAAACTTCAGCAAGAACCAGAATCACCTGAATGACAAATTGTCACCTGGATGACAAATTGAGGTACAAAGAAACAAAACAAAGAAACAAACAAAACAGAAACAGAAACAAACCCTTATACTCTGACACGAAAATGGTGGTTCTCAGAGGGGAAGGGAAAAAGGACAGGAAGGCTATTAGGACTCAACTAGGCAATGGTGAGTAGTCACTAGATTCTAGGTGGTGAGTACGGTGTGGTATATAACATTTATTGAGGTGTGGAGACTTGTACTCTCCTAAAATTTATAAAGAATTTATAAAAAAAAAATTAAATGAAGTATTCATAAAAGTTACATGAAAAAAATCTCAGTCTTATTTCTTCCATTTTTGATTCCGTGCACTGGATGGAGCCGAAGAAGTCACATTTCTAGCAAGTTTCTCCTGGATGCAGACAATGAGCTGGGAATCTCAATTTGAGGTCCATTTGTCGCTAGATACCTGGGAATTGTCCAGATCCTCCTGAACACTGTAAATGCCATATATTAATTATAATATAATTTTATGTATATTTTACCACATTTTTGCAGAAAAGTTCAATAAAGGTGGCTTCTCCTAGAATACCTAGGCCCTTACTAGAGGAAAGCTGAATTCCTGACAAATTGTGCAGAATTGCTAGGATTGTGCGGGTCCTGCTGCACAGGTGCCACTGCCCGACGTCCTACAGCCGTCAGTCACCTAGACACCCTTATGCAGTAATAGAAGAGGCACCAGAAAGAAAAACAATCTGAGGTTATTATTATTTCTTTCCTAAGTAAGAAACCATGTCTTTTAAAAAGGTGAAAAGGATCTTTAAAACCACACGGTGGCAGCGTAATCACATGAGTGCCAATTTTATGGTGCCATAGTTGGGTGTCTGAACCCACTACACATTAAAAGAGAATTTTGAAAGCTAAGCATCTGCAAATTTGGCTTAACAATCATTGGTCCATAAAGTGTAAATGACAAGTTGTAGTCAGATAACTACAAAAAAACCCTCAACCAGAGCTTTCAATATTTTTACAATGCCTAAGACAGGATTCATTTTTCTACTCTGCTGTTTCGTAGTGTGAAAAGAACTTCATGAGAACAAGAAACAGATCATTTCATGCATGAGCTATGTAACAAATTAAATCCAAAATAACTCCCGCTTCAGTTTAACCAAATTACTGTGTGATAGTAAATTCATTTCTAGACTTTAATCATTTCTGAACAGCAAATTTATTTTTTTCTGTAGCATTGTTTAATTTTAGATATTTGCATGCCTATAGACATAGACTTCTCACAAACAAGTAAAACTAAACTTTCTTAGATTTGCTTACAAAAGTATCCACTAAGATTTCTTTTTGTAGTGAGATTCTCAATTGGCATTAAGACTTTGTTCTAATATTTTGGCTAGCTGTCTATGAATATGGATTTTATAATCTAAATACTCCTAATGTAATTAACGAGTACAGAATTCTTAGGAGAAAAGGTTTCTGTCAAAGTGAACAACTTAGTCAGCTAATCCACTGCCTTTCTATAGGGAAAGATAGTCAGCAGATGTGGCAGGTTCTGGGGAGGAGCGTGACTTTACATTACATATCCAAAATTCCATCTTACTTATATCTTGCCATGAGGCGTTTCATAACTCGATTAATGTGAACAATCAAATGAGAATATCACAAATATCAATAGACCTAGGTGTTATGTGTCAACAAAAAACCTAGAAATTTCCTATTCAATTGGCAGGGGAGGAGCTTAGTGCTAGTTTGATGACAAAATCTGCCTTGCCAAAGATGTCTGACTGAAAAACATCAACAACCAGACTAAAGTGATAAAGAATGAAATGCTACGTTTTCCACAGATGGGCCCTATCCATTTCCTCAACATGTGTGGACTTCTCACAAAAGCACAAACAGTGAGAGTCTGGTTTTGATGGCTGACCTTATATTTTGTGAGAAAATTTCCCTCAGGGAGTTCTGAATCAGAAAGTGCATACTCTCAGGGAAGTACACTGTGGCAGAGATGTCCCCAAATTCGGGATTTTATTTTTTGGGGGGAGTGGGGTGTGTGTTAATCTAAAAAATAAAGAGAAGACTCAAGCCCCAAAAGGATCTCCGTAAATGCAGACTAGAGGTATCATCAAAATGTTATGTTGAGATTATGACTTTTGCCCTGATGTGTGCAGCACGGTCTGCACTTTATTGCCACGTGTGTTCAGTGGAATGAGAGCTCCGAGAGCCCACCAAGGCCATAGAGACCAGTGGTACAGCTACAGCATCTACTGTTTCAGAGGTTACAACTCCCCAGGTCCTCATTGCGATTGATGAGCCACACACAGTGTTCAGAATTTCTTATTTGCCTCCATGTCACCTAAATTTTTAACCTGATCGCCTAGTTATTATTCCATATTCAATGCTTGTTGCAGATAGGTGTCCACATTGTTGCAGATAGGTGTCCACGTGTTTTGTTTCGTTCCTGAATCTTATTAAAATTGTGTCTCAAACGATAGTATTAAGATTCATAATAGATTGTTGTAAAACAAACAAAAACACTCAGTCTCAGGCATCATTTAGACATATACAGAATATCAAGCCTGCGAGAGGTAGATATCATTATCCCTAATTTGGATTACACAGAAGTTGAGATTGAAGAAAAGTCAAGAGATTTAGCTCTGGGTTACAGTTACTAAGGCACCTCCGGGACTCCCATGCACTGTCTGCTGACTCTCAAAACTGCACTCTCAGTCACTAACTGGGTTAGAAATACTTGTCAGTCATAAGTTCCTACGTTTAACAGCTACGCCTTTTCTTCTATACATTCTTTCTTTATGAGGATTAAGGAGTAACAAATGGGTTATTTTCCCATGTAAATGTTACTGATTTTTAATAATGGCACATGTTAACATTTAAAGAACATCCCATGTAAGATTTACATGCTTGATATGTAATAGCAAAATGATTTAGATAATTATATTTTTTTTCAAAGAATAATTACTAGTTGTATTATATGAGCTATAATTCTTCTTGACAATTCAATCAGGCTTCAAAATTTCAAAAGAAGCTTAACTTGCCCCACTGATTGATTTACTCATTATTTATACCCCATTTTTGAAAAAAGGATTTAAAATAACTTTTACAAAAAGAAAGGACCTATAAAACAGAATCATTAAACAAGGATGAAAGAACAAAACCACTCCACAAAAGGGACATGAGAGCTGTGCTCAAAACCTTAAAAGAAAATTACTGTAATCAGAAATATTTTATCTATCAGTTTTCATATACTTGAAGCAAAGAAAAATGAATAAATAAAACAGTTATTTCACTGATAAAAATGTTAAGTGTTTTTCAGAGAAAAGTTGCATATTTGTTTTGTACCATTAAGCTTATATAACTGAGTTGTAAGTTGTATGTGTGGTGTGAGGTAGGAGCCAAGATTTTTTTTTTTTCAGTATATGCAAATATTCAAGAAACACAGCACCTTTTATTAAAAAGTCCATCTCTGTGATCTTTGTCATAAATCATTTGATTTATCATTTTTTAATTTTTTTTTTTATTTATTCATAGAGACCAGAGATGCGGGGTGAGAGAATTCACCAGGGACAGAGTGGGGAGCAGAACAGGAAGATCGAGGAAGTACACTGCTGAGGGGAGCAGTGGGCAGGTCAGGAGAGGTTTGCCGTGCCATGTGGTCACCTCTGGGGCAGGCGGGGATTGAACTCATGCGGAAGTAGCTTAAGTGTCTTGGTGCAGTGCTTTTTAACCTGCTGTGCCACCAGGGAGGGTCCCATTTGATTTATATGAACATATTTTTCTCTCTGAGCTTTTTATGTTCTACTTATTTATTAATCTATATCTGAAATAATGCCACATCACTTAAGATACTATAGCTTTATTTAGTAATGAAACATCCCCAATTCTGTTTTTATTTCTTAAGATTATTTTGATTCTTTTTGGAATTTTTAGTTTTCCAAGCCCATTTTAGAGACAACCTGATGATCCAAAAACAAACAAAAAACCCTGCAGGGATTTTGACTATTATTGGACTAGAACTATTAATTAGAGTTGAATCTTCCAGTTCAAACCCATGCATTGTCTCTATCATTTAGACATTCTTTAATTTTTCTCAATAAGGTTTGTACTTTAAGTTAGGGCATTCTATATCTTACATTTAACTTATTTTCAATATTTAATAGTTTCTAATGCAATATAATTGTATGATAAATATATATTGAAACCTATTTTCTATTTGCTGCTAGTATAAAGAAATATAATTTGCTTATTGATATAACATCTAATGCCCTATAAAATAAATGATATGTAATAGTTAACTATCATGTATTTGTATGTAATTCCTTTTAGATTTCTTAGGCACATACGAAATCAAGAAATCTATGAATAATAGCAATTTTCCTTTTTTCTTTCTAAACTTTTTTCTTGAATGTATAGGAATTCCAGTGCATGTTGTTAAGTAGAGTAGCATCCTTTGTTTTTCTTATCTCAAGGGGGATAGTTTAAACAGTTTTCACAAAGTATCTTATTAGGCATATTTATTTTTGTAGATTTCAAAAAAGGTAGGGAATTTTCTTCTTTTCCTAATTTGCTAAATGAGTATGTATATACATGTACATATGCATGTTTTATTATGAGTGTTGAGTGTTATTATATACTTTTCAGCATCTCCTAATCTGACTAAAATTTGTCAAAATTCGTCCTTATTATTATAGTGCAGTGCATCAATTTTCAATTTAAAGCCACATTTGAGTTTTTGTTGTAAATTCCTTTGGGCAAGGCATATTACCCTCTATAAAACTACTAAGTGGATTGTGATTTTAATGTGAAAGATAAGAAAAATCTTCTGGGAGAAAACAAACACTAATGGATTCATGAGTTTCTTAAAGATGATTTAAAAAGTTTAAGCACAAAGAAAAAAGAAAACTTACATGTCTGACTTTTAAAATTAAGAATCTCTGATAATTGAAAAATATTATTATAACAGTGTTACTATATGCCACAATATATCAGAAGATATTTGCAATATATATTGTCTATAAAGGATCTGACCTAAAATAGAGAAATAACTCCTATAGCCCATTAATAAAAGGCAAGCAATCCGCTGAAAAATAATAGTACTAATATAGGAATTCACAAAAGAGACTATAAGTATATGAAAAAAGGACTATCATTATCAGAGGAGTGAACATTTAATCAACAATGCAAAAAAACATTGCACATACACCCAGAATAACTTAAAAATAATGATAAATATAAGTATGGAACAAGTAAATTATTGCTTTAGTAAAAACAGATTACTACTTTAGTTCAAAGTAGATTATTTTATAAGCACTTTGGAAAACTTTGGTGATATCAAAGATAAGTCTCTTTAATATGTGAAGCAGGAATTTCACCATGACTGATATACGTAACAGAAACACATAACATCCTTGCAAAATATAAGTAAGGGAACAGTCAGGGCAACACTATTCATGTTGACCCCCAAATTGAAAGCAATTCCAATAACCACTGTGACAGCCAGTCTCTGGCTTTCAGCTCACCTCCTACAGTCACACCTTTTATTGTCCCCTCTCACATTGTTACACTTAGTCTGTAAGACTAATGAGATAACTTTCAGCCTACCTCCTAACAGTCACACCTTTTATTGTCCCTTCTCACATTGTTACACTTAGTCTGTGAGACATTAGAGCATGACAGAAATGATGGCATATGACTTCTGCAATTCTGTGATCAAAAATGGCAGCATCTTCTTGGGTTCTCCTCTCCACTGCTCCAACTCCCAATCTCATCTCTACTTCCTCCTTCCTCTCTCCCTTTCAAAAGTCTTTGCTTCTGTTTGTCTCTCTCTCTCTCTGATTGATCACTCTCTTGAGGAATGCTGTCCTCATATCTTGAGAAACACAATGACTATGATCTATCTATCTATCTATCTATTTATCTATCTGAGAGAGATCTACATGGTGAGGAACTGAATCTTGTTACCAACAGATACACAATGAATCTGGAAGTTTTCAGAAATTGTACTTGACTGGTGACTTACACAGATCCAGAATTTCTCAGCAAAGTTGTTACCAGTTTCTTGACACTCAGAAACTGTGAGAAATATCTGTTCTCTCTTATGGTGCAAATTAGTTGCTAATTTGGAGTAATTTGTTGTGCAGTATAGATACTAATTTATCCCATCAACAGGAGAATGGAGAAATTTGTGGAATAATCATAACATGAAATATTAAACAGTAATGCAATGTACAAACCACAACTAAATACAACATTCGATGAATCTCAAAGATTTAGTCAAAAAGATGATAGAGGCATAGGAGGCTTCTTAGATTATCAGTAATGACTTATTTCTAGATCTTATTGCTGTTGACATGGATATGTTCATTTTGAAGTTTATTATTCTGAACACTTATGATTCATCCACCTTTTTGCATGATGTTATAATTAAACAGTTTGATTAGGTAAAGAACACATCATGTGGTTTTCTAAATGAGTGTTTCTGAACAACATGATGAACTATTGTTTGATGGTGGGTTTTTGAAAGCAAAAATAACTATAAAATTTTTTTTCTTTTCTAATGTTGATTCTTGATAAAAATCAAGCACAAACCAGTGAATCATTGTGACATGGAGATAATTCTCTGAGGAATGAAATTAATGAGGTCCCAGTATATAGTTTTCTAATGATCAAATTTAATTCAGAGGTAAGCTTAGCAATGCTTTTCAAACTTTGTTTTGCATAACAAATACCTAAGGGATTGGCTTTAAATGGACACACTACCTCTGTTCTCAGATAGTTTGATTTAGCAAAAGTGTCAGATGACCATGAATTTATATTTTTAACAGGCATTGCAGAAAAACATTTGTAAAATACTGAAATACAAGTGCATAGGTTTTTTTTTTTAAATCTTGGTACCTGCTTATGCTTTTTAATTCAAAGTAGAATCTACAGTTAACCTACATTAGCACACAGTATATGATACCTTTTATAAATGAAGTTAACCAAAAAAATAAGAATGAATATGGAATCCTATAGACTAAGTGTCTCTGGAGAATTACAATGATACCAACTAAAAGATGATTCACATACTTCACCAATCCTAGTATGTAACTTTTTTTGCTTGTACTGCTGACAACAAATCTCACTCTTGCTAATGTGACTACCCCCCTCCAGGCATATACATACACCCACTTAAATTACATTCCAATAGGTATCTCAGTTTTTTTTTTTAAGATTTATTTATTTATTCATAAGAACTGGGGTACAGGCCAGAGGTGCAGGGGCAGTGAGAGGCTTCACCAGAGACAGAGTGGGGAGCAGTACGCTGCTGAGGGGAGCAGTGGGTGGGCCAGGAGAGGTCTGCACTGCTATATGGGGAGGAGGCTGGGATCAAACTCATGCTGAAGTGGCCTTAGCTTCTTAGTGCTGCTCTTTAACCCGCTCTGCCACCAGGGAGGGCCGGTAGCTTAAATTTTAAATGAACAAAAACAACAAAAGATGAAATTGCAGTAGAACTTATATGTTTATCTGTTCTGATGTTGTATCTCTCATTTCAGTTCATAAATCTACACCTGGCTGCGGAAGACTCTGGCATGGAAAACATGTGATTCTACTAGGAGGAAAGAATAAGGGATGGCTCTCGAAGGACAAATATCCCAATAAGCTGTTTCCATGCAAATATACTCATAAACAAAGTAAGTCAAAAGGAATCCCGAAGATATAAGATATGTAGGCAGTATTATTTATAAGCTGTATTATTCTGAAACTGCCCAAGAGGCATCAGCAAGTCTTTAAAGGTCCCTTAAGATCACTGTTATAAATGCTGCTGGAAATAACATACAGCAGTAATAAACCATGGGTAGAGCTACAGAAGCAGGCATACCATTTACTTTACCAAATGGGGTTTATTTTTCCTCTGTAGTTGCCTCTTAATAATATGAGCCCCAAAGTGAGGTCTGTGTGTAGATTTATGAAGCTAGAGAAAATAAGGAGGTCCCCGGTCCTTATGCACACCAGAAACTCTGTAATGATGCAACAGTTTGCTGGGCAGGGGATGTAGTTACCTGTGTCTGCATTAGGTAGGCCTGTTGGTACTCATTAAAGACTTAATGGGGATGACAACAATACAACTGACGAATGATTGTAAATGCAGCTACCTCATGAGAATGCAAAATTATGGTTAATATTTTGAGCCCACTCTTGCTTAACCTATGGATTTTCTATTATATCTGCCACATAGAGAAATATGTAACATGCTTATTAACATCCTCATCCTCTAAAAAGTACATTATTTCACCTTAGTGAGGCAGGTGACATCTCTTTCTCCTGTTTGCATAACCTTTAGAATAATTGGTAATTAGGTGGTATCTCAGAGTGTCAAAGCATAGCAAGAGTTCCGCTATGCTGGCAGAAGTGGAGTAGATACATGCACACACACACATCTAACTACACACATATTCACTTCTGTACCTATATGTATATGTGTACATGTGTATGTATATGTGCACACAACACATATAAACACACATGCAGTTATACATGAAACAGAGATAAAATAAATACTTTCAGGATGGGTTATCTTAAAATTTAAGACTTGATTAATTAAAGAGGTTATATCTGTCAAACTAGATGCTATGGAAATGTCTTAACCAGTGCAACACAGCAATATGGAACTATGTAGTTACATAAATTCTAGCATCACTTAGGGCAAAAGATAACTCAAGTCTGTATATCTCACTTATGACCGAAGAACTTTATCAAGTGTAAAAATGTTGGTGTGATTTAGTGTATGAGCTGCTATCCGTATTGCCCCTAATAATCAAATCTATTGAGATTGATGGCATATAAAAAGGCCTCCAATTCTCGCTCTGGTTCTGTATCCCTACCCTTTGTGATATGATTTATGACTCCTCCTTCCAATTTCTACAGTCCTTGAATTCTGACTGACTTTACGACTTGCTTTGGCCAGTACGCTATAGCAGAAATGATGGATGCCAGTTCTGAATTTAGACTTAAGAGACCACCTTAGATATGCCAGGCCTAGCTGACCTGCCAACTGACCACAGATACCCAAGAGTCCAGCTGAGTATGACTCAGGCTAGCATGCATGCACAGTTTATCCATCAACTCTTGACAGATATTCCTTGGTATTCAATTTTAAGGCAGTTTGTCACACAGCAATAGTTAGTTACACAATCTTGTTTAGTGTCATGGGGAATATTTCTCTCTAAACAAATTACTTTTTAACATTTCTTTTAGGCCCTAAATTGTATATATTGTCATTTTTGATATTTCATGTGAAGTGCAGCTCTAAGTACCTTATATAATTGCTATAATTAATGGTTTAAAAGTCTCTATTTCTAGTATTATGCTTACCCTATATGAGAAGTCTCATCCTAACCACTAGATATAGTTTGTACTTACTGATCCTTTTCATTGAATACAGGTAGTTCAACAGATCAGGGGCTGTTACAGTGGGAAGAAGATTAAAAGTGATCCAAGTGTGGGTGACCAAGGACACCATGAAAAGTAAGCTGACCATTAATGGGCACCATCTCTAGTAATGTTTTCATCGTCATTTGATACTTTGAACTAAAATTAAGGTAAAAATTTCAAGATGGATTACATTTAAAAACTGACTTAAAATATCTTTAAATCTCCAAGACAGCTACCAACTGGGGCATGGGTCTTCGGATGCTACTTTGTAAGTAAGCACAGACAAACATCCTAATATTTCTTTCTAAAACCAAGCTCTAGTTACTGAGAAGACTGTTGCCAAGCAGAGAATTATGAAAATAGCTTGGCATCTGATCTATTACATATCTTAATTCAAATGAAAATAGAAACTTCATAACTTGTAACATAGACTCAATAAAACACTGATGATCCTGATATATTGAAAAATCTACAATTTGTTGTGAAGACAAAAGAAAAATAAACACTCCCATTGCCTTGACCCTGCAGATTTATGGTGTTGGCCCAAGGGCAGCTTCCATGTGAAATCCCCTCAACAGAAGCTATAATGGAAGTGGTCAAAGTTATTATGACTTTTATTCATAGTGTTTCTCTGGCCCATTTCACAAGTACCACCATCACTAGTCGCAAAGAAACAAAATTTGAGTGAATTTCACACATGAGGCAACAGGCAGCTTTACATTTGGATATGACATTCAGAGCTATGTAAAAACACTACTTTGCATACAGATTATTGAATGCTTTGCCTTGGAAACGAATTCATGTTCTGTGTGCCAGGACCAAGGGAGAACTGGCGATGCTGACTGGCAGCCTTTCATTTATATTAAAGAATTTTAAGAAGGAATAGAATTTCCCAAAAACATTTATTATGAAGAAAGGAAACCAATACACCTTTGGGGATGGATTTATAAGCACTTACAAGAGAGAAATATGCCCTGTGAAATTCAAATAAACTACTATTTCTCCCAAATCAGTAGTGCAAATTATTACAGAAATGCACACAAGCATGCTAAGTAACAAAGCATCGGTCACAAGATTAAAGTTCCCAGAAAGTTAAATCTGAATATGTAAAAATAAAAATTGTCATAATAACAGCTATTACTCATTGAGAATCTACCTTGGAAGATTTGTATAGTTGTCTTATACAGTAACTCTACACCTCACAACAATTTATTGGCAAAGGTATTGTATTTCCATTTTGAAAATTGAGGAGAGTGGTACAGAACTTCCCAGAGGTCATTTTCAAAATGTATTAGTGATGTAAATAGATAGTTTAAACAATTTAATGCTTTTCTTTGCTTGCTTCCATATTTACCATTACCATTATTATGCTTTTGTTTTGTTTGCTCATTCAATGCAGTCCTACTCCTATCCATTCATCCAAAAGATGCAAAAAGACTAGCATATAGAGACATATACATTCTTAAGCTCACTGTGACTCTGCTTGCAATAGAGAAAGTATGGAAACAACCTAAGAGTCCCATGGCACTTGAGTAGATAAAATATGGTGTACATACATGATGGGATACTATTCAACTACATATATCTTTATGTACATTTATATGTATTATATAATATATATGTATAGTTGAATAGTATTCCATCATATATAATGTTATATATTAATATTCCATCATATATAATGTTATATATATTTATATTTATATCATATATAAATACATATATACATATATACATATATATATAATAGCTGAAATCTTGCCAATTTCAACACATGGATAGAACTGGAGGGAATCATGCTAACAAAAATCAGAAGGGGAAGAACAAATACCAAATGATTTCACTCATGTGAAATATAAAGAAAGAAAAATGAACAGAAAAAAATTGAACCAAACCCTAGAAACCCTAGAAATATGACTGTAGACTTAAAGTTACCAGAGAGGAAAGGTAGTCACATAGAACAAAGGGGTTAGGGCATTAGCAGATTCTGGTGGAAGTTTATGGGTGCTTGGATGGTGGATTTGCTGATATGATATACATACAAAGAGCTGTAAACCTATTCCACCAGATTATATACAACGTTGTAACCACTGTTACCTCAATTCAAGATAATGCAATACTATAAAGAAGGATTAAAACAGGTTAGACTTTTAATTCCCTACCTTCTTTTCCTACTAACTCACAAATCTTTATTGCATATCTCACATATGTCTCTATTTTTCATTTGATACCTATTTTCATTTATCTTCTTATTAACAAACAGTTGCTGGACTAAATGTCACATTTACACTTCATGAAAATATACAGATTTTAGACAGTGAAGACTGTCACAACTGGCACACCTCTCACTGCTCTTCTAGTTAGGAACTAAGTCACAGATGTTTCAGGAAGCGAACAATCTTCCCTTGAGCACATTTCTTGGTACAAAATTTCTTTACTTGCATTGCCATTATTTTCTCTCTTCATTTAATTATTGTCAGACACATTTAAGTTATGGTTTTGCATTTTAATAAATGAAAAGTTAAGGTTGTAAGGAGAACAGAGTCTGATATTGTTCTTTCTCCAAGCTCATGCTTTTTCTTTCAGGTAACTGAAAAACAGCTTATACTTTTTGACCTCAAATTTAATTTGTAACTAAACTTTAATGAGTTATTCATATGCTTTGCAAAATTTGAAAGACCTTGCTAGAAACTAATAAAATTATTAATATTTGAAAATTTAGTCATGAACAGATGAGTAGAATATTTTACTCTCTTGTCAGGTAGATAATGTACCTGAATAATAATTATGAGAATGTGCCACTTTGAAGAGGGTGGATTTTACAAATATTGGCATGGAACTTCTAAAACTATTGCTTATATAATGCATAGTCTTATAGTGTATTTTTAACCATAATAATCTAAAATTGCATGTTTTAAAATATAAAATAGAAACAAATAAATTGTATACAATTCAAGATAGTGCAATATTAGATATTCTAAAGGACACAACATCAAATTGTTAATAATAATTCAAGAGCTTAAATACAAATGACACTAGTTATTTAGCATTTTAGCCATATGTAATACTGAAGTAGATAACACTATTTTCCTCTGGAAAATTTTCCAAGTTTGAAGAAAATAGTAGTGAAAAAATACTTTGTAAATTGATAAAATACTTTATACAAATAATTTGAAAAGCTAAACATTAAGTAATTTTTTAAATTATATGATTAGAGATGTAAATCAGCCTGCTTTATCACATAGTTTAAGTTACAGACATTCTGTATAGAAGTGCCAACTTTGAAGTAAACTACATATGGGTAAGTTAGCACTATAATTTTGTATTCCCTTAAAGTGAATTTAAAATGTAGCAACATGCTGTGAAAATATAAAATGGAGAAAGCTTAGTTTCTATAATATAATGGAATATAATTTCCTGTTAATAGCGAACACACACTATTCTTGTGGGGCTGCACTAGCGATTTCAATGATATTAAAGAGCTTCGTCGTCAAGACTTGAAAAGATTCAAGATGAGCTTCCAAAACACATTAATTATGTGGAGACGCTCACAAGGGTAGACATCCGGAAGTCTGAGCTCTATGTTTCTGTGCTAAAGTGAGGCACATTAAGTGGTCTGCAGACTTCCTTCCTTTCCTCTCTATAATTCAGACAATTGATTAATGATGGCACAAAAACACAGTAAGTTCGACAGTATCTTAAAATAGCAGGAGGATGTTATTTCCAGTTTCTTAGACCTGTCATTTTTATTATAGAAATAAGCAAATGGAGACTTCTAAGACTGAGGATAACTATTGTTTGTGAAATCAACAGTTATTTATTCTAACTTGGAAATAACTATAATAGTCAATCAGACATTTAAAATTGAGGCAATTCATATTGTGTGAAAACTGATTAATACACATAGTTTATTGAATTTTTCCTTCATCTCTATTTTGGGACCAGGAAATATAAATTATTTGTAATGTGTCACAGACCCTTTATCTAATGTGTTCTACAAAATAGGCTGTTAGAAAGTTAAAGAGTTCAGCCAGATAGTGGAAGAGTGAAGAAATTGGAATTGCCTCTTACACATATTTACTGTTACATTACCCCTAGACAAAGACAGTGGCACTTCAGTGACTATTGTGTGTATCACAAAGGAAGATATGGTGAAAAGGATAGGAAACGTTTCAATATAACTCCAGAACATCCTAAGAGAGATTTAGGTATGAATCTTCTTAGCTGTTTTGACTCCAGTGTTCACATCCGCATTGGGGACTTTATACCAGGGGACTACATTGGTTAAGGGAGTGCACAGACTTGATGCATGACTTCCATAGGATAGGGGGTGTACTATGGAATTAATTATACGGGATAACCAGATCCGAGCAGAATGCCAAAACACTAGATAGATGTCGAAAATGTAAATGTTATACCACAGGATACAATAAGGGACACTGATCTTGAGAGAACAATACCCTGGCCCATAATTTGGGGAGCCTGTGAAAGTGGCCAGTCTTGGTGATTGTTGGCAAGAAACATATGTGTGTTAGGCTACATCTAATCATTGTGTCCTCTTGCGCAAGAGATTATTAGTTGCAGTCTATGACTTTATTATGTAAAACATTTTCCTTAACTCAACCATGGTTAAAAGCAAGATAATAGGGCCCTCCCTGGTGGCGCAGCGGGTTAAAGCACTGCACTGAGAAGCTAAAGCCACTTCCGCATGAGTTCGATCCCCGCCTGCCCCGGAGGTGACCACATGGCGTGGCAGAGCTCTCCTGACCCGCCCGCTGCTCCCCTCAGCAGTGTACTTCGTCAATCTGCCTGTTCTGTTCCCCACTCTGTCTCTGGTGAAGCCTCTCGCCACCCCTGAGCCTCTAGCCTGTACCCCAGTTCTGTATGTACAAATAAATAAAATCTTTTAAAAAAAAAAAAAAAGCAAGATAATAACTAAATGGTGTGCTCCCATTGATCAGCGTTCAAAACACCTGGGTTCAACAACATGCACAAGGACCTAGGCTAGGATTATGTATTCAGAAGGCAAAGGGAATAAATATTGGATTGTGACCCAATCTCACTAATAGTCCCTCCGGGCAATACATGTATTGCTTAGCCACACATTAGTGGCTGAAACTGACAAAAGGTCACTTGTGACGTTTGGTCAAGGGGAAGGGGACACCATGGATTTTTACCAAAGCTCAAGTACCCACAGTAATTTAAGAAGATTAAATTCTTGGTGCCGGTAGGATTTGAATTCTGATACCATGTTGCCACAGATCCTGCCTACTACCTGTCAGTGGAATTAGTGCCCAGGACTTCTGAACAGATTCAAAGGCTTGGGTATATATAACTAAGGATCCTAGGTGATACCTGAGATTATACGCGGTTGCCTATATAAATAGTTTAAAGCTAGTTTATCATAACAAGAAAAGGAAGCTCCTTATCTCAACTCATAAAACCTGAAAATGAAGACATAGAACACAAAGGTCAGAGCAAAATTACTCTAAGAGGACTTCAATACAGGAAAAATACAGATTTTGTTTAATGTGTTTAAAATAACAGTTAAGGCCCTCCCTGGTGGCACAGCGGGTTAAAGCATAATAAAATGACACTAAGTCTGACATACATATACTGATAATGGGACTATTACAAAAAAGCAACAAAACTCATTCAGAAGTAACAGACATTTAAATTATGCAATGTGGAGGAGAAGGAGAGCAAAATGTAGTTTATCAAAATTAATTTGAGATCAAACTGATCAACTGGTTAAATCATAAACATCAGGCACACAAACCTCAATGTAACCTTTAAACAACAGTAAGTAGAAATAACACATAAAACAATGGAAATGAAATCTAAAAAAGAGAGAGAGATAAGTACAAGATGCCAAGAAACAAAAGACCAAGGCAACTATATATTTAAGAAACAAATTACCAAGTCATAATAAACACTTGTATCTCAATAATCACAGTAAAGATTTAAATTCACCAATTGAAAGTTATAGAATGGTTGGATGGATCAGATAATAAAGTCCAGCCTTCTGTTGTTTACAAGAAACTCATCTCAATACTAAAAATAAGCAAAGACTTAAAATGTTAACGGCTGGATGACAATCCTACATGCAAACTGTAATCCAAAAATTCAAGGCCAGCTATGACAATATTAGATATAGATTCCCAGTAAAAATGTTAATTAGAGACAGGGAATATAATTATATTATGATTAAAGATAGCAAGAATGAAATAATAACATAGCAAGAATGAAATAATATAAACTTGTATATACATTTTATAAAAAAACAAAAAAAGTGTATGTATTCTATATAAAACAATTATTAACAGAACTAAAGAGAGATACGGAGACAATTCAATAATATTAGATGATTGATTACCCCACTTGAACTATGAACAGGTCAACAAGGCAGAGGCTATATAAGGAATGATAGCCTTAAATGTTCAGGGAATGGATGTTCTGAACGAACTCTACAGGTACAGGTTTTATGGACTCTAATCCCTACTCCAGGCACTGAAACTACAACTGCCAGCAACACCAAATGGAGGACCGCTGGACCCAAGGGTGGAGTAAGCAGCCATTTTGAGATTTGGGGCTATAAAGGCGCATATGTTGGGCTAAGGCTCTCTCTCTCTCTCTTGCCTTTGGCCTGGTGGCTGACGGCTGGTTGCTTGGCTCTTGATCAGCTTTCTGCTATTGGGGTTCCAGGTCAGTGGAACTAGTAGGATGCACTAATTAAATTGTATCTCTTTCTGGGTTGTTTCTTTTCTTTTCCCCTTGTAAATAAACCCATAGCTGACCTTTCCCCTTGTAAATAAACCCATTATTGAGTCTGCAGTGCAGTTGAAACTTAAGGGCATAGGTGAGGACCCACAGATAAGCAACCTAGTTCACATTGGGCTGCCATTTAAGAGTTAGACCAAACAAGCTTAACTGCCCTCTACAGAACAATCTACCCCAAAATAATAGCATGCACATCTTTTTCACTTTCACATGAAACTTTCTAAATAAACTGGATGTTGGGACTCAATTCAAGCTTAAATAAACATAAATATAGAATCCATATCAAGTATTCTTTATGGTCATAATGCCATAAAGTTAGCAATCAACTAATATAAAAACCTGTACAATGGGCCCTCCCTTATGGTGCAGCAGGTTAAAGCATAGCATTAAGAAGCTAAAGCCAGCCCTCCCTGGTGGTGCAATGGGTTAAAGCCCAGCACTAAGAATTGAAAGCCACTTCCGCATGAGTTCGATCCCCTCCTGCACCAGAGGTGAACACATGGTGTGACAGACCTCTCCTGACCCACCCGCTGTTCCCCTCAGCAGTGTACTTCATCGATCTGCCTGTTCTGCTCCCCATTCTGTCTCCGGTGAAGCCTCTCACCACCCCTGCACCTCTGGTCTGTACCCCAGTTCTGTATGCACAAATAAAATAAATCTTAAAAAGAAAGAAAGAAAGAAAGATAGAAAGAAAGAAAGAAAGAAAGAAAGA